>NC_062266.1:33164234-33501109 GCF_916048215.2 Malus sylvestris | reverse complement strand
TCCTCCTTCTTCTTCTCCTCCTTTGCCGGTCCGACTGAGAGTATCTCAGTATGGTAAAGCTTCCTTAATCTTGCCACCAACTCCACCGGATCTATGTCCCCTGTGACCGTCAACTTCTTGTCCTTCATATCCATGGAAATTGAATCAAGCCCTGCAAAAAGAGAATTCCATTAACAAATAAAATTAAATAAGTTCGTCACTCAATAGATGTGGATTCGAACTTGAGAGACTAGCAAACTGCTGTAACTAACTTGGCTACGCATAAGTCTGCTAATTCGAAAAACTATTGAAATCGGAGTAAAATGTTGAACAAGAGAGTAATATGGCCATGGATTTAGTACCTTCAAGCCCCGACACGGCCTTCATGGCTTTCTTCTTAGACTTCTCGTTGTATACTTCCAATTTCAACACTACTTTCTGTCATGAAACAAAATAGTATAGTTGAGACTCGCACCAAATTATAGTCAGAAAAAATAAAGCAAAGATCAAAAGTAGCAGCATCAGTCATGCATGCATATCTTTTATGTAAAAAGAATCACCTAAAAAAGTTGTCTGCAAAAAGAACTAGCTTTGCAGCAAAGTAAAAACCCAATTACCTTCATTTTATCTGTGGAGCTTGAGAGATCTGAGAGCAAGAAGTTGAATAAAAGGCTTCAAATATTTCAGCAGAATCCAAGAGATTAAGAAAATAAAAAGAGAGTGTTGGTGAAGTGAAGAGTCCTGGGACTGTAATTTATACTGAAGAACTGAGGAGGGAAGGAAAGAGAAAGAAGGAAGTTACGAAGGAAGGAGCTGAGTCAACCCGTCTAGACGTTATAGTCAAGACGCAAGATTAGCAGAACCGCAGTCTACGGTCAACAAAATCATGTGCTATTTTTGGCTGCAAGAGAAATTTAATTAACTTTCAATTTGTATTTTGCATCATCAAGATATCTAATAGTATTAATTCAGACCTTGAAGAGAAGGGATTTACCTTTTTTTTTTTCAAATGTGGATTAGTCGTGTGATCCATTTCACATCAAATTTCAACATTCCGAAAAGTTTATTTTATAAGCATCGATTCATAAATCATTTTTGCAAAAATTCAATTCAATTCGAAATTATTTATCTATTTAATTATCACGATAAAATTGCACTAGTTTCTTAGAACCTATTGTCCGTCAATTTCCTAGAACTCAATTAGATATCTTAAATATTTTCGATTTAACTAATATTTTGCAAGAAAGATTTATGAGGTATAACTTAAAAAATAAATCATTCGAATTGTTAAAATCTAATGTGATGCAGACTCTACAACTAATCCGCATTTAAAACAAAATTGGAAATCAGAGATCCCTACTTTGAAAAGATTCGGATTACTTAGGGGTGGTTCGGTATGGGATCCCATACCGAAACCCTTGTCCCGATTCCCAAACCAAAAATTTCGGAAATCCCAATTTCAATACCGATCCCAAACCAAATTTTCGAGAATCCCGAAATAGTTTCGGGATTTCGGAACAAATCGGGAATCCCGAAATGATTTTGGGCTTTTGGGCTTTTGGACTAAAATTGAACCTTTTAACACTTTTGGGCTGCAATCTGCTAAGAAACCCGTTGCAATATGTGCCAATTGCAAGACTATGTCAATTTAAATGTAGATGCTACAATTGCAAGACTGCCAATCTGGATTCAAATGTAGATGCTACAATTGCAAGACTCTGTCGATTTAAATCATTCATACATAAATATGTGCAACTATTGAAGCCTTCATTTTCTATGGACTCTGTTGATCTAAATATATATTTAAAAATTAAATAATATATATATATTTTTTTCGGTTTGGTTTGGGAATACCGAAATCTCAAAAACTTGAGACGGATTCCCGTACCAAAATTTCGGGATCGGTTCGGTATTGGGTACCGAAATTTTCGGAAATTTCGGTTTGGGATTTTTTCGGTTTGGTTTTGGGAATTTTTCGATTTGGTTTGAGATTTTTGGGATTTTTTTCCAGCCCTAGGATTACTAATTAAAGCTTATGAAACTTGTTACATCATCAGTGATCGGATCTCCCACTGAAACGGCACCCTAGTGGCTTCTTACACTTTTTGACAAGTGGTTCGGGTTTTTGAAAAGTATTTTGCAATCATAGAGTTCGTATCCAATTTCCAAGAAGGAACCGTTTGGCATTTGGCATTTGCGTGAGCAATTTTTTTGTAGGATTCCAATTTCTTGTGGGGTCGTCGTCGTTGGTAGGCCTTCCACATCTCCACCATAGCGACCTTTCCTTTATTTGTACGATCCTACGCGTTTTTCAGATCATGTCCGGTGAGAAACTGTAGAAAAAGACTTGACTTGGGACTTTGGTTTGATACAGCATATCACTCCAAACCAGTGACGGATCTAGAACTTTATAGGATCATGATCTAAACATAATTGAATAAAATTTAAACGAAAATAACAATAAAGAATTAAGCCGTAGTATATTCATTCATGATTCAAGGCAAAAGTAATATTAAAAACTATAATTGTTCACGGCATCTTTCATATTTTGAAAATATTGTAGTTCGTTATAGGTGCGTTTGGTACGCAGACGGGACGGAACGGGACGGGGCGAGACGGGACGGAACGAAGGTGTAATTTTTGAAAAAGACATGGGGTATATTTGTCTTAAAATGGTAAAACATTGTATTCTACAGACGTGGAACAAACCCGTTCCAGGGGGAGGTGGGACGCAAAAACACCCAAAATCTGTCCCGTGGAACAGCCCGTTCCATCCATTTTTGGCGCACCAAACGCGGGACGGAACGCCTCGTTCCGTTCTGTCCCGTCCCGTCCCACGTACCAAACGCACCCTATCAATATAGACGACCACAAGTTCGTCGGAGGTGCTCACCCGTCATCTTTCCTGTGTTCACGAGTCACCTGATGACCCAATTTGACCCCTTGTAGCACCGCCATTGACTCCAACCATGGAGAACACAAATTTTTGGCACCTCCTTACTGTATCGACCTTAATGCATGGCCTTTTCACTCATTTTGTGAATGGCTATTGTCCGCACCCAAGATTCCTTCTATGTCGCATAATTTTTTTTTAAACCTTTCTAAAAATTTATTTATCGCATCACGTGACTATGAAGTCACATACGTTTGTATTCGATAAAAATGAGCTCTACTTTACTGCATTTTATTCCATTCCCAGCCGTGGTCCCATGGGCTATTTTTAAAATTGTATACGGCCAATTGGACATGAAGGTTTTCTTTTTGGATCTGGATTGTCTGCCCTTCCCATCTCATCCCCTCCTATTTCTGTGATCACAGTTAAGTCACGTCAACATTT
This sequence comes from Malus sylvestris, assembly GCF_916048215.2. Taxonomy (NCBI): domain Eukaryota; kingdom Viridiplantae; phylum Streptophyta; class Magnoliopsida; order Rosales; family Rosaceae; genus Malus; species Malus sylvestris. Next base: position 33,497,793 of record NC_062266.1, on the reverse strand, counting down.
TATATTCCTATTGTTTTTTGTCTTATTATTTCTATAAAAAAAATCAATATAAAATGTTAACATAGCTTAATCATAACCACAGAAATAGGAGGGGATGAGAATGATATGAGATGGGAGAGGCCAGACAATCCAGGTCCCTTCTTTTTTTGTTAGGGGTGCTCATAGTGTGAATGGTGAATTTTTTAGTCTAAATATATAATAATTAAGGTAAGGTCTTGGGTCTCTGGTGTCACATGAGTGGAAGGTATAATGTCTGCTAGATAGCCTATATATTTTGCTGGGTTTCTACTTCTTCCTCTAGTAGACTAGCATATCCTCTATTTTCAAGATTCTCATTGCATTAACCCAAGCTAGATTAACATGCTTAATTTAAGCAGCAGATGGAAACGTTTATTATTTGAAATATGAAAATTAAACTAATCATCTCGGGGTGATTACGTGGTTAAGAGCGAATTTCAAGTTCTTATTTCACGGCACTTCTTGAGTTTGATCCTGATGCTTGTGAATCATACAATTGTGATCAGAGGAAGACCAAAATGTCTTTGTAAGCCTTTTTAACCCCCAGAAAAGTGGATTGTTATGTCAAGCCACCAACTGTACCGCATGGGTAAACAGTTAGTTGCCTTTAAGAATTTATTGCACTTGCTAGACGAAGCTGGATTTTGTAAATGGATTGGGCTATTTTCTTCTAATATTGGGCCTGGATAATAGCCCAACTTCTACCAGCAAAACTTGCTTAAATATGAAAAACATATAATTTGACACCATCTTTAATCTTTACTAATTAATAACACTCATTGTCAATCAAAATCTTATGAAATTACCAGTTTAACTCTCTAATTAAAAACGAACATGAATAAGAAATATAGGGCAGAAATGTAATTTCACACAACCAAATTTTGTTGTTTTTTTTTCAAAGCCCCATCTACATGTAATCATAACATATCTTTAATTAAAATAAAAATAAAAAAATTCTCACTCCCACATTTTCTATCACTCTCTTTCTCTCTCATTCTATTTCAAAAACAAAAATAAAAAATGTTCTCACACACTTTGTATGTGCCCATATTATAGTACTTCATTAATAAAAACTTGCTGTTGACCAGAAGATTCGATCACAAATACTTAAGTTTTTATACGTTTTGTTCTAATCCTAATATTAATGTAGATCCTAATTATATTTAGAACTTTGAAACTTCCAATTAACTATTTGTTTGCACATGTGCACTGATTTGATTTCTTATTTAATTTTTGTTTGAAGAAAATATTTCAATGCGACACTAGTCCAGCTACGATTGACAACCTTTTATCATGAAATAAGATGTTTAAACACGACCACACGTACTTCAAGTGCATAGACATGCTTGCATGGCTGCATAGCCGATTTGTGTGCTTGAGATTTTGCCTTATTTGCTCTCAGATATGTACACCAACTTCGGACTTTATCGAAGATGTAAAATAGGGGGCGAAGATTTATCCTCATTTAAAAAAACCAGATACAAAGAGACTTCATAATGTAAACATCACATTTCATATGCCAATTTCAGCCAAAAAAAAAAAATAGAAAAAGAAAAGAGTTACGAGTTATATGCAAGATTTAACCGTTGTATAAATTTACAGAGGCATGGCTATGAAGGGACCAAGATGGTCACAGACCCATCCTAACATTTTTTTTACGCATAAAAGTTAAATGTTATGCTTATGGTTTTCAAGATTTTTCATAGGCGCCTTAGGGACCAATCCAATGTTTTTACTTTAATTTTTTTCATTGGGGTTAATTTGAAGCTAGTGGCTCTTATGAAGTTCAGGCAACCCGTTGGTTGTGAGCTTTGATGAGGACTTTGGTTTGGGATCAGTGGAGGGAGAGAGAGGAAGAAAGTTAGAGAAGCATGAGGTTTATGTTTAAGGAAGAGGATGACACCATATCAAACCCAAACAACGTTAGTCGGTTATTCATTACATGACAAAGTATTTTTGTAAGATCGCAAGAGCGTTTCGGATTGAGACATTTAGGCTCCTCCTAAGCTAAAATTTTGACTCCGTCATTGTAAGTTTATTTTTATTTTTATATCAAAATTAACCATTAATGTTTTGAATGGTTCTATAAAAGAAAAAAGAAAAAAAGAAAGAAAGAAGCTTAAGTGGCATGAAAAGCAAAGGTGATGGAAATATCATGTGGCCTAGTGTGTGGCCATTCATTCAAATAATACATAGAGAGGGAATGGACCATAGATTTTTCCAGTCCAAAGACCATGTGTCTGCATCATTCGGGTCCCTATTTTGCAAACCCTAATCAAATCAAATCATTTTCTCCACGATCCACACTCTTCTGGTGTCCTTTTGAGTGTTGGTTGGCTGGTAAAAATTGAGAGGTGATGTACTAGTTCTTGGTTCACACAAGTCCACCGTTACCAAGATCCAACATATAAAATTAATTTTGGTGGATGGGAACAAAGTTCTTGCTTTTAACAGGAGTGATTTCTGCGTACTTTATTTTTTCATTTTTTGCGTGCCTTTTTATTTGATTTTTTTTATATATTTTTTCAATTCAACGACTAAAATAAAATGTGTGCATAAATTATTTTTCATAAATTTAAAATCGTTGTTGTCACTTAGTATTACGATATAGGGGTATTCCTTTTCATTTATAATTGAGAGGTCTTAATTCGATTTTTGTTAAAGACGAATTCAAACCATATTATTACTAACATATTGTTAAGTTAAGTCTCACCCCTCTATTTTAGTGTAAATAATATATATATATATATAATCGTTGCTTTGGTTTCGCTATGCTTAACTAATGTCAATTGAATTATGACAGAATGATCAAAACCAATTTGCCAACCATGTTCAACTTGTCGTCCTCCTTTTGTGGGAGGCAGATTGTCTGCCTTCTTGTTACCGTGCCCTTCCCATTCCCTTATATTTGTGCGGTTACGGTTAAATCATGTCAACATTTTATATTCATATTGTTTTTTGTCTTATTATCTTTATTAAAAAATCAATATAAAATGTTGACGTGGTTTAACCGTGACCGCACAAATAGGAGAGGATGAGAAGTGCACCGTAACAGGAGGGCAAACAATCTGCCTCCCCTTTTATGAGGTACTCTACTTATCTCATGTCCTCTTCATATCTAGGTCATTAATTAGGCATGCTAACTAAACTGTTATTAGTTTGTTTCCAAATTTGAAAAAGCTAAGGTGATTTTTTCAAGGTGAGACTCTTCATAAACGCTATGTCACCTCCTATTTTAATATCAGTTCACACGTTAATATTATAAAATATTATGAAAAAAATATGAGATAACAAAGAATCCATATAAAATCTCAATCTTAAGATGATTCCCTTAGAAATTCACTCAAAATTTCCTTGCATCATCAAATAAAAAAAACCAATCAGTCAATGCCACGAGACCCTTAAACGTGGCAAGCAACTATTGGCCAGCTCCGCGCCCACCAAAATCTCCGCCGCGTGGAACAATCCCCAAGTCCTTATATAAAATTTCCGCCGCCTCCGGAAGAGCCGCAGGTCCTTTCGCTCTTGCAATTTAAAAAAAAACAAAGGGGAATCCGACTCTTCCGCAATTTATGGTATCCAAAAACCCGAACCCGCCAGAGGGCTTGTACTTGGATCCGAACGAAAGCGGCATGCCGTTGCCCGGACTCGGGCCGTTCGCCTCGGCCACTGCGACGACGTCAACGACTTCGTCTTCGGCGGAGGATCTGAGCAAGAAGATTCGGAAGCCCTACACAATTACCAAGTCCAGAGAGAGCTGGAGTGAGCCGGAGCACGACAAGTTCCTCGAAGCCCTCCAACTGTAATTGTCATTTCTATTCATTTTTATTATTATTTTATGCGTTTGATTAGCTTCACATTTCTCTAAAGTCTTCAATTCTGTGTGTATGAATTTCTGGGGTGCGGGGGGGGGGGGGAGTTGTAGTTCTGATTTGGGTTTTGAAATGTGGTGAAATAAATGGTGTAGATGTTATGTGTGTGTTGAATTTTGTAAGGATTTGTTTGGTTGCTGAGAGAATTCAGGAATGAAATAAAAGGGAGAAAAATGTGGAAAAGGAGTAAGATTTTTTGTTTTAAATTGGTTTTAAAATGTGGGAAAAGGAATGATAGAGTTTTTATTGTGTTTTGAAAATTTGTATGATTTGTTTGGTTGCTGAGAAAATTTAGGGAAGGAAGAAAAAACGAGAAGTTTCAGGAATCAGGAATGTGGGAAAGAGTAGGATTTATAGGGGTGTATTGAATTGAGAATTTGAGAGACTTTAATGAATTTATAAATTCATGGATTTTTATGGAGTTTAATTGATTTGTTGAGATTTTATATGAAATTTTGATTCAATTCCATCGAAATCTCATGTGGAGAGATGAGATTTGTGGATGCTTAAAATACACTGCAAAATCTCTCAAATTCCTTCTAATTCCTCAACTTTCTCAAAAATTTTAAAATCAATTTCTAATTGAACACACCTGGAATGTTATAATCTTCTTTAAAATCCTAATTGAATACACCCGAATTTCTAAAGATTTTAATAAACTATCTTAATGTTCTAATTGAATACATCTTGAATTTTAGAGAATCACTTAAAATCCTGATTGAATACCCTAGATTCATTAAAAGAATTAAAATCCCTTAAAATCCCAATTGAATACACCCCTTCTAGTGTTGAATAGGGTTTTAAAATGTGGAAAAAGAAATGGTATAAATTTTGGGGTTTGTGTTTTAAAATTTGTAAGGACTTGTTTGGTTATTGAGAAAGAGAACGCTTTAGAGGAAAAAGAGTAGGATTTTAGTAGGAAAGAAAGAAAATAGAGAAGTTTTCTCATTAAACTTCTTAACAATAATTTGGAAAAAGAGTAGGATTTTAGCGGCAATTCATTTTCTCAACAATAATTTGGATTATTATTTGTTATGATGCTGAGCCCATTTGAGTTTAAGCTCAATTTGGTATAAATTTTGGGGTGGTTCCCTATTTTTGTTTATGTTCCCTCTGTTGTATTCAGCTTCGATCGCGATTGGAAAAAGATTGAAGCTTTCATTGGGTCAAAGACGGTCATACAGGTTAGTTTTCTTTAGTCATTCTATAGTTTCCAATGCAAAGAGGAATAACTGCTTGAGTTCCAACTATAACCAACTTATGCTTTTGGTTTAGTCTTACATCTACAAATTTATAGATTAGAAAATAATGAATTCCCTTACTCATAAGAAGGATTCCTTTCTCAGATACGTAGTCATGCACAGAAGTATTTTCTGAAGGTTCAAAAGAATGGGACGAGCGAGCATCTACCTCCCCCTAGGCCAAAAAGGAAAGCTGCTCACCCATATCCTCAAAAAGCTTCAAAAAATGGTGCAGATAGTTTCAGTTTTGTGTATCGTATTTTTCATATGACAAAGTCGTTCAACCCTTACTCACATGTGCTTTGTTTTCCAGCTCTGGCACTTCCGCCAGTATCTTGGTCATGTCAGTCTTCATCTGCTTTACTTGAATCTGGGTTTAATCAAAGGCCAGATTCATCATCAATGCTTATGAGTCCTATCCCTGGCCCTGTAGCCCCTTCCTGGCCTAATGGTTCTGTGCAAACAGCCAATCCATCTCACGAGTCCAAAGGTGAGACTATTAAATAAGTTAAATATTCGTCCCAATGACTTGTTCTCAGTGTTCATTAATGTTGTTGTTTGCAAACTTGATGATTTAATTGCATTTCTTTTTCATGTTGTAGTTGTTTCAGGGCCAACTGTGCTGAACAACAGTTGCAGTACCACAGAAAGCACCCCTAAAGCTCAACCAGTTGGTGGAACAACTGATCAAGTGAACCATAGCCATGCATTGAGAGGTGAGGTTTCAGTCTTCCTGCTTGCATTTTTTTCTCACCCGACAAATATAGTCACATAATGATTCTAATTCTTTGATATTGAATTTGAACTCTTTTTCACCTTGAGGTGGGATAAATTGTGGCAAGAACATGGAATTTCGTTCTTGTATGTGCTCATGGGTTTTCTGTTTTAACATGTAATTGGGTACTCAACATATCTAACTTTTAGGAGGTAAACACAGCCATATGCACTTTTCCTTTGTTTGTTCTGTTGTAAACAGTGGAAAAGTTCACGTCTTTGTCATCATTGCCTTGGTTTCCATTTTTGTTGAGCATAGGGTATGTGTCATAAAGAGGTCGCACTTGGTGCGATGGCAAGTGCCTTCGCCCATGAGCGGTAGGTCTCGGGTTCGAGACTTGGGCGCAGCCTCTCCATAAATGGGGGTAAGGCTAGCCGACATTCACCTCTCCCAGACCCTGCGTAAAGCGGGAGCCTTGTGCACTGGGTACGACCTTTATAGGGTATGTGTCATACATGAGGAATTGCACTATTTATTTACTCTCTTTCTTTTCTGGATAAGTCTACACACGGCACGTCACAGTTGGAACCAGTAAAGAATCTGGATTTGTATTAGCAAGGCACACTTGCAACTTTTGAATTTGTATCTCACCTGTTTTGTGTTGTGGCCTGAGATATTGATTGTAATTTATAGCTAGGAAAAAGCATTCTTCCATGAATTTCATACCTAATTGTTTCTTGCAGTTCTTCCCGACTTTACTCAAGTATACGGATTCATTGGCAGCGTCTTTGACCCTAATGTTACAGGTCATCTTCAGAATCTGAAGAAGATGGATCCGATAGATGTTGAAACGGTACTCTTTTCTCCTTTATGACCTCACGTGCCATCAGTTTTAAGTTATGATTGTGGTCTATATATTTGTTTGTTATCTAAACTAGTGTTCGTGAAGAAGTTACCGCCTAATCTTGAGCATTATTACTGCCTCGTAAGGGTTTCCAATTTTTTTGTACTTGATAATGGCATGGTTGTGATCTTATTATATATATATTTTTTTTGGCTCCTCTTCAGGTGTTACTGTTGATGAGAAACCTGTCCATGAATTTGACCAATCCCGAATTCGAGGATCATGTAAGTTTCCATTTCACTAACCTCTGGTTTACTCTTAGTTATAGTTTGTTTAGTCGATGATGTCTTAAAAGCAAGTATATTGATGAACTTTTAAATTGGATCCAGAGACAGTTGCTTTCATCCTACAAGATGGACGCGGATACAGGGAATCTCAGTGATGCAACTAAAACCCTTTGCGACGATCAACATGAGAAAGTTCCTTAAGTGGTTGTTCTGGAACTTCAACGCTTTCTTCTCATCCCGTTGGCAGTGCTTGAATTTCGAATCTAATCTTTGCCCAACCGGTGTTGGCGTCCAGCAGATGAATTGCTGGGGGAAAACCTCAATTAGTAGAAAGCATCAGGTTTCATCTAGGTATTGACTCGTCCTGATACTGCGTTGTAAGTGTAGCAAGCTCAACGACCACAAAGCATGTCAACTGGTATGGCGTTCTGGTGTGGTTGTGTATATATATATATATATATATATCAAGATAAAGGTAATGGATTTTTGTATAGTTAGTTCAAGTTCATCTTGTACATCCTGTCGTAGTCAAGTTTTTAGTTGTTGCTATGTGATGCTGGTGCGGTATTTGCGTGCGTGTTTGAATTCCTCTTGAAACTGGGACGTGTTCGAATTTCTGTATAGTATGATCTCGGTTTCCTGCATACGTATTATCGCGCCATAAGCCCTTGCAACTCGGGCAGCATCCTTACAGGACTAAGCTGATGTCCAAAAGCTCAGTTTTAAAACCTAAATTGCGGACAAGGATCCTTGCAGGATCCTGATCGTTCATCGTATATCGTGCGATTAATTTTTGTTAGATACTATTTATATTTAATTTTTAATTTTTAATTTTGAAATGATTTCTGACTAGAATGATCACGATCACGATACTATTAATATTTAATTTTTAATTTTTAATTTTGAAATGATTTCTAACTAGTACGATGAACGATCACGATCACGAAATCTTTAAAATCCCCAGGAAAAGAATCCAACAAGAATCCTTTTTCCAAGCACCCTTACTTTTTCATAGACAGTACACACCTAATTTTACTTTTTACAATATTCTCAATCGGCACGAATCAACGTGTCATCTCTTATCTTAATTTTTATATTTTTAATTTTTTTTAATTATGTAAATGAAATTTTTAACCATAAAAAAAAATTAAATTTTTAAAATTTTAACTCTCAGATCAAAACAGATGCTCAACCTTAATTTTTTACCGTCGAATTGAATAAAAATTACTCAATCAATTCGACAAATACATATTAACTACGTAAACAGTACGCCAGCACAATAAATATGAATTATGAAACTCAAATTCATATTAAATATATAACGGAGATTCCAAATTCACCACCATTATGTTTACAGACTCAAAAACTAACAAAAGACAAAATAAAAACGGTGATTGTCACTCCACGGCGACAACCGCCAGGGCCGGCCCAGGCCCAGTGCAGGAGGGGCGACCGTCCAGGGCCCAAAAAAATTAGGGGCACCAAAATTATTAGGGCGGTATGTTTATATATGTTTTTATAAGAGTATAAATTTATAAAATTTGATTCAAAGACATAAAAATTTAACTAGAAGTGGTGGTTTGTCATTTGAAAATAATAAGGAGGTCTTGGGTTCAAAACACCATGTGTGCTTATTTACTTTCCTTTTTTTTTTAAATTTCTTTTTACAAGAGTATAAATTTAGAAAATTTGGTTAAAGGATCAAGAAGTTTAATTAGAAATAATGATTTTTGTTGTTTAAAATTAACAAGAGGTCCTAAGTTCGAAATGCTATGTGCATGTTTATTCTTTTCAATTTTTACAAATTTTTGTTTGGTTGGTAATTTATTTTTAGTTACTATCTAGTAGCTATGTGGGTTGTTATTTTTAAATATTCGTTTTAATTCAAGTCTAATCTTCAACAAAGAATAATACGTAGACCAAATTTGCAAATTATATGACGTGTCATCAAAATGTTTAATTTAGTGCCCATTCATTAATAATACATATCAATTAAAGACTCGAAAACATCATTATTTTTTAGTCACATATTGACAAGGTTAGTAAATAAGAAAAAAACACCTCACGATTTATTCAAAAATACATTCAAAGTTCAAATGGAAAACAAAACTCATCATCTATCTACTTGTAAGCTCGAAGTTTTTTTGTTTCCCTCTCTCAATACAAAATAAATTAGTCTTTCTGTATTTCTAAATTATTGAGTTTGAAGTGTTTTTCTAAGTATAATTTTTTCGATATCTTATGTGTAAAAATAAATAATTTTCTTACATAAAGTTAGGGCACTTCTTTTTACGTCGCCCGGCCTCAAAAATCTCTGGACCGGCCCTGCAACCGCCCACCGACAAGATCGCGACAAAAACCCGAAACATCCACAAACTCAAACCTAATCTCATTAGTCCACCTCCTCCATCTTGCTCTCCTCAGCAGCGTCTTCCTCCAAAGCGGGCATGTCAGCATCATCACCGCCGGTCTCCTCCTCTTCAATGCTCAGCCCCAGCTTCAACATCCGGTGAATTCTTGCCGCAAAAGTGTTGGGGTCAGCCAGGCTGAAGCCGGAGGTGAGAAGAGCAGTCTCGAACAGCAGCAGCACAAGGTCCTTCACAGACTTGTCGTTCTTGTCAGCCTCCGCCCTCTTCCTCAGCTCCTCCATGATTCCGTTGTCCGGGTTGATCTCCATCGTCTTCTTGCTCGACATGTAGGAGCTCATGCTGCTGTCCCTCAGCGCCTGCGCCTTCATGATCCTCTCCATGTTGGCGGTCCACCCGTACTCTCCCGTCACCAAGCAGCAGGGAGAGTCGACTATTCTGTCGGAGACCACCACTTTCTCGACCCTGTCGCCCAAAATGTCCTTCATTGTCTTGCAGAGGTTCTCGAATGACTTCTTTTTCTCCTCTTTCGCCGCCTTCTCTTCCTCCGTCTCATCATCGAGCTTGAGACCCTCCTTGGTAGCAGACACCAGCTTCTTGCCGTCGTATTCCTTCAATTGCCCGACGGCATATTCGTCTATGGCGTCCACCATGTAAAGAACTTCATATCCCTTCTTCTTCAGGCGCTCCAAGAACGGGGAATTCTCCACCGCCTTCCTCGATTCACCGGTGATGTAGTAAATATCCTTCTGACCCTCCTTCATTCTGGTCACGTAGTCCTTCAGGCTGGTGAGCTCATCGCCGCTCTTGGTGGAGTGGTAGCGGAGGAGGTCGGCCAATTTCGCCCTGTTCTGGCTGTCCTCGTGGATGCCCAATTTCAAGTTCTTGGAGAAGGCTTCATAGAACTTGGCGTAATCCTCTTTGTTCTCAGCAATCTCATTGAACATCTCAATGCACTTCTTCACAAGGTTCTTCCTGATCACCTTCAAAATCTTGTTCTGTTGCAGCGTCTCACGAGAGATGTTGAGAGGCAAATCGTCCGAATCGACGACACCCTTCACGAATCCAAGGTACTCCGGAATCAGCTCCTCGCAGTTGTCCATGATGAACACCCTCCTGACATAGAGCTTAATGTTGTTCATCTTCTTCCTGGTGTCAAAAAGATCGAAAGGAGCCCTCTTCGGAACAAAGAGGATGGCCTTGAACTCGAGCTGGCCTTCGACTGAGAAATGCTTGACAGCAAGGTGCTCCTCCCAGTCATTGGTCAAGCTCTTGTAGAAGGCAGCGTACTCCTCCTTGGTGATTTCTTCGGGCTTTCGGAGCCAGATGGGTTTCTGCTTGTTGATGAGCTGCCACTCGTGAGAAACCTCCTTTATCTTTTTCTTCTTTGATTTCTTATCCATGTCCTCATCAACCTCCTCAACATCTCCTTCCTCTTCCTTCTTGGTTTCCTCTTCTTCGTCGTCGCTGATTTCCTTCTCGGTAGTCTTCTCAGTCCAGAGATAGATTGGATAGCTGATGAACTCAGAGTGCTTCTTCACAAGGTCCTTGATCCTCCTCTCTTCCAAATACTCCAACTGATCACAACACAACAAAAAATTAGTACCCCAATTTTTCTCTTTAATCATATAATGGAAATAATTAATCAATTAGCTTGGTTTTTTACCTGATCCTCCTTGAGGAAGAGGGTGATCTTGGTGCCTCTGCCGAGCTGTTCGCCACTGACATCCCTCGTGACAATGAAGGAACCACCAGCCTGTGACTCCCAGATGTATTGCTCATCGTCGTTGTGCTTGGTGGTCACAATGACCTTCTCGGCAACAAGATATGCCGAGTAGAAACCGACACCGAACTGCCCAATCATGCTGACATCGGCTCCGGCTTGCAATGCCTCCATGAACTCTTTGGTTCCAGACCTTGCAATTGTACCCAAGTTGTTCACCAAATCTACAGAAACCAATTGCCATCAGATTCACAGCTTATTAACATAAGCATAGACGACGAAGTCACGATTACAACTTTTAATTAACAAAACACCAAGCATAATTAAGCATTCCATAACCAATATTTTGATTTTTGGACAATTTTAAGCGATTACAAATACAATAGTTTTAAACAGGGGATTCAGCTTAAATACAAGATGCAACTTTTACTAACCAAAATATCAATGCGAATCAATTTTCTAAGATTTTCTCGGAAGACAGACAGATCAATTAGTGAACTAAAAGAAACGAAATTTACACAAATATATACCTGCTTTGGTCATGCCAATACCGCTGTCGATGATGGAGAGGGTTTTGTTGACCTTGTCAGGCACAATCCTGATGAAAAGCTCCGGCTGAGCATCGAGCTTGCTTTTGTCTGTAAGGCTCTCAAATCGAATTTTATCCAAAGCCTACAAAGATCAAACCAAATTCCATCATTTCCAAAATCCTACAAATTCCTGGTCATGCACTATCGCGGAAACAGATTTCGGTTTAGAAACAAGATCATTGAACACAAAACATAGCGATTAATATCTTAAAATCAGGGGTTTTTAACGCAAAATACAGCAATTTATACGAAAATTAGGGAAGAAAATCGATCAAATTAGAGAGAATCAAAACGAAGACATGCAAGAGAGAGGGGGGAGCAAAGAGACTCACATCAGACGAATTGCTGATGAGTTCGCGAAGGAAGATCTCCTTGTTGCTGTAAAAGGTGTTGATGATCAAACTCAGAAGCTGGTTGATCTCGGCCTGGAAGGCGAAGGTCTCAGCCTCGCCCATCTGAACGTCCGCCATTGATCGATTAATTGCTCCGAGAAAACGCGAGAAAGCGAGAGAAAATTCGAGCTTGTTTGGAAGAAAATCGAAACGTCGCGATCGAGAGTTTGAGACAGAGATTATGGACTCCGATTATCTGCTGGATTAGGGGATGGGGAGTGAGGAGGCTTTTATAAGGACGAGGACGATGACTCTGATTCTGGATGCTTCTACTCTTCTCTCGACTTGCATATTCTCCCGCGTATAGTTGGGGTTCAAAACGATGTCGTTTCGGGAAGAAGCGTTAGGGGTTAATGGCTATTACGGCGTCGTTTGTGGTCGGGTTTAATGAATTCGAATCGAGAATGTTCTGCTTCGTTCGGCAACCTTCTCTACCCGTGAAATTATGTGACGTCATCGCCAGCTCTCCCGCTCTTTCAAGATCTAAGGCAATCTTCAGCCGAATCGATAAAAAATCATAGGGTTAAAAATAATTCGGAATAACACGAAAATCATCTCCAATCAAGGACTAGACCAAAGGGTTTGTGGGCCTGACAAGGCCAAAACCCCCAAATCGGATTGGTCATTTCCAGCCCTCCAGCCCAACGATGGAGGGTTGGCAAAATGTACCCCCAAATTAGGTCAGCGGGCTGGCCAGCCAGCCAGCCAATCGCCCTCCAGCACCAAAATGTCAAGTTTGACATTTTGCCAGCCCTCAAGCTCAGTTCATTTGAATGTCAATGGCTACTTGGCGTCAGCATGACGCCGGCAAGCAATAGATAGCTAACATCGTGCTGAGGTTAGGTTATCGTTGGAATTTGAAATTTTTTTTTTCTGACGAATTTAAAAAAAATAATTCCTATAAATACTTAAGTCATTCTACATTATTTCTCACATACTTTTCATTATTTCATATTATCTTACCTCATTTTTCGGAGCCAAATTATGGGTTTTGCTTGTAATCTTCATAGCTCTATTCACAGTTATCACTCTAATCACGGTTATTACTGTCGACGAAAATCCTCCAATTCCTACTTTCGTTTCCCCAATCCCATTGTTTCCAAAACCACACACGATGTTGATTGTAATTCGTCCCTGGAGCAGAGGCTGCTTTCGCTAAACATGTCTGAGATTGAGATGAACAGCGGGAAGCTGCAGCAGCACGGGCGTGTGTTTTCCCATCAGTTGTCATGCAATGAGGCTAGTGGGAGAATCCGAAATAGTAATGTGATGGAGTTGGGACCGGTTTCTGTGCACTCGCAAATGGTTAAGGATGTGTGGAGGGGCAACAAGTTTAGTCTCAAGAAGCTTTAGGTTGCCACGAATGGATATTCGAAATAAATTACTGGTTTGGTATTGAGGTGCTTTTATAAAAAATTGGTATAAAAAAAAGCTAAACTCAAAAAGGTGTTCATAAACACTTAAAAACAGTTTTTTTTCACAGTTTTGGATGAAAAAAAACTGAAAACGTGAAGCAGCAAAAATAAGTTTATCCTCACAGCACAGTAGAAGTATTTTTTTTTCAAAGCACAGCAATACCAAACCAGTGGTACTCAAGTTTATCGAATCTATATATTTTCGGTGATTATTGTCAAGGTGAATGCTACATATTCTGTATAAATCAACAGATTCCAAGTCGAGGACTTCGTAGCAGCAATTGTGAGGCACAAAAATCTCGACAAGTTGCTTGGATACCGCATCGAAAGAGTGTACTGGTAAGAGATTTTTTCGACATTGCACAATTTTAGATGTTCGAAAGGCAGCTAATGATTTGATTTTCCTTGTAGTAGATTGCTTGTGCATGAATATGTAGATAACAACTGTCTGCACCACTGGCTCCATGAATGCTCTAGACTAGTCAGCCCTCTAACTTGTGGTCATATGATTTCAAGTGATGTTTTTGCAGATTGGCCTACCTGCACGAGGATATTGAACCGAAAATCCTACGTAGAAGCCTAATATCTAGCAATGTGCTGCTTGATCACCAATGAAATCCTAAGGTCTCCGATTGTGGCCTTGCTAAGCTCTACAGTCCTGAGTGGGGAATCACCATAATGGGATCATTAGGGTTAGTTCGCGGAAAAATCCGTATGCATATGCCTGCTGATGTTCACCATTGGAACATTATTAATTGTTAGTTGTGGATGATTTTCTTATCGTTCTTGAATTGCATGAAAGTTCAGTTACATTGCTCCGGAATATGCTTCTACTGGTGATTGCACTGAGAAATCCGATATTTATAGCTTTGGAGTACTCGTAATCGAGATCATAATGGGGAGGAGCCCTATAGATCGCAGTCAACCCCAAGTATGAGTTCTTAATTTTGAAACATGTAACGGTTTTTTTTTTTTGGTTCAAATGTATGATACTAATGACTACTCAACTGCAGCCATATCTGGTTGACAGGTTAAAGTCCATGGTTGCTGGACAGAAAATTGCTTGCGTGGTTGACCCTCAAATGCCAGAGAAGCCATCCTCGGAGGAACTCAAAAGGGTACTTTTGGTTGCTCTTCATTGTGTTGATCCCGATTCAGAACATAGGCCTCGATTGGGAGAAGTTATTCACATGCTTGAGCTGCGTGGCTTGCTGCTCTGCGATTTACGAACAAGTATTTTCCTTTCAACTAGCCCAAATTTGCAGATTCGAACTTTATTTTCTGCCTAATTTCTGAATATATTATGCTTCATTTTTTTTCTCTGCAATGAGAAGGATCAATGGGTTAAGAGACAAACTTCTTCTCGTTCTATTTGCCGAGAAGAGAGCTTCTGCAAGACCAGGTGATCGGATCCCTAGAAAAACAAAAGTGCAAAGCAGTGTTGTGCCTTGGCCCGTTCGTTAGTACGGAAACGAGATTCAGATTACAACCTCACCAAATCACACACAGTTGAACATAATAAAATACAAGAAATAAAGACACCGAAAAATTTACGAGGTTCGGCAAAAACATGCCTACGTCCCCAGAGAGATTGCTCTTCACTATGAGAATAACACTACAAGTACACATGAGTTAAATCAACATAACTCAATCCCAAATCCCTTGTACACCCACTCATATGATTTTCCTAAGAGCCTCACTCTGCCCCAAGAGTTTTTTCACTAGATTCACTCTAGCTCTCTTGATTTTCTCTCAACCCATGTTCAACCTTTCCCATGGGAGAGCTGGATGCTCTCCCCTTGGATGCTTCTATGATGCTTACCTTCCCACCTTCTAAGCATTACTAAATGCACAAATATTGCATCTAGTTATAGGCATACACTAGCAACTATGCTAACAACCAAGACCAAAAAGTCTTAAGTTCACATGACATAATCATCACCTAGCCTATCTAGCATGCATCAAAGTCTATACCTAGTCTATAAAGTATAACTTTGCTTGTGATAGTCACCATGTCTTCAATTGTTGTCAACACATGACTCATAATTACTCACAAATGTATGAGCCAAACACAACAAGCAGCTGCAAAATCGCTACAAGAAAATCGTGTTGAAGTTAAAACAGCAATCCTGAAAACAGAACAGAGATTTCTTGTACATTCATTTCATGCAGTTGAGATTGTTAATTTACTTAGTTTTCCACCAATTAAGACTGTTTGCTTGCGGTGATTAATTAGTACAACGATGGAGCATACATAGCCTACAGAAAGAGAAATAACGAAAAAAAAATTTACGTTTATTAAAGTTCATGCTGCAATGTTCTTTTAGTATAAGAATTCCCATCTAATACCCTCGGAAGAAGGGGGTGCTTGCAGAGCAAGTCACCAACTCAACATCCTCGATCGCCAACCTATCCTCAGGGAAAGCACAATCAACCACTTCTTTCTTCTCAGGCAACAAATCGCACGCCTTTGGGGTCACATTGCTTGTGATTCCCTCAACATTAGTGCAGTTCCATTGCAATTTTTTCGGCTTCTCAGTTAGTGTGATGGTCACATTCGAAATGCAAATTCCCTTAAAAGGATCATTAGGGACTCCGTCCAGCCTTGCGGAATAAGTAACATTTTCTGCCACAACCTGCTTGTAATTGATGTTTGTAATCTCAGGCAATGCTTTAGGATCAAAGCTGGGGTCAGGGTGCGATCCATAAGAGCCGGTCATCCAAAAGACATACTTCATTGTCTTCAAGGTCATTCTTCTCACATAAATGTCTTTGACATAAGCTCCTCTTCCCACGGCAGTTTTGATCCTCACACTCGATTGAGTGTCAATGGCTGTGATGTCCTCAGCTCTAACGTCGCGGATTCCACCCGACATTTCACTGCCTAGGGCAATGGTGGCACTGTCAGGTGAAATGCAAGTGAGCCTTCTGATCACAAGGTGCTCCGTTGGGATTCCGACTTTGATTCCGTATTCGTCCCATCCACTCTTTACTGCAATGCAGTCATCTCCAGAGACGATGTAGCAGTCTTCGATTCTTGTTTGTGAACAAGAATCTGAAAATTAAGCAAACAGAAAGGGTGAGATTAAGAGCTAATTAACCATGTTTATTTCCCAATTAAGCACTAATGACCAACAACAAGAACAAATTAAGTGGTAGCAAAAATTAGGAACCTGGGTCAATCCCATCGGTGTTGGGAGAATCAACTGGTGCAAGGATTGTGAGCCCTTGGATTGTTATATTGCTGCAAAATTAAACCCAGATTAATGTTAAAACACATTGACAAATACACATAATATATGTCCATGTATAGTGTGATATATTTTTTAGTACGGCCGTCACATTGTCACGTAACACTACATGTTGATGGGATCATCGTGTGTTATTACCTGCTGTATATGGGATGGACAAACCACGAAGGGGAGTTGACCAAAGTGAGATTAGAAATTTGAATCTGATTAGAGTACATGATCTCGATCATGTATGGTCGGGTGAGGGTCAAGTGACCTTGTTTGAACTTTGCCCACCAAGAAGCACCTTGGCCGTCGATTGTGCCGTTGTTACCGGTAATTACAACGTCGGTGAGGTTTGTTCCGAAGACGAGACTGCTGAACCTTCCACCGGGGGCATCTCTGCCTCTCCCATATGAAGGCAGCACTGGAAGATGAGGCCACTCTGACTCATCCTGTGTTCATCAAAAGGTATGACAAAAATATAAGTTTAGTGAAATGGTGACCAATTGATAAATATACACGAAAAAATTTTGATTACGCGATTGTCCAATCACCATAAATATGCGTCGGTTATATATAACTTTTTGTAATTACAATCGAGCCCAAAATATCTACGAAAAAAAGGTAATAACTGAAGAAATATTGCACGAAAAAGGGAAAAAATACAAACCTGAGTTCCAAGAATCACGGCATCCTTATGGAGGAAGAGGGTAAAGTGGCTAGTGAGGTTGAAGCTTCCGGTGAGCCACCTCCCCGGCGGCACAATAAGCTGCGCTCCGCCGTCGGATGCAAGCTGACTTAGATGGCCAACAGCAGCCTTGAAGGCCTTTGTGTTGGAAGTTTTTCCGTCGCCAACGGCTCCAAAGTCGGTCAAGAGAGCACTATGTTTTCGACAGTTAATGGCCCAGTACTCGATCGTGCCCGAAACCGGTTTTCGACATTCTGCCGCTGTTAGGAAGAAAAATCCCAGCGCAACAATGATCGCAGAAGCAACCTGTAATTGTTTAAAACAACATAAATTTGTCAAAAATAACAGAAAAAAAAAATTTAGATTAAATTAGATTAAAATAAAACACCGTATTTAAAAAAAAATAATCATCTGGGAATGATTTTGAAAATCCCATATCGGAAAAATTGATAAAACAAATTACAAATAAAATACATGTTTTTGTTTCTAAAACGCTACAGTGTAAATAGAAACAAAACCATGTATTTTATTTGTAATTACAGAGGCATTACAATATTATTTGGCCATCTTCATGTGATGCATCAGCGTTGCATCAGCGTTGGGAATCAAACCTAAGCTCTTTCATGTCAAATACGAGACCGGTATTTATCGTCAACTATTGGGCCATCTGATGGTAATTAATTTAAAAATAATATCGGTGTTGGACCATTGACCGATCATTTCGAAATTTGGCATATAAAAATAACACCTCAAAGTTTTCCCCAGAAAACAAGCAAATTAACAAAAAGGCAATTGAAATAGTGGTGGAAAGCAAGATAACTTACATGGAATTTTGAGGAGGCCTCCATTGTTTGAAAAAATGAGGAGTTGTTGAATAATGTTGTGGTGCAAGGAAGAGGGATGTGGAAGTTTATTTATAGGGGTGCAATGGATTTCCTACACATGGTAAGATATCTGAACGAAGACCGAAGGGGCGGATACGAAATAATAACTAACCACCTTTTGAAAATTTACCGTACGTATTTGGTATGCCAAATATTCAACTCATCATAATTAATACCTAGAATTAAAGGGAATTAAATCCATTTAAGTGAACAAATTAAACCATTACGTGTAAGGAAAGTTCAGCTTTCCTTATAAGTATGGGTCTTGTTGCCTTAGTGCCTTGTGTCTTCATCATACCTTGGTTTGATTCGTGAATCCCTTCGTGCTTATGTCACGAGGTCGACGAATCTTCTCAATTCAAAAATCTCTTACATGAATATTATACATTTTAGTTGTTGGGATGAAACAGAAAAGTTAAGAATATATAGGGAAAAAAAAAGAATGGAACGGTATCGGATCAACTACTCCTCTAATTAGTCTAATCCCTAATCGATTAGGTATTCAATTACG
The DNA here is from genome assembly GCF_916048215.2 of Malus sylvestris. Lineage (NCBI taxonomy): Eukaryota > Viridiplantae > Streptophyta > Magnoliopsida > Rosales > Rosaceae > Malus > Malus sylvestris. The sequence goes on along the minus strand of NC_062266.1, from coordinate 33,479,014 downwards.
AATGGTTCACCACGAGCTTGAGTTATTTAAGAAGTTTTTTTTAATTGTGATATAAAAAGTGCAAAAACAGAATATGTATATATGATGAACTGGAGTTGGATTATATGTATCTGTCTGTTACAAGCAAATAAAGTTGAGCTCATCACCCATATCGGTATGTTGCAAAATGCAACAGATCCCTACGTGCAAGTCAGGCAGAAGGCTAAAAAAGTATTAAGACATGACGCACACAGAAATTATGAAGAAGTTGCATAATTCCATGCTCACGTTTTAATTAATTAGATACATGGATATGGTTGCCTCGCAAATTAGTACTTTTGTTCTGTTGGAAACAATAAAGCTCCATAGGTTTATGCAACGGATAGCCGGAAAGTTTTATCAGTAATCCCACGTCAAAATCAAGAGTAAAACATCATCTTTGTTAAAATGTATGTGTTTTTCGCAAGAAACACTTAAAGTGTTTTTTCAGGATTCGTTTGCATTTTATTAAGAATTGGTTGTTGTCAAAGTTCTCATCATCATTATATACAAAATATTCCTAACTTCAAATGCCTGTATTCTTGCGGGCTCCAAACGTCCAACCTAAACTTTTTTATTAACACATTGGAGAATTTAATATTTTTTTATGATCAAGATACATAGTCACTTGATGCCTCTTCGAGCAATTTTCAAGCCCCACAAACTGGAGAAGGTTTTTGGCAGGCATGTTGGCTAATTAGGACAACGCTTAAGTAGGACACATCCTCCCATATCACGAAAAGAGCGTAGATTTCTTCTGCATCACCACTGGCAAGGGTTGAGCGTTCCTTGTACAATTTCGAAGACATACCGTTTCTGCTCACCCTTTTGATATCGTGATCAAGATTCGGAGTTGGATTGGTTTTAAAACACATAAATTTCTTCATTTAGATTGGGTCCAAATCGCTCATACAAAAAGATGGAAAATGATGCCAACAAGGGTTAGTTGAATTAGTAATGATCGTTCTCTTTACTAGACCAAGACTTAAGTTCGAGTTATGTTACTGGCAATCCTTACTTATGGGTGATATGTAAAAACCCAAAAAGAGGCTATGACTCCTCTGTAAGTCTCCTTAAAGAGCCTTCGATTCTTTATCGAATACAAAGGATACTATAGTATTGTACAAATATAGTAAAGAGAAATAAATATCATTTTATATATTTCACAAAAAGAATTTACAAGTATTATATACAGTTTTGACTGTTCCAAAGTAACAAAATACAAGACATTTAACAAAATAATAATCAGTTACAATAGTCAAGTAACTGAGAAGATAGTCAAATGTGATTAGGTGTAATTTCCATGATTTGACATTGTTGAAATCCAGTGGAGGAGAGGTTTTTGCCATGATTTTAGGACAGCCCTTCCATGCGCATTGAATGGTTAAAAGAGAGAAGGGACATGACTTTAACTCGCTTTTTTGTTTTTCAAGGAAGTGGGTCGCTTGTGAAAACGGCCTTGTTAAAAGCAATCTATGTTCCAAAAGTTTCCGCTTAGTTCCATTTGGGCCACGTTTCTGCTGTCGTTTAGGTACCGTTTGGTAAATAGGACGGGACGAAATAGAGTGAAACAAGATGCTCCGTCTCATGTTTGGTGTGCTTAAAATAGGTGGAACGCATTGTTTCACGGGACGAATTTTGGGTGAATTTTCATTCCGCCTCACCCCCTGGAACGACTCATTCCACATCTGTGAAACATAAAATTATAACATCTCCGTCTTCTTCTTCTTTCTCTTTGTTTCCATCCGAGGGCATCTTTACTCCCTCTCCATTTTGTTCCATCATGTCCCGTCCCGTCCCGTCCCGTCCCTTCTGCATATCAAACGATACCTTAGGCCATGGTTAGTTGCCTAGACGCTTGCCTAAATCGTGATTCTCCCTTAGATAGAAAATCGATAACTTTCAATTTGCATTTTTTTAATAAATTGTAAAAGATTTGTTGAATATTTAGATTTATGTGTTGGTTCCTCATGTTTTTAATATGTGCTAATACTTTATAATTTATATATCATTTAATTTTGTAATTTATGTATCCTAATAGAATTATGTACTTTTTTTAGTATAATAGATTTTTAATTATATGTTATTGTTGACCCTAGAAACTACAAAGCCTACGTGGCGCGCAGGCCGAGTAATTAATGAGCTAACTACGTCCTTCGGTGAATGCGGGGCGTGCCAACTCGTCGGCCGAGCTCGGCCGAGGAGTAAATTTGTTGATGTTGCGTTGGGTCGCGCTACTGACTTCTGCGTCTTGCGATTGCGGCCGAGAAAGGAACACGTCTCGGCCTCTTGGGCTCTCGAACCTGAAGACAAGGTTACTATTCTTACGAAGTTCAATATCAAATTCGGCTTTCAATGTGCCGAATGTAATAACTGTAACACCTCACTTCGCCGAGAAGGCTGATGAGATGACCTCGACCAATAAGGATTTAGAAACCCTTCTCGACCGAGACTTGGATAGGTAATCAATCGTTCTCGCCGCAGTGCTGTTGATGCCAACGGAAGATACTGCGAGACCGACTGACTCTACGGTGACAGAGCTATCTATGCCGACTTAAGATATCACCGGTTGCTTCCACAGTGCTGTTGATGCCAACGGAAGATGTGTCAGCGAAAAAGGGAAAAGAAAAATCACAAGTTGTGAGAGTTTGCGCAGGGCAATTTTGTATTGATTTGCAGGCTCCTCACAGTTGCTGAATGGCTTGTATTTATAGTAGCAGCACATCGAGCCCGAGTTCCAATCCTATTCGGACTAGGTCTCCTTCTCCGGATTAACATCCCCTCGATCAGTCCTATCTCCGCTAGGACTACGAATCTAGTCCTTAACTAAGCCGGATTCGCTTTCTAGGTTATTGACCTCGTCGAGAGTCCCTATTGCACTAGGATTCGACCTCTTGCGTTATGACCTAGCCGACCTGGGTTTGGAGGCCCACATACTGAACGATCCGTGATATTCTTGCCGCAAGGCCTCCAGGGCCGAGAATGACTCTACACTCGGCCCAAACTGTTATTTTGGGCCCAAACAGTTATATATCAAATTTGATTAAAATTAAAAACCGCCTAAACGTCTAGGCGCTAAACCCTTGGAAGCAGCTAATCCAAGGACTTGGGCCTTTGGGCTCAATTCGTTGGGGTTAACAATTTTCTCTAATGCACATCACTAATTACACGTTTTTGTAGAGAGATGAAGATCTCGGGAATCCTCCAATCACATCTTTTTATTGTGCATCGTGCAGTCATTTTTCATCAGATACTATTTATATTCGATTTGAAATAAAAAAAATTACAATGATTTATGACCGCACGATACACAATAAGTGGATGTGATTTGAGAATTCCCGGGATCCTCACGTCATTTTATATACACATATAATAAGAACTGTCAGATTAAAATGGACGGCGAGATGAAAGCTTTAATTCAAGTTAAAACCAAAGAAACCCGACTTGCAAATCCATAAAGTTGAATACCCGCTTAACATCACTCCCTATATTTCCTCTCTCTCTGGTGAGGCCCATTGGGCTTAATGGGCCTTCCAAAACAAAGTATCTTTTTCAGCAAAAGATGCATGCACGTTTTTTTTTTTTAAACTTCCTCGTAATTATAGAATTTTTTTTAATTATGACGAAAATATAAATGGTATATTATGTGTTTTAATAGAAATAATAGAAAATTTTATTTTTTAAGTTATTAATTTTTTAGTACACATATCCTACCATTTGTATAATGACACGTAATGTACTATTTTTGTGTACCGATCACACTGAAAAATCTCTTGTAATTATGGACAAAACAAATTAAAGAGGATTGACTCCCATTATCAACAGAGTGTCCACGTGTCTGTCTTAGACTACTAGGAATTTGCCACGGTACCCTACCTACCGGTTGAGCCCAACATTCCCGCCAATTAAATTCCCGAAATGTGCTCGATCCGTTAGTGTGCGAATACGTAAACTGCTACGTGGCATTATCCAAACAGATAGCAAACTGGAACCCGAATAATGGCCAACCCGGTGTCGTTTTGTATCAACATGTTGTTGTGATTCGCTGTCTTCTTCTTCGCAATCCTTCCGCGGCCCATCAGCCTCACATTTCTTAGGTACCGTTTGGTATTTGGAACAGAACGGAACGGAGTAGGACGAGACGTTCCGTTTTATATTTGGTGCGTCTAAAATAGGTGGAAGGTATTGTTCCACATGACGAATTTTAAGTGAATTTTCGTTTCGTCTCACCCCTTGGAACGACTCGTTCCACATCCGTAAAACACAAAATTATAACCTCTCTGTCTCTTTCTTCTTCCTCCTTGTTTCCATCTCAGGGTATCTTTGCTCTCTCTGTTTCGTCCCGTCCTGTCTGTATACTAAACGATAAACCTTGCCTTGCATGAAGAAAGAGAAACCAAATTAATTTTTATGATGTATTTTTTATTTGTTAATGTATTGTTATGTGTAAGTTATTGTACGCATAATAATATTTTGGCCAAATCGGACAAATGGTCCCCGTGGTCATAAGGTATTCGGAAGATAGCCCCTGTGGTTTAAAAATTCGGATTTAAACCCTTGTGGTGAAACCTGTTAGGATTTATGCCCCACATTGAAACTTCCGTTTGTTACTCCGTTAGTAGCAAGTGCCACCCTTCTCTTTCTCTCTTTTCCATCTTCATCTTCCTTTCTTTCTTCTATCTCTGCAACCTGCTGAACCAAAAATAGAACCAACGTGACAACTTCATCTTCCCAATCGGTCGATTCGATTCCCCATCTTAAATAGAAGCTATGGAAGCTACTCATTCTTCCACTCTCTCTGCCCAAACCCGTAGCCATCTCCTTTCACCAATTGAGGTTTTTGAACCACCATTCCATGTGGGTTGGATCACAGCAGGAAGCCAATTTTGATCAGCTGCTTCTGGGAAAAGCTGCTTTATCATCCTCTCAAGCAGCTCAAGCTTTGTGCCGCGCCACCCTCTTGAAAAAAATTGATGGCTCAACTTTGTTCTGTGCATGAATGCACCATAAACATGGTCCAAAACACAGTGGAGCATTCCCAGATTCGCAGTCACCATTTTTGAGAGAAACCCAAAAATTCAAACACCAAAATTTTCACAAAAGGTTGGGAACAGAATTTAGATGGCATTATATGCAAATTTTCAGAAATAGAGAAGAACCCAGAATCCAGTGTTGGGAAAAATAAAAATTTGTGAATTTTTTCATCTAAAAATCATGATTTTGGGGATGAATAGATTAGAGATTACTTGAAATTTTGAAATAAATACTAAAGAACTATGGCCATTATGAATCGAGAGGCATGGGCAGTGAAGAAATCAATAGGAAACTGAGAAGAATGAATTGGTGAGGCCAAAGGAGATGAGAGGAAAGGGGGTGGTGAGAGAGTCCATAACACGAAAGCAAAAGGGGAGAGAGGGAGAAGAGAGAGATTAGCAGGGGATCCAAAATACGGAAGTAAAAGTACAATTTTACCAATCCATTTAACGGACACTTAACAGAAAAGTCACCTTGGACTAAATTTGCTAACAAACTATACCACAGGGTTTTAAATCAGAATTTTTTTACCACAGGGGCTATCTTCCGAATACCTTAAAACCACAGGGACCATTTATCCGATTTGGCCTAATATTTTATTAGATTGAGACGTACCGAGATCAATCTGTTTCATGTTAGTATTTTTCTCTTGCCAAACAAATGACATTCTTTTGCATCCCCACTTTTCTAATTCTCGCCCTTCTTGTTCACACTAAATTACCAAAATGGCATGCCTTATTCAAACAGTTTGTTTCCCCTTTATATTTCATGTGTTTTGCTAATTTCACATGTAAGTTATGTCAGCTAATTACAGTAGTTAAAAATTAAAGAAAATGCTACCCCATCATTGAAAAAAAAATATCACTCACTAACCAGTAAGATTTTACATTCCTCTTTTTCTTTCGTTCACTACCTACTAAATGAGAAATTTTTCAGTGCACTAAAAGAACATTATGGTATATCAAATATTATGACATAATTAGAAATACGTTTAATTATTCAATGTCTAATCACTTATATTGCAACACTTCATATATCGGACCATACTCCCACTAATCTCGGAAACTAAATTTACTAATTTTGGCCACGTGAATGGTTTGCAGTAATTTGGCCGACTGGCATCATTTCTTTAAAAGTTTTTGTGACTTTTGTCAATTCAAGTGAGAAATTTTAGATTGTCAAGGAAACACGGATAGTACATCATGTATTTTTATGTAAATGGTGAAAAATTTTACGTTTTAAATTATTAAATTTTTAACATATATATCGTACAATTTATATAATAACATATAATTTACCATCTTGTGTGAGGATGAGACTGAAAAATCTCTCCTGAGTAGTATTTAAAAACGTTTGTTTGCGTCCCGTAAGTTTTGAGGGACAGAAAGTTGTGGTCTCCCTTCGCTCCGTTTCCACGCACCTTCAACTCTCTATCTCAACGCTCAACCTCATCACCAACAAGTATACTTCCATGGCGGTCGGACTCTTCGCCGTCACAACCCCCACCCCCTTCCGCCTAATCCACTCCTCCTCCTACCACCTCCCAAAACCCAACCCCACCACCGTCTTGTTCCCAAATCTCCGCAACCAGAAGTCAGCACTCCACAGGGCTCGCCGGAAACTCTGTTTCACCGTCTATGTAGTGATGGAGGACCAAAAACACATAACCAACCTCGACGATTCCGCCGGAAAAGCCCCGGAAGCCGCCGATTCTCAGATCCCAATTGTAATTCCGTCGGTTCGCGTGGCGGAGAGGCTGTCGAGGAAGAAATCGGAGAGGTTCGCGTATCTTGTCGCTGCCGTGATGTCCAGCTTAGGGATTACTTCCATGTCTGTCATGGCTGTCTACTACAGATTTTACTGGCAAATGGAGGTAAATTTTTAAATTTCCAAGTTATAAAATTTGTCTCTGCTCTCAAAATTATAAATCCCACAGAAAATCATAGATTATTATTATTATTTATTTATTTCATTTTGTTCGTAGGGTGGGACTGTGCCAATGTCTGAAATGCTGGGTACATTTGCTCTATCTGTTGGTGCTGCTGTAAGTTCCCTCACCGCTTATTTTTTACCAAAAGCAATATTCTATGCTACAAGCAAGAGTTTAAACTGCTTCTGGTTCATGCAAGCGCTTTCTATAGAAGCACTTTCAAGTGTCCTCAAGGAATCATTTAGATTTTCGATAAGAATAAAGCATTTTTATCATAAACGCTTATAAGCAGAAGTGCTTCATTCATAAGTAGTCCTAAGACAACTTCTCAGTTGGGGAAAATGCCAAGTTGAATTCGGTTTTTGTATGTTTCTAGGTGGGAATGGAATTTTGGGCAAGATGGGCACATAAAGCTCTTTGGCACGCTTCCTTATGGCATATGCACGAGGTTTGTACCTTCAAATTTGGCTTCTTTTCACTTCTTAGGAACCCAAAAGATTGAATTTTTATTATTTTCTTTTGTTTTCGAGAAGCAAACATGCAATAACAAATCCAGTCTTTTACTAAGGTTTCAAATAGCTGTCTCGAATTCAATTTGATTATGTTTCACCTCTTCCTCGGAGAAAGACAATCAAATAATTCCCAATCATGGTCCTTGTGGCCTTCACCTCTAAAGCAACCAAACATTGTTCATGGGAATATTTTTTTTTTAATATAAGCGATATTTTATTTTAAACTAATTTAAACTACGTGATGAACTTCAATGCAGTCGCACCACCAACCCAGAGAAGGTCCGTTCGAGCTTAACGACGTGTTTGCGATAATCAACGCCGTTCCGGCAATAGCCCTTCTCAGTTATGGTTTCTTCCACAAAGGCCTTGTTCCTGGCCTTTGTTTTGGTGCTGTAAGTCTCCCACTTCCGGTATCTTTATGAATACATGTGTTTACTGTTCTATTAACGACTTTAATCATAATTACTTAATCTAATTTCTGCTGTTAATATATTGACTTGAAACGACAGGGCCTTGGAATTACGGTGTTTGGGATGGCGTATATGTTTGTCCATGATGGCCTAGTGCATAAAAGATTCCCGGTGGGGCCCATAGCCGACGTGCCCTATTTGCGAAAGGTTGCTGCGGCTCATCAGGTAAACTATACCCCACACGGATTTAGATTCCATTCGGATCCCAATTATGAGGATTATTAAGATTTTTACATCTTACCTATTCATCGTACATCGTGTAGTTAGAAAATATTTAATTTTTTTTTAAATTAAACACAAATAGTTCATGACGAAAACTAATTGCACAATATACGATGAACGGCTAGAATGTGAGGATCCCTACAAAGTGGATCAGAAGAGGATCCTCTTTCCCATACACAAATGCAAACTATAAAATAATACTTATCATATTAATTTACGTGCTTATCATATTAATTTGCGCCCATAATTATTGATTAATAAAATGATTAGGCGTTTAAGTATGAATTTCTGTTAAACTGAGTGTAACTGTCAAGATTTTGTTTTGATTTGGATGTTTTGGACCCTCAGCTCCACCACTCGGAGAAGTTCGAGGGTGTCCCATATGGTTTGTTTCTTGGACCTAAGGTTAGTCATCAACTTTTGTCTCTGTCCTGAAAATATTGTTTTTAATATCGAACTTGAGTGCAGATGGAGAGACAAATTGATTTCGTCAACTTGACTAATTTCAAGTCTGTTTTTTATATGCGGTGCAATTTGTGGTTGCAGGAACTCGAAGAAGTGGGAGGACTAGAAGAGTTGGATAAGGAGATCAATAGGAGAATCAAAGCACACAAGGGCTTATAACTAAATCGAAATTTTCAGTGTAGAAAAAAGTGATAGAGATAAATTAAATTAAATGGGTTTTTGTGATCAATAGTGTGTTACATGCATGGCTCTGCCAGCCTACTTGCATATCTTTGTATGTTTTGCCAATTTGCTGAGTGTGTATATTTTGCAATGAAGAAAGAAGGCATTTATATATTTTGTATGGAAAACGAATGAAAATGATTTGAAAACTTTGAGTTTTAACGAAAACGACAAAATAAAGAGTAAAGTAAATAGTATCATGATTGATTTTTTAGTGTAAAAATATGATTTTTCGTTAAACTGAACAGTATCGAGAGCTTTTCGTTAAAGTTCCCTATTTTGTATGGGGATTAGTATTTTGTTCCACTTACGTACCATGACGTGCGACCACCATTTTTTCATTGTACACAAGTTAATATTTAAATGAGTAGTGAAGGTTGCATTTTCAACGCCACACGTAAGGTCATCTCCAGTTATAGAGGGTAAACATAATCCTTGACTATGATTTTTTATTTATTAGAACAAACAAAATATCTACACTAAGAGAGAGTGACGGGCCAAGCTTCACAATGGGTTAGTAATAATATGGTTTGAATTCGTCTTTAGCAAAAATTGAACATAAAATATCTCACTTACAAGTGAGAAAGAATATCACTACGTCGTAGTACCAAATAGCAATCCTATGGTCCTTGACTATGTTTTAGTCTTCAAAAAAATAATATTTTAAATACTATTTTAGGGTTAATTTTTTTTTTTTTATGTCCAAAGGTGCACGACTGTGTTTTATTTCTCTTCATATTTTAGTACTTTATGTGGTTAAATTTAGTCCGCCCTGAAACTACATATTACCTGCTGTCTTAAGGTCAAATTTAGCCTGATGCCCTTTTGATTACAATTTTGTAGGTCAAAAGATTTAGTTAGTTCATGGATTATCACATCCATGATCTAATATGCTATCACTTTCGCCGACGTTTTTAAAAATGTTACTTCTAACTGTACATGAAACACGATGAGGACTGAGGGAAGACTTATCTTTAGACCATTTATTAATTTTGTCTAAAAATATTATTAATAAAGAGATAGAGAGTTCAAAGCTATTATCTTAAGACATTCGTTTATTTATGTGTGTTACATCTATTGTCGAACAAACTCGTATAAAACTTACAATTGTATGTACAAATTAAGAGAATATTTGGTAGGACTGCTTCAAATTTAATTTATATGTTTTATGCATGAAACATGTTGGGGAAGAGCTTAACTTTAGATTTACACGTTCATTCATATATATATATACAACTTAGAAATTAATGTGAGTTCCACGGGCCTCATCATGCATACTGCGAGTTAGTTTTTAGGTTTTTTAAATTAAATCTCAGTACGAATGAAGTTTTATTGATAATAATAAAAAAAGGAAAACTAATGAAAATGACTTGAAAACTTTGATTTTAATAATAAGGATAAAATAAAGGGTAAAGTGAATGGTAACAGGATTGACTTTTTAGTGTAAAAATGTGGTTTTTCGTTAAAGTGAACAGTACCAGGTGCTTTTCGTTAAAGTTCCCAATAAAAAAATTATATCTAGTCAAATGAGACATAAGCAAACTAGTTGCTCCATGTCCATAGTAAACGTAAGTAATCATGTTTTCACTAACTAGGAATATTGATTGGAACTTTTTCTTCTTTTAAGCCATCAAATTGATTTTAGTTGGAGGCCACTTCTATTTTCCTAATGAGTAATCTAAAACCTATTTATCCGTTAAGTAGCTAGATTGACACCCGAAATGGTCAAGAATTAGGTTTGGTTTATGTTGGTCAAAGATCGATGAAGGATGGAGGCTTGTGTTTGGTAGGTATGCTTTTGTAGAAAATTTGTCAAGCATCCCACGCGTAGAAAGTTTGTAATAATATATTCAATACTCCTCCATAAAATAATCTCATAGAACATCTTCAACTAATACAAAAAGGCAACCTCAAGTCAATAAAGCTCTCTACTTTCTGAGAGTCAGGAGATGAATGTCTATCTTATGCAGTGCTGTTTCTACAACTTGAACTCGTGGCCTTTAGTCACAAATGAATAACTTTTATGTTGCGTTAAGGTTTGCGATGCAAAACAGACATCTCTAACTACTAAACACAAAAAAGTATACATGTATATGTATATGTGTGTATATATATATATAATTTCAAAGAAAAAAAAATGAGTCGTGTTCATATCAAGTAGATATGATATTATTTTTTTCAATTTTATTGTGTTTCAATTTAAACTATTTCTCTCAATTTGGTTTAATTTCGAGTAAGTAATATCGCTTATAATAAATAAATTACCAAAGTATGATTGAGTTTGAACAATTTTGAATTTTAATCACGTCCTTTTCCAATGAATAGGGTTTATGTGTGATTCAGTTAGAGAAATTTGATCTAACAACTACAAACAAAAAACTTCTCTAAAAATTATAATAATTATAACCGTTGAATCAAATTTTAACGTCTTAAAGCTTTTTCGGATCGCTTCCCATTCAATTATGCAAAAGTTTGTGACATGAAACAAAGTATAGTTATTCAGATATACATCCAATCTGTTAAGGCCACGTATTGTATAGAGGGTCATACTCCAAACTCTTCTAGGTTTCGTGGTGCTGACTCAACTCAACCATGCATATAATTGACCTAATTCATATCGTGTGTGTGCTGTTGCGTCATGAAGCTACCGCGTTTTGTCCATTTTGTTTGGTCATGCCATCGCTCGACGTGTGGAGTGTCGTGCTTGTTGTATCACAAATGATGATGTAAGACTCCAATAATTTTAATATAATTGGATTAATATACATAGTTGACTTCCAATTGAGGGAGAAACTACACGAATTCATACGAAGGATATAATTTTTGTCGGACGGCTGGTTGAGACGTGAATCCAACTCCAATCTAATTATTTAATTTGCTTTTCGTGATATGTGATTAACTTGATTAAGTTGAAGCAAACTCAATCTAAGTTTAGCATATTAGACGTATATTTAGTTGAGTTAACTAAAGCAATGTGTTCCACTTTTATACTCAAGCTCGAATTAGATTGAACTTGGATTATCCAAACTATTTGAATGACTCGTTTGACAAGTGCTTTTAAACGATAAAAATCGCTTTTGGATAAAATGTTTTTGGAATCAAATTTTAGTAAAAATGCAAGTTAATTTTAAAAAAACACTTGAAGTATTTCCAACAAGAAACACAAAACTAGTACTTTTAGCATAAATCACTTCAAGTGTTTTTAAAACTCAAAAACATTTTTTCTAAAAACACTTTCAGCAGTTTAAAAATACTTACAAATTGAGCGCTAATTAAGCGTAATCAGCTTATGAGTGCATGGTTTGGAATAACATGATATATCCGCTGTTTGGTGCAAGTCCTTTTACTTCTTTTAACAGTAGGAAATTAGAACTGTCCTAAAAGTATCTTGTTAAGAAGCTGACTTTATACGACTAGTGATTCTTTGAAAAGTTTTCATTATTGTTTTAAAAATTTCCGTCTAACGCCGTCTAGGCGTTAGGCGGCTAGCCACCTTTCTGATTATTGCATAGGTGTTTGAAAATTAAAAAAGGGCACCTAGACCTGCTGAGGCGCCGGCCTAGACTGTCTAGGCACCGGCCTAGCCCTCCTAGACCCGCCTAGATACCTGCCTAAGTTGCAACTCACTTAGATAGAAAATAGTAACTTTCTTTTTGCATTTTATTGTTTCCAATAAATTTTAAGAGACTTATTGAACACTTAAATAAACACACATTATATGTTTGCTCCTCATGTTTTCATTACGTTCTAATAATTCATAATATATATGTCATTATATTTTCTAATTTATGATAAAATTATATATATTTTAAGTATAAACAGACATTTATTTACACAAAATACAATAGATTTACTTAAATCCGTCTAGCCGCCTAGGTGTTAGGCACCAGCCCGCCATCCAACTAGTGCCTAGCGTCTTTTAGAATCTTGGTTTTCATTTTGTTTGTTAATATTCTTTATCTTTCTTTCTTTTTGTACACAAACGATATTATCTGTACTAAATCTCACAATAGACTAATCATAATAATGTGAGTTAAATTCGTTTTTAGTAAAATCAAACTTAAAATAAGTAAAAAAAAAATCATAGTTTCAAATATTTGGTTTGATGTGGTCAAGGTCGGCGGAAATTCACCACCGTGGGACCAAATAAATAGACAAGCAAATTTGGGTTGGGGGCCTTTGGAATTGGGACCACGTTGGTCAGTTGGTCTCCTACTGCCTCACTGCCTCACTGCCTCAGGCCCACAGTTATGAATTTACGAAAAGCCCTTGCCACGTGTGGTTACAAGATGGGTGGACAAGGTGACAAATTGAATAAGTCTTTTATTTTATAGTGTTCTTGCATTCATTATTTATGAGAGGTAAATTAAAAATATTTTATTTACATGCGAAAATAAATAATAATAATAATAATAATAATAATAATAGGCGTTGTTTTGTAACGATAATTTACTTTTAATTTAGTTAATGATTATTCGAGCAAAATTTACAGTGAAAAGAAGCTACAAACTTGACTGTATTGCTTTAGATAATAAAAATCATAATTCGGATCCTTACTAGATCCTCTTTGTGAGGATTCTGGAGATCCGTTCATCGTACATTGTGCTGTTAGAAATCATTTGAAATATTTTTATTTAAAATTAAACACAAACAGTAATTGACAAAAATTAACTGCATGATGTACGATGAACGGACACAATTTACAAATCCTCAGGATTTTCACCAAAAGGATCCGGAGAGTATCATGTTAGAAAATGAAACACATTGTTTGAAGTTGAAAAATAAAAAAAGGTAAACTGGGCCTTTTGGATATCAACTTAAGTAAAAAAGAAGGATTGGGAGTTATTGGGCCGATATAATGGGCTTTATAGCCCATTTCAGATTGTTAAACCATCCGTTTCTATGTACGAATCCACGATCCAACTTCAAAACCCGTCACTTTCCCGGGAAAATCTGTGTCAGTGTCACACCGATGGATTTCCCGGCAATATCAACGTCCAAAACCCTCCATTTTCCCGCCAATATCATCCGCAGATCCAAGATCAACTTCTAGATATTTATCAGGGAGAGCTTTGTCCAGTGCAAAAGCAATCGAATGTCGAAATCCGTGCGATCCTCGAGTAAAAATAGCGGCGGCAGCATCTCAATCTCGACGGCGTTCTCGGACTGATTCACTTTGTGGGGGATTGGAGGTTGCGGATTGTCTGCGCTGGCCATGCTTGCCCTAAAACAGGTAAAGTGAAGCTTGATTGAAGCCTTATTTCTCTGTTTGGTTGCTGAGAGAATGTCGGCAAATGATAGAAAATGAAAGAAAACAGTGCAATTCTTTAGTTCAGGAAACAATAAAAACGAGATGGAACTATTACAATGTCATTTGACTTGGGTCAATTTCAATGAGTGTAATAGACTACATAGAACTGCACAATTTTCAGGTTTCTTGAATTTCCACACTTTTTCTTTGAATTTTTTCGTAGGGTTATGAGGTTAGCGGCTCGGATATTGCTTGGAGTAGCTTCGTGGACGGGCTGCAGGAAGCAGGGGCATTGTTGCACACAGGCCATTCGGTGGCTAATATACACGGGAGTGGCGCCTCGAGATTACCTGAAGCTGCTTTTGTATGCAATGTCCGTCGGAGTTCCTGTGTGAATACATCTCTGCTAATTGGTATTTGATTTGAAGCAATTAGAACCTTTTTGGTGTCTAATATATAACACCTAAATCTGAATTCCAAAGTGTTACTCCAGTAGTTGTGCGAGGCCGAGTTTGTAGATTGTGTGCAACTGTATATATGACGATTATGCTCATCATCCATCAGAAGTTAGTGCAGTTATTCAAGCTGCACGCCCGAGGTTCCCTGTCAAGTCTCCTATGGTCGTATTCCAGCCTCATATGTACAGGTATCCACGCAAGATGAGAACAACGCAGAGTCCCTTTTAGCACAGTTTCTGGTATCATTAGCACGATTCATATAATCGCGCTGGACTGATTGGTGATATGTTTGCAGTCGTTTAGCAGCAATGAAGGATGACTTCGCTAATGCCCTCCGTGGTGCAGATCAAGCCGTAGTCACAGAGGTATGTTGCCTGGACACACGGTTTTATGCTGCTAGAGAAATAGATGTCCAGAATGTTGGTGGGAGGGAGTTAGCTGCTACTGTAATTGGCCCGCCATCTGAATGCATCCCTTCTTTGGTAATACCAGTGTTTTCAAATTGTTTAGAACACATTTGTTTCTGAAATGCACACAAAACATGACTTGAAAAGATAAAAATTATCATGTCGGGATCAAAAGAAAACTCGTTCATGCCCCAAATGGTTACCTACGAAGGATTCTGGTAACCGGATGATTTGAAGATTGTTGAACATGAGGTTTGGTGGCTTTACAGGGTGTGGAGAAGCAAAGTAACCCGTTTGTAGCTACTCTTTCGTATGCAGTGAATTTGGTTAGATGGAGAAGCAACTACAGGAAGAAAATTGTTTGGAGGAAGCAAAAGCTTCGACTTGGCTGAAAGAGAGCACCATAAGAACTTGTAGTGAAGAGGAGAAGCGGGAGCCAACAGATGAAAGTGATTGGGTTGGAAGTTAAAGCGTTTTGTATCGGTGCAACGAAAAAGAGCTCTTCAGTAACAAATTCATCAATGGTAAAGATCAAGCATGAAACTTTTCAATCCGGGATATTCGAAAGACAGGTACCAATTTTACTTGTTTCTCAACCGAAGCAAATGCATCACATTAATCCTTGCATTCCCTAAAAATAAAAACTAGAAATCTAAAATTCTAGCTATCACTAACTTCCCTCTACTGCTGAACATTCACCTGCAGCACTTCCTACCCTCCGAAAAACGAGAAGAAGCCACGCTTCTTGGGCTCTTCCTCCACCATGACAGCCTGCATACTATCCTGCTCAACAAGCCTCCACGCCGCCTGCTCGAAAGCCAGTCCTGCCAATGTAGGCGGCCTATTCAAAACCAGAGGGTACCCTCTGTTGGTGCTTCTGATGACCTCCGTGTCCTCCGGAATCATCCCCAACAATGCCAATCCCAACATCTCCTGCACATCGAGCACGGACATCATGTCCTCCCCCTTGATCATATCTGTCCGGACCCGGTTCACCATCATCTTTATATCCCTAATCCCATCACACTCCAGCAGCCCAATGATTCTGTCAGCGTCTCTCAAGCTCGTGATGTCCGGCGTGGTCACCAGCACGGCCTCATTGGCCGGCGTAATGGCGGTGATGAAGCCGGCGTCGATTCCGGCGGGGCAGTCGATGAGGATGAAGTCCGGGCAGCCCTCTTGCCTGGCTTTCAAAGCGTCGACGACCCAGACCAGGGCCTTGCCGCCGAACCCCATTGGTAATTTGGACCGGGGCTTTGAGATGCAGAGCAATTCGAAGTTGGACCAACGCTTGTCCCTGACGAGCGCCTGGTCGAGGCGGCAGTCGCCGTTGAGGACCTCGACGACGGTGTAGTTGACGCTGTTCTCGAGGCCGAGCAGGAGGTCGAGGTTGCGGAGGCCGACGTCGGCGTCGATGGCGACGACAGAGAAGCCGAGGCGGGCAAGGGAGAGGCCGACATTGGCGGTGGTGGTGGTCTTGCCGACGCCTCCTTTTCCAGAGGTGATGACGACGACGCGGGGGGTGTCGCCGGACAATTGGGGCTTCCTGTTGTATTGGAGGATGGCGCGGACTGTGAAGGTGGGAGAAGGTTTGGGTTTTAGGGTTTTGGGTTTAAAGGTTTTTGGTGGGTTTGCGGCGGTGAGGGAGGAAGAGGGCTTGGGGCTGAGGAGGGCGGGCAGGAGTTGAAGAGAGAGCATTGCGGCTTTTGTGGCCCTTGGATGATGAGATCAGGTGGGATCATCAAAACGAAAGGAAGGCGATGAAGGTGAACATTTTGGTGGGGAGTCTGGGGACTCTGCGACTGCGAGTGATCGTCGACTATTGAGCAAAAGGGAGAGTTGTTGTAAGGGCAACTCCACCCTAAAAATCAAGTCGGGTAAGAATCTATTCAATCCATCCAAATAAATAGTAATGGGTGAAGTGCATTTCTGCCTCTAAATTAAATAGCCTAGTCAATTTTTATTAAAATATTATTAATTTTTATTATAAAATAGTAATTGTATTTTTAATTTTTGACATTTTCTTTATTTATAATAAAAAATTATTAATTTCTGACATTCATTCATTTATTTTAAAAAAAAATTGGCCAAAAAATCTGGACCATTGATCTAAAAATCGAACAGTCCAGATTATGCCACATCACAAGCTGTTGGGTTTGAATATCAATTTTTTTTAACGTTGGAAATCCAACGGACACGAATGCGCCATGTATCCCCACGCCCAACATCTCGTAGTGTGCTTGCATAGCGAGCCCCCCTTTGCGAGTTATCGGCAACGCGTGCCCATGTGCGTGTGTTTTCTACGCGCCTAGCACAATAAAAAAAGGGTTCACATGGTAGACGTCAGATGGCTCGGTTTCTTGCTCAGTTCATTATGGGTTGGGCTCAAAGATGGCCTCCATTTTAGGCCAGCCTATTGGGTGGGGTGAAGTGAGTTTTGGGGGGACTAGGATGGAAAAGTGGACTTTGGGCTAGTTCATTTGTTAGGGGTGAACTTGCTTTGAGAGAGGGATTGAGAATTTGAGATCCACTCAGCATCTATATGTCATGTGCATGTGGACCAGGAGATGGTTTTTATTAGAGCAAGTCCACCAGAGGTGGAATAGCCCAACACCTAGTCAAAAAACTGGCTCGGCACACATCCAATTCACTCCAACCCACGGGATTGACTGGCACCCAGCCCAAGCTGGTCTCTAGGCCAGCCTAAAATTGACAGACCTGGGGACCGGGTCATCTGATGCCATGCTGACGCCAGCGTGGCGTCACACACTTTTTTTTTTTTTATTCGGGTCAAGGATTCAGAGAGAGAGAGACATCAGGGATGGAATCGCAGAGAGAGAGCGTTCGAACCCGGAGAGGGATTCGAATCGCTGAGAGAGATCTAGCAGCACCGAAACCCTTGGACCCACAAAAGCGAACAAGGGGAGAGAGATCTGAGGAGAGCTCAAGCTCTCGGCTTCAATGGTAGGACCTCGCATCATGCACCGATGCCGCATGCAAGGCCATGGTTGGGTTCCTTGAGCTCTAAGGATTACAAAAATAATATTTTGTGTTTGATTTGTTGAAGATTTTGAAGAGGAAGCAGAAGGAAAGCTCACAGCTATGAGCTGGAAAAGAGAGAGGGAGAAAAAATAGATGAGAGAGAGAGAGAGACAGAAAGGACCGGAGAGTGAGAGAGAAAGAGAAAGAAAGGACCTGAGAGTGAAAGGAAGAAAGAAGAAAAAATAAATTAAATGATAAAATATTAATTGTTATGAATAAAATAATATAATATTAGATGGGCTGGGTGCCAGCGTATTTTTAGGGATGGAGATGTTATTGCCTATTACTGTGATCTATTACTGTTCATTTAAGTGGATAAATGCGCTGGGTGCTGGCACAAAGCCTTTAGGGTGGACTTGCTCTTAGACAATCTCATTGAAGCACTTTACAAAATAAAAAATTTGAGTGACTCAGATCTCTTTCCTGTCTCTCGAATGATTTGAATTTCTCGATCTGCAGGCTCTAGACAAATAAATCAAGAGTGGATCTCATTCTGTGACAAAAATAACACTTCAACAAGGCAATTGTGTAAATTAATGAACCTAATTTACCTTCATCATACCAATTAATAATTTTACACATCAAAATTTGCAAATTGATTCATTCAAAATTGAACGAAATATGACTTTATGATGATTTTTTTTGTAAAAATTCGTAAAACCAATTAAAAATACTAGTGGAGGCAAGAATGGTACGAGAATGGAAATTTTCAACCAGAACATCTAAAACATTAACTATGATACGATGAAAATGTCACCAAAACTATTTTTATGGCAACTTTTTGTAGAAATTTGCAAACACAATTAAAAATGGTGAGTTATTCCTCCTTTTTTTTTTTGTTAAAAATTTCAATTTTTAGCTTTTACAATATTTTTGTATGTGACAGACGCTTAGGGCAAAACAGATAGAGAAAGATATAGAAAGATTTGGAAATAGACTACAAGAAAAAATATGACGTACTTGAAGCTAACAAAAAAACTCAGGACAAAATCGAACGTTTTGGTGTTTAATTTATGCAGTCAACTTCACTTAGTGCAATAGAACTTAGTTGTTGTTAGAGTGGTTACAAGTCATATGAAAGCAGTTCTGATATTTATTGAGTCCCACCTCCTTCTTCCTAGGAATAGGCCCAATGTACAGGCCTTCTGCCATGCCATTACCCCATCTACATCACAGCCCCACCTTCATATTCCTATACTAGAATCCTCACCGTCGATCCAAATCCATAATCTTCAGATCTGTAATCCACACCGTCAAATAAACAAGCCAATAGGAACACTTTGACGGAAAGCAAGTGGCACCCATTGATTGCCTCGCCCCCCAACCAACCTAATCCCAAAAGACCAAAGAAAAGTCAGATATTCCAGATTTTTACCCTTTCAAAGATCAACTCCCCCGTCCTCCCGCCACGTGTCCCCAACTGATCCGTAAATTACACGATTACCCCCCTTCTCTCTCTCCCTCTCTCTCTCGAGTCGGTCGGTTATCAAAATCAAAACAGACACCAACTCCCTGTTTCTTCCTCGTCCGTTTCTCCCTCTGGAATCCGATTCCTTCCCCAATTTTTTTCTTTCCGATTTCGTCATTCCGCGGATGAGATTCCGAGCTCGAGGCCCTTTCCTCTACCTGTGATTTCAATCTGGTTCGCTTTCTCTCTCTGTTCGTCTTTGATTTCGTGTATTTGAATTTGGATTTGGTTGTTGATTTTTGTTATGATTTATCTGTTTGGATTAGTTTTTTACTGGATCTGGATTGATTGGTGTTTTAATTTGATGCTGCTGTATCCGAATTGATTAGATCACGCTGTTATTTGTACGGATTTGTGAAGCTGTGCTGATTTTTTGTACGGATCTATTTGGTTTAGTGTGGATTTGAACGAATTGGATACTAGAGTCTGTTTGGATGGTGAGAAAATGGAGTGGAAGTTCAATTTGTGGTTATTAAATTGAGTGAGAGAGCTTATTCGTTGGTTTTTTGTGTTATTTCATCATCTCACCTATACAATTACGATTGGATTAATTGGATTGGTGTTGTTTTGTAATTCATAATCGAAGCGGGTTTACGGAGTTGCCTCGATTGGTAACCCTTGTTTTTGTGAGCTTTTTCTCTACTCTTGGTCCAGAGCTTTATGACTAACAAGTATCCGATGTGTATCTTTACACTTAATCGAAATGATTGTTAACTCAGTGTTTGTTGGGATTTTGGATCTAGCTTGTGAGGTCTATGAGGCTATGACGACGTTATTTAGATCCAGTTTTCGGTTATTCAGGTCTCTTTTCTGGGAAGCTTGACTTCACTTTTAGTTATGATGATTGTTGGGGTTAGGCATATATTAGGGGGATGCATTTCTGTTTTATGTTGCTTGCATTTGTTGCTTGTGCTTCTGCCTGTGAGTGTATTTTCGTTTTCAATGGCGCACCGTGCTATGTCCATGGTCATGATTAAGAGGTGTTTTTTTCCTTATTGTGGTCGGCTAAGTCTTTTGGGCTATGATCTTGATATTATGTGTTGTTTCTTTGGATAATGATATTTGTGTCTATTTTTTGTTTTCTTTTGAGAAGATTGGATAAGTTGTTTTCGGATTCCCAAAACTGAAATTGGAATTGAACTGCTTTCTGAAATGTTTTCAATTGGGTTCTTTCGGTGTTGGTTGTGGCGTCTGATTGTCGATGTTCAGACATTTTTACAAGACGGGTTGCACTTCTGTTAACTGTGTCTTATTTGTTTATATATTTCGTTACTTTTATGTGTGCATTTTAATGTTTACTGAGGTAGAAGTTTTGGTTTAACTTGTTACTCTCTTTACTATGTCTGCAGCAGGGAAGGCCATGTGAGCTGTTTGGAACAAAGTTTCGTTATTGCTTCCACATTTGGTATTGGATGATCAGTTCCTCTGGTATGCTCAAGATGGGTGAATGCAAGGGTTGTGGGAAATTAGGAAGAATGATGCCGAGGGGTGGATCTGTGAGTGCATATCGGTTTTCCCTTCGGTTGTCTCCTGTTGTTTCCGTTTGGGATTGCATCATTCGCAAAATGAGGTACTCTTACGGACCTGAGTGGGTGTAGTTGTTAGGATTATAGTAATTATATTAGTTTTCAACAAGAAGATAATTAAGTTTATTTACTAATATAGAAAATTAAGGGAACACAGTTATAGGAAAATGTATACACTTTAGAGGAATTCTTGGCAAGTTAAACAAGGGCAACAATTTGGAGGTTGTTAGTCGAATGGATAACATGGAGTGTAATAAATTGCAACCTGTTGTGAGAAAAGTTAAGAAAAAGCAGGTGAAGGACGAGTTGGATCGTCAAAAACAGGCTGAGAAAAAGAAGAGGCGCTTGGAGAAAGCCCTTGCTACTTCAGCAGCCATCATTTCTGAACTAGAAAAGAAAAAACAGAAGAAGAAAGAAGAGCAACAGAGGCTTGATGAAGAAGGCGCTGCAATTGCCGAGGCTGTTGCGTTGCATGTCCTACTTGGTGAAGAAGACTCAGATGAAACGTGTGAAATTGTTCTGAACAAAGATCAAGTGTTCAATCGTTGGGATTGTCCTGGCGACGTTGACCTATTTATGGGTGGAAGGAGGGCACGCTTTCCTTATCAAGACTCTGCAAAGTGTTCACTCGAAAGGATTGGGTGGGTGTCTAGTGCTTACAGATCGGGATACAAGTTGGGCGGCTTAGGGAACAGTGAATGGTCGCTCTCTTCTGGGCCTTATGGAAGAGAGTACCCTGAATCATTTTGTGAGGATGGAGGTTGGGGTACCACCGGATTTGCAGCTGGGCTCATTGCGGCGCAGGCTGTTTCATCTCTACAGATCGCGGAGGATGCACATGAAGGCACACTTGTGCTCGATGGAATGCTAAGACGGTAGATGGACATTTCAGTCAAGCTGCCATGTTACTGGAAGAGCCCTCAGCTGTATTTCGTCAACAATGTTCTGTATATAACTTCGTGGACGTGTACTAGGTGTTTGTCATAAACACGCGTATCTTCTTCGGCTTGAAGAATGTTGCAGTGTCATGCTCTTGTGTTTTCTTCTCTTTTCCCGTCGAGGGCTGCTATCTTTTTACGTGCAGTGACATTTCATGACCTTGAGGCATCAGCTGACTCATCTTTCCGATATTTTTTGTGGATTGTATCAAAACTAATGTAGTTTCAATAATGTTAAGATCTTTTCTGGTATGAAATTATTGTGATTTATGCCGGTCGACTAGTCACTTGTTGATTTTGTGTTGCATCTAATTCAATAGCTCCTGGGTTCGACTGGCATCGCATTGATGATAAATCCTACTATGTAATTTCTTCGTTTCTAAAACGTACCTCAAATAAGTACGCTTATAATTCAAAGGAAAACTAATGAAAATGATTTGAAAACTTTGAATTTTAACGATAAGGACAAAATAAAAGATAAAGTGAATAATATCAGATTTAAATTTTTAGTGTAAAAATGTGGTTTTTCATTGAAATGAACAGTACCACGGGCTTTTCGTTAAAACTCTCATAATTCAATCCACTCATAGGCACCAAACGAGCCATCGGTGTTTCAGAGTGATTTAGATTGGATACCCTAACAAATTAAAAGAAACGTTCAAGTAAATAAGATAATTTACGTAAAACTAGTCAGACTACAGAGGGGTCTGATGAGAAAATGGTGTGCGAAAATCATTTTATATGCACAATTAACCATTCAACAAATACCATATCAGAGCTTCCCTAACTCTCTTGAAAACTCAGCTATATATCAAATCATGTAATGAAACCAACTACCAGCTGAGCAATCTAATGAATATATTCCAGTTCTTTGGGGACATGAATGGGGGGGCATAATTCTGTTCAACAAACAAAAGAAATCTTTTCATTGGTACACGACGAGCGGACTCGTCGAAGGCCTTTGCTTGGATTTGACTAGTGCACATTGGCAAAGTGTCCTTGAAATTACATACTTTGCCATGTCCGAGAATTCTGCTGCAGCTGCGGCTCTGCATCTGGTTGCTGGTGCTGCCGGAGTGCATCTTCTTCCTTGGTCTCGAGATCTGAACTACTAGATGGCTTTGCTCCTGTGGTGATTAGGTTTTTGAACCAAGCTGCTTGAAATCTAGGAGCACCTCTGTTTGAATTTCCTGCAGACTCGGGAGAAGCTGTGGCGTTATTAGTAACACCCACAAGGAAACGATATGCTACTTTGCTAGCTGTAACAATTTCTGTCTTCGCTTGTCTAAACTGCAACGACCCAAGAAAACTATCAGACATGTAAGCACTGAAGCAACCAAAAGTAATAAGAAATTATTGTAAACCATGGTAACAAGTAACCAAATTTCATGTGATTATGCAAACTATTATTAAAGCCACACCAACAATGAGTTGAATGCCGAACAGAAAGATTGGAGGCAAAGTCAAGCAAGCATGGTTATCCACATCTCATGGAACTCGCCAAAGTATTATCAAAGTAAAGTGAACTGTGAGCTAAGAAGTAGGCCGTGCTAAGACTGTAGGTAACTTTAATTAAACACATCCGTAATGATAGTCTGTTCATGGGATTCTTGGATATGTTTCGGATTATTATGCTGTAAATTGCCCTTTTCCATTTATGATAAAACGTTCACGTAAATATGATATTTAGCATATTAGAAGAACCATTGACCAAACAAAAAAAGCACATTACAAAAACTAGGGTTGGTGCTTGAAACCCATGCACTAAACACATGCCTACAATAAAAACGGCAGCCGAATCATGTATACCATGGTAATAATAAGGATTGTGAAACAAAACTAATACTTCAACAAAAGAAGATCCAATCAACTGACAATGAGACTTCAATAAGCAAAAATGACTCCGAAAGATAAGTTATTCTAAAAGGTTGTACAAGTTATGCATTCTGAAAGTAACTCACCCGTACTGCAGTGTTTCCTGCAACTTCCATAGCAGCATCACCAGCATGCGCAAAACGATTAACCCAACCTGTAAAAGAAGCTATAAGAATACATGCCATGTATCTATTTACAAGACTACATTTTCATATTCAAACGCACAGTTCTTTTATTCTTAAGAAAAAGCTTAAGCTTAGACTTATCAAGTTTGTAACCATAACATTATTATCAATTTTGTAAGTTGACCAAGATTACGACCAAACAACAACCAACTTGCATATCAATAGCGAAGTCACCGAACAAAAGGAATTCACAATAACACAATTAAAATATCTCAATATAACGTTCACCATATATGAAACAGGAACGAAATCACTGACCATTGTACATATAGTCGGTCAAGTAAACACTCAGTTGCAACTTGCATGGCATATAAATCTTTAGTATAGCCAGTAAACCCTACGATCTCACAAAGTTACCTGGAAGCTTTGGCACCCCAAGCCTTTCACAAAGCTCATCACAAAAGTGATTGCAGTTTTTTGATAACAGGTCATACGAATACCCAGGCCACTCTCTACTGAGTTCCCTCAAGATTTGGTTAACCTTGAAGATCGAACAATCTGTTGTCCCAAGGACGATGCTTTCACGATATGTGTACATTGGATTTTTTCCAGAAGGGCAACTAAACACACCAGATCCTTGTTCACAGAACCCAAATGACCATTCATCCTCTCCATAAACCTGTCAAATGAAGCGTAAACAACTTTGATCAGAACTTTTTGCTGACAAAGAAGATACCATATGAAAATAAGTAATTAAACGGAACTACATACAAATCTGTTAATTTTCGAAGTTAAAAGGTCTTATGTAACAAAACAAAGAACCAAACTTTAGTCATTCTTCGTAAAAGAGAGCTTCTTGGCTGACCATGAAATTCAACAATAAGGCACTTCCATCATACCGCGAAACATCTACTAAGGCAACTAAAGCAGTAAATTTCAAAACTGATAAATCGCAAACACAATAATATAGGCAATCTCAATCACCAACAAGATAAACAACTTGTCAAGAAATTTAGTAACTAATTAGCTATACATAACATGTCATTTCTATAATCAATTAACATATACACACACAGAATCAAAGTGAAAATTTCCAATTGCCTAAAAAAACCCAAGATCTCTCTTCCAAATTCACAGCACTCCAAAATTACACTAGCAATACAAAATTTACGTATCTAACTTCACATTACATACATACATACACACACGAGCAAGCGCGAGTACGCGAGAGAGACGAGAGAAAACGAACCTGAACGGCGCTGTGGAAGATGCCGCCGAGGCCGATACCGTCTTTGAAGATCTTGTTGATCTGCAGAATGGTACTATTCGTCTTGTCCGATCCACTATTCGTCACATCGTATATATGCAGCACCACCTCCGCCATGTTCTCCAAATTCTTCACCAAAAACCCTAAATCCCCAACCCAAAACTCTCCCTCCCTCCCTCCTCCCAATTCGAATCACAAACCCTAATCCTCTCTGAAACGAAGCAATTCAATTCAATTCGAACAAAAGCACACCACTTTTCGCTGCCTCACGATTTGAATATTCTCTCGTCTCGATTTGCTCAATTGCTTTTCTCTTTCCTTTCCTTTTCTTTTCCTTTCTCGCTCTAAACTGGTCCAAGTTCTTCAACTTTAGAGAGAGAAAGCGTCTAGAGAGAGAAAGTCTCTGTCTGTGCGGGTGGGTGTGTTTAACAAAAAATCTCAGAAACCGGGTTCGTAAAGTAATTTTCGCGGGCGGAGGGGTAACTCGGACACGAAACAGACCCCGGAAGTTGCGAGAAATTACGGAACTGACAGCCGTTGGCGCAGCCGTCCAGTCTGTCTGCCACTGCGGTGCGCACCTCGGGTTATGATTAGCACGACTTGGATAAGTGGGGCCCACGTGCCCACGCCACGCAATTATTAACGGTAAAAGGCACCGACTGCTTTTTGTCAAATGACCGACCTGCCCTTGTCTTGTTCGAACGAGTGAGTGCTCCCGTGCCCCAAGAAAAGTCTGCACCCGTCGACGTCGGTGATCTGAGATCTTTTCGGCTTTGCGACACAATTGGGCATCCGACGTCGGCTTCGTACTATTCCTCATTGTGTCTTTTATTGTTTTGTCATTTTTTTGTTTACCAACGAAAGTATTATCCACATTATAGGGATGAGAGAGTTGTCTAGGTTTCGTAATGTGTTAGTAGTAATATGGTTCAAATTTATTTTTAGTGATAATTGAATCAAAAATCTCTCACTTACAACTTACAAGTGAAGATAAGTATTAGCACTTGTTAGGATTCCAGTTTTCAGTATTACAGTGACGATATTTTGATCTAATTATGTATTATTGCGTCAAAAAATTAAAGCGTACGAGATAATATTTTTATTATGTAAAATAGTGTCGCAGTGACAATTTAAATTTCGCTCTTCCTTTAGAGCATCTCCAAAAGGAGAAATAACAAAGTTCACATCAGTTATAACAGTATAAAAATAAAAGTGCAAATTCCTATGTGGTACTATGACAGCAATTTCAAATCTATTTTTAGTGATCAGTAAATGGATTTTATAATTTATTTTTTGTTGTAAAAATATTTATAACAATTGTGAAAAGTAAATAATATAATAGATAATAGTTTAAATTTGACATATCAGATGAATAACTAAAAGAAAATAAATAAATAAAAGTGCCGCATAAGCTTTCAAATTTGAATTTTATATTTAAAATTTGACATTAACTTTGAAGATGCTCTTATCTGGTTGAACATATTATTACTCAGCTAGGCTCCTAAATTTGGAATAAACTCTCAAACAAACTTTGTTGAATAATTGTAACCAAGGTATTAAATATCGATGATATCGGAAATATCGGTAGTCCGAAAACACGGAAATATCGATGGAAATATCGGGATAATATCGATATCGATAAAAATAATATGGAAACCACGGAAATTGTAAGAAAAACTTGGAAATTTTTATTGAAACTTTGCAGGATGTTTATTTAGTCGATTATCTATTAGTTTATCATAAAAAATTGGAAGGAAATGCATTGCATGATGGATTTAACATTATCAAGTTGATTATATAGTGAGCTGGCAAACATTGTGAGTGTAGAAAATTATACCATTCCTAAAAGCTGTAAAAGTTGAATTATTTAGATGTTTTTCTTTTCTCACACCGTCACACACCACCTACACATACACATGCGCACACAGGGATCGCACACGCCATCACACACGCACACAGAGACGTCAGTCGTCTCTGGATCCTTCTCTTTTCTCCCTCTCCCTTCTCCCACAAACACACACACAGATCTCTCGAATTCTCGATCCTTCTCTATTCTCCCTTTTCCCACACACACGCACATAGACCTTTCTCGATCCTTCTCCCACATGGCTTTCTCATCCTCCCTCACCTTCCTCCTCGTCGGCGAACCCAGGAACTCTTCGGCGAGTTCTGTTGATCCTTCTCCGCCTTCCTCACCGATCCTACCGACAACAACCCCACATCTGTCGTTGACTCCAGCGACGACCACCATAACCCCCAATTACCCCCAAACCCCAACCTTAACCTCCACAACAACCACCCATTCTCCTCCTCCCTCGGAGCCTGCCCCGCCGGCGCCGCGCTCGCCTCCGTCTCTGTTCCACGTTTGCTTCAACCAAGACCATGCATGTTTTGCCGTGGGGACAAACCACGGGTTCTGGATCTACAACTGCGATCCGTTCTACGAGCTCTTTCGCCGCGACTTCGACAACGGCGGGGGAATCGGCGTCGTTGAGGCGCAGATCTTGGGTCTGAGCCTGGATTACAGAGAGAGATCTGGGTAGCTGGGACGACGCAGCCTCGGCTGCCTTTCTGACAACGGAGCCACGACGACTTTTTTGATAATATCGAATATATCGCGATATTATCGATATTATCGATAATATCACAATATTTTGACGATAATGAGATAGATACATGGGAAAATATCGGTGTCTCTGAAAAACGATAATATCGACGATATATCGCCGATATTATCGATATTTTAGTCATTATTGTAACAGGTCGTCTTCAAAGTGAAATGCTAGTTTTGTAGGCCATAGGTGTCGCATCACTCTTTTTGTATATCAAGTCGAGGATACCCAAAGAATAAATCGTAGTAATTGTCTCTTAATTTTAATTAAATTGAAACAATGATTATTCAACTAAAATTCATTATTATTGGTCCATCAACTCATCAAAATATGTAGTTATGGTCATTTTCGTCGACTTCGTTAGAATTTTGTTAAAATAAGTTATGTTGGAATGACTATTGCTACAATTGGGGTCCCTCAACTCATCAAAACATGTAGATTGGTGGTCCATTTCGTCAACTTAGTCAGAATTTTGTCATAATGAGTTATGTTGGAAGAGTTATTGCTACAATTGGGTTAAAGTTGAGGGACCATTGCTCCAATTGGGTTAAAGTTGAGAGACCATTTCTCCAGTTGAATTAAAGTTAAGGGACCAATAGTAATTTATTTTTATTAGCACTCTACACGTTGTTAATACAGCCCATATGAAAAATTAAGACTCCTTGGAACTCGATTTTAATCTCATTTTGCTCCTTGTAACTCAAAGTCACTTCTTTACTCCCTGAAACTCAAAATTCGTTTCACTTTACCCTCTGGAACTTGATTTTGATCCCAGTTTGCCCATGAAACTTGAAAGCCATCTCTATAAAACTCAAAAATCCCCCCCACATTGCCTTAAATCTATCTTATGTGGAATTGATTTAGGTAAGACAGGCCCATGCTAATCAATTTCTTTTTTTTTTTCATTTCTTCAATTTCTTTTAAAATTAATGTTCTCTGATTGTCGAATGTTGATGCATAATGGAAATTTATAATCAAATTTATTGCACATATATGTTTTAGAAGACGGCCTATAAGTTTTAGGGAGGAGAGAACCCACAAGTCAAAGTGGAACGAATTTTGAGTTTCAGAGAGTAAAGTGATGACTTCTAAGCTACAAGAGGCAAAGTGAGACTAACAAAAAGTTCAAGGAGACATAGCTGAAAATAAGCAAAAAATTAAGGGAATTGTTATTGGCACTTCAAAAATCTCATTCTACACTCAAAACTTTCTATATTTGGAAAGAAAAATACACTTGTGAGGAGTGTAGAATGAGATTTTTGGAGTGCCAATAACACTTCCCAAAATTAATAATAATTTGTGAATCAAATATGAAAAAACCCTAAAAGCACAAACACGTTGATGAAAAAAAATATATTAATTTTGACAAACTACACATAAAATTAAGTTCCGGTTCCCCGTTCATTTGTTGCTTTCGGCATTCAAGAAATTATTTGAATGATGGAATATAAAATTGACTTTATGCAAAGCCATGCTCTAATTGAAGTCGAAGAAATAGGAAGAAAAATGGAGAATGTTGTAAAATTTCCAACTATAATTAAATGTATTATCATTATGGATGTTTGATGATGAAGAAAGTCAATATTTCTTGGCAGGTTGAAATTGGAGCAATGCCATTAGACATATAACCTTTGAATGGGATTTGGAATTGGGTTATAATCTTTCACAAAATGATGCATGTCGCCCCCACAAGGTAACGATATGCCCCTTTCCCAGCTGATACAATTTCTGTCTTGGCTTGCTTCACCTGCAAGCAACAACCCAACAAAAACATCACACGTACAATTATACATAACAAAGTTAATTAACTAAGGACACTTGATAATTATTTCGCACGTGCATGCAGTACACGAACGCATGCATGCACGCAAGCGATAGATCGATAGAAAAAGGGGGACATGTATGGCGGTATGGAAGATACCGCCGAGGCCCATCCTTGAAGATCTTGTTGGTCTTAAGAACCGAGTTGTACTTAAAGCGGAGGAATCAATTCTTCAAGGACGAAGGAATCGATGGTGCCATTTCTTTCTTGCTAAACTTAAAGAGAAAGAACGTGTTCGTGGCTCTTTATTTTTGTGTGTTCATGTATGCAACTACTCAAACCAATAGGATCATCTTCGGATCCTTTTGATACGAATCATGTGGATCCGTGAATCGTGATCGTTCATTGTATATCGTACGGTCAGTTTTTATCAGGTACTGTTTGTGTTTAATTTTAAATAAAAATATTTAAAATGATTTCTGACCGTACAATGTACGATGAATTGACCTGATTCACGGATTCTCAAGATTCTCAAAAAAATAATCCGGCGAGGATCCGGATTCCTACTCTAATCGGTTTTGTACTTAAACGGAGTGTCGTATTTCGGAGACGAAACAGACCCCGGAAGTTTGAGAAAATTACGGAGTTGGCAAGAATCTTTGAGTTGTGAATCTTTTGGGTGAATTGGTTGGAGTCGTGGTGGTCCTATGTGCAAAAATACCCACTATTTATTATAATTACCATAATGCCCTTGTCCTTCCCGTGAACCAGATTTTCACCTTGGCAACAAAATTTGGCATCCAATGTCGTTTTATCAAAGTTTTCAACTTGGATGATGATAGGTCAATCAATATTTTTACGGACCATATCCTTGTGTTTTGTTGAGGATGATTCATATCTAATTCACGTGAAAGTTGCAAAATGATAATTACTTCGATACTTAGTTGAGTGCTTTGTTTGTATCTGCTTTGTTGAGGAATATATCATGTCCAATTCGCGTGAATATTGCAAAATGATAATCAAGTTCAATACTTAATTGAGTGATTTGTTTGACGTTTATTGTCACATGAGATTACAAACTCAGCATGAATGATGCCGAAACCATAATTAAGTTCGATACTTAGTTGAATGACATGATTTTCCACTATCTCTCTCACACCATACATTGGTACTTGGTATTTGCTCAAGCAAACCTAATGCATCACTGAAGACATTGTAGTGCAGAACGGCTAGCTAGCCAGCTAGAAACAAATACATTATTTCTTACACTTCAGACAGCAAACGCCGACGACTCACTTAGTGAGATAAGGTTTTGTTGTTGTTTATTTCAGATAGCAAACATGAGGAGCTTCTGTAATTCCTTCACTTGCATACATTATACAGCAGTACGATAGAAAAAGATAAACATACGACATCTCGACGCGAGGAAGATAGAGCTCAGAAATTCATTACAAAGTTGCGTGGATAATAATCGTGGTAAGAGAAATGAGAAAAGAATGAACAGTGGAAGGAGGGAGAACCTTAGAAAGATGTATACCTGTATGACTTGTCACAGTGGTAGTTGTAAGGTGATCTTGTAAAATTCTTGTATGGTACTATGATCAATATATTGGTGCACAAGCACGGAAGTTATCTGCCATCGTTGGTCATCAATTGAGAAAAAACTAGGCTTGTGTTAATCTCCGAACTACCATTACCATCATTTCCCTCTGTTCTTACATTGGTAGACGGATCTCCAGGAACGATGCTGTTCGTTAGAGGCTCATTGATATCGCAGCCTTGAGGCTGTTCTCCACGCGGTCGAGATTCCTGAAGCTGAAGCGCGTATTCTAAATTCCATAATACATCACCCATGGTTGGCCTATCCGCACCATATTCAGCCAAACATTTCTCTGCCGTTTCTCCAAACTTTTTCAAAGAGCTTGGTTTGATCTTCCCAACAAGGTGGCGATCAATAATTTTCTCGAGCATGCCCTTTTTCTGCCATTCCAATGCCCATTCACCTAGATTCACCTGCTCCCTGTCAACTGAGGGATCCACAGCAGGTCTCGCGCAAAGAACCTCAAAGAGCACAACCCCAAATGAATACACATCTGACTTATCAGTAAGCTGCTGCCTCCGGAAATACTCAGGATCAAGATACCCGAAACTACCTTTCACAGCGGTACTTACATGGGTTTCACTGAGACACGGACCTGATCTTGAAAGACCAAAATCAGCCACCTTAGGTACATAATTCTCATCAAGCAAAATGTTAGTTGATTTAATGTCACGGTGGATGATTCCTTGAGCAAAACCTGTATGAAGGTAGTGAAGACCTCTTGCTGATCCAATGCATATTTCAAGCCGTTGCTTCCAGGATAAAGGTGGAAACCCAGAACCATACAAATGTTTCTTCAACGGCCCCTTTTCCACGTATTCGTAAACTAGGATCATTTCAGACTGTTCTTCACAATACCCAACAAGTGATACAAGGTGGTGGTGGCGAATTTGGGACAAAACCGTTATTTCAGTCTGGAATTCTGGAAGGCCCTGCCTAGATCCAGGCACACCTCTCTTCACGGCAACCTTTGTGTTGTCCTTCAGGACCCCTTTGTAAACCATGCCAAAACCACCAGAGCCTACAATTAGACTTTTATCGAAATTGTTTGTCGCCAACTGTAATTCAGCAAAAGAGATTTTCAGGAAATGATATCCATTTGTGCCTGGAGACACAAGTGTAGTCCTTTCAGACGTTCTACTGTTTGAACTACCTCCATATACGCGTAAAGGTGTCCAAACGGCACTTTCTGCAGGTTGGGGTTTCAGTTTCTTCTTCCTGCGTTTCAAAGCAAGCAGAAATACACCAATTGCAAAACACAGAACAACAAAGCCTCCAACAACTGTGGCCACCAAAATCCATATACTTCTCTTCTTACGCCCAGTTCCAGCCCGTAAATTGGAAGCATTCACCATTTTCATGATCTCCGCCCCATTCAATATAGCATTAATCCTCATGGAACCACTCAGATCAGAAGGACCAACACTGATATCTATCATCCCCGAACTATCTGAATCCACAACAAAATCAATATAGACAGGAGATGCAAGCACGTTGGTTGCCAGCACTGATAGATCAACATCTCTATACGCAGCATACCCGTTGATATACACATTAAAGTACAACAAGTTAAGTGCAGGACTAACAATGTCACAGAAGTGCAACCTAACCAAATGCCCGGAATTCGTATTCACGGGAAATTTCCATGTGAGATTAAACTTTGCACCTGTAATTGCCTTATCCGTATTCATCTCCTGGGCAGTCATATATACATTATCCGGGGCAATCTCTCGAGTTGCACCGCTCCCCTGATAATTCGGAGTATGCGTGGTGGAAGCGCGCTTCGCAGCCGATTTCAGAACAAGATAATCGACATCAGGGACCCAATCCCTCCACAAAGTATCATTAAAAGGTGTCAATTTCGAACCTCCAACATTAATCCTATAAAGGGTCTCTAAAACTTGTGAAGAAAGATTCTTGTATTCGACAACATTCGCACCCACCAATTTAGCACCGTAATCAAGAACAAGATCCTCAGGAGCTGTAAAAACTTCAATTGCATTTACATAGCAAAACCCAGAATCGCCCACAGGCGCAAACACAATTTCAACCACATCTGCATCAATTCTCATCACAAACTCTCTAATCACAGAGTCCCTAACATGTAATTCTCTCAACAGAACAAACCCATCAACTGAAACGCTAAAGTTTGCAGCTTTCAAGTCAAAACCCTGAGCTACAAACGGCGAGAAGTGAAAACGTACCAAGTGGGTCCCGGATTTCTTGATGCTGAAGGTGTAGCTCGAAGCCCTGGTGAAAACTCTGGCCGTGCGGTAGAGGGCGGGCGAACTCGGAGATGGGTTTCGGTCGGTGAGCGAAATGGATCCCGCCGCTCCGGGTTCGTAAGGGTCCGCCGAGAAGACCCTGTTGAAGACGGAGGCGTTGGAGGGTGAGCCGCAGTTGATGAGGTAGTTATCGGAGGGAGTGAAGGAGGCCGAGAAGTGGAGGAGAGAGAGCAGGGTTAGAGAGAGAAAGTGGAGGTTAACGGCGTCCATGGAAGGTGGCTGGAGCTCATGCGAGAGTGAGGATGAGTTGGAGGAACAGAGTCACAGTGGAGTCTGACTAAAGTGGAAGTGTGACACGAATGGAGGCGTTCTGTTTGAAAATGTTTATATTATATTCAAGATTTTTCCGGACCTAACTGGATGACATGTTTTCTTCTCTTTTGACATTTTTGGCCAAAGTGGGTACAAGAATTACAGGACTTCCAGAATCCGGCAGGAATGCTGATGAGCTGCATTTTGCTGAATAATGCCAAAGGGCCCCATAAAAACTCTGTGCTTATAGATCGCACGAGTGGTTAAATAAAGACAATATCTATGCTTTAGCGGTGGACAATGGCCCGTCTCTCAGAAACTTTAACTATATATTCTTTTTCTCATGATTTAACATAGCAATGCTGCGATTTTCAAAACAAATTTTTATGTTGTACTTAAATTTTTCTGTTTAAAATCTTTGATGAGAAAACTTGCGAGATTCTACCGTGTAACCGAAACAACATCCAATTTTTTCTGCTATCACGTGATATGCATAAATTTGAGTGTTATGGATAGAGATTAGAGAGCAAGATGTGCTCCAAAGTCAACAAATAATAGAGAGTTAATTAAAAACAGCTTAGATCCAAGGCATTGAAAAGCATTGATGCATGCCAGCTCAATGGAGATGGTGTGTTACGTTAGTGTATTTTTCACCATTGCCTAAAGTCCCTACCTTTCGTATGCTTAATAAAAGTATTTCTTTTAGGTCCATAGAAATTAAGGTGTGAAAAAATACACCGCACGCGTCCTAATATAGGACTAGGATCATCTGGATGTTTTAGTTTTTTATCCCCTGCAATACTGTGCCAGGGTTCTTGTTCATCCAACAAGATCCGAGAAAAATTAAAGATGTGGCAATCCTTTAGCTGTCAGATATTGTTGGATGGACAAGATCAAAATCTTCATAGTTTGCGCAAGGAAAAAAACGCTCATTATTTTTCAAAATATACTTTAAAACAATAATAATATTTAAAATAAGTAAAATTAAAAAAAAAAGTATAATAATAATAATAAATAAATAATTCAATTGTCACATGCACGCATGTGACAAAAGATTAGTATATCTATAAAGCCAAAAGACAAAAATGGTTGATCATTCATAATTTCAAAAAATACCCCTCTCTAATTAGGACAATTTAATTTAAAAAAAAAAATCTAAACTAACGGAATAAAACTACCCACGTAATAGGCAACTTTTCCTTTTAATTTTTTTAAATAAAAATATGAAAAAATATTTAAAACAAAAATAAAAAAATAACATCTGAAAAAGTAAATTACCGCACGCGTGAATGTTTAACAAGATGCTAGTGTGCTAACTAAAAAAGTTTCCAAATTTCGAACGTTATTCAATCACAGAGTGATTGGTGGTGGACCAAATTGTTGAAATTTGGATTGAGGTTGGTGGGTTGAAGTCGTTTTCTTAAGGACATTGCAATTCATAAATTGACACCTCTCACAAATAGAGCATCAAAATTTGGCTTTGCCTTACAAATTATCACTAATTTACAAAGAAAAAAAACTTGCTTAAAAGTACTAATTATAATTTTATAAGATCACAATAACACAACTATTGCTCCTTAGATGATGTCAATCATCACTAGAGACTGTTTTGGCCACATTTTGTATTGTGCCAATATAGTTTTACTTAATTTAACTCGTTTTTCTCATTACATTAGAAATACTTATTCATATTTTGAGAAATCACCCAATATCCTTAAAGGATACTTATACATAATTTTCAATTCGTCATATAAAACAAAATCTTAACCGATTTGTCATATTAATTCTTTTGAAATCATCATTGGTTATCTCACTCTAACTCTGTTAAGTTTTAAATTCAAAATAAGTCATGTGATTATGTTTAGGGCTATTTCAGACTTTTTGAGCATCTTTTCACAAGTTTTTTTATTTTTATTTTATATTAAATACAAGATATATTTACATTAGGATAGGAGAATATATTGGTTTGGGACTTTTGACCCCCTTTTTATAAGTTATCTACTTCTCTTTGGTATGAACCAAACGATTTTGGCTAGTAGAAAAAATATGTCGCATTCGTTTTAAATTTTTTTTATGACATTAGGCTCACTTCAATGCCGTTAATCATGTTAGAATTGAAATGTCCGAAATACCTTTGAAATTTCATAACATGACTTATTTTGGAAGAAAAATATTATGAAGTTAGGATGAGATGACAAAATAATAATTTCGAAAAATTAATATAATAAATCAGTTAAATTATAGTTCATATAACAAATTGAAAAAAAAAACGTACAAGTTCATGTGTCTTTCAAAAATTTTCTATTTTACTTATTAATCACAACGACGTCGTTTATCTTATGCTGTTCTACTTCTATGACTCCTACATTCGCACCCGGAGCATCAGCCCAGCTTCCCTGCGCCGCATCCTATCTCGCCATATGATAATCTTCGACTCTCTCTCTCTGCGACGGCCGGCCGGCCGGATTGCTTTTGATAACTCCCGCAGGATTGCTTTGGATAACTCCCGCAGGTACCAAATTCTCTCAAAAAGTATCAATCTTTTAAATTTCCGATGCTGTACATAGGGGTTCGTCTCAGATCAATGTGTAATTTAGCTTCCCTTACCTGGTAATCTCCAAAATCTTGTAATTAGGGTTTCATATCAGGTCAACTAAAGGGGCTCTTACTGTTATTATAAATTTATTTACTTGCAGGTGCACGAAGCGTGACTCTGGTAAATTCCCGAAGATTCTTATATACTTGTTGAGTGCTGGAACTTGAAGTTGAACTGTCATCATATTCCCCTTTCACTGCAATGGTAAATTTATTTTCCAAGCCTTTTTATTTTTCTTAAACTTTTGCAGCCTGTATGTTTAGAAACCATTTTCCTGTTGAGATATGTAACGTATGATTACATGGTAAATTTACGATGCATGGACACGGTGGTATCCCTCGTATCCCCATGTCATGTCGTGTCACATCCCCGTGTTTGTGTCTGTGTCCATGCACCGTAGGTTTTCTGTACTTGTGCTGATTGTTTCTGCCTTTTGGTTATTGCATTGTTGGATTTTTTAGTCTTGGTAGTTTTTAGAGCTGGAAATTGAACCTTTGAGAGGGATGGAGGGAGGGAAAGAGAGGGGGTAATTTGATGAATTGAAAAAGACTGTTTCTTTACGCTCTTGCAAGCTCTATCAAATGCAAGGCTACTTAAATGCAAAGGATTTGTCCATCTTTTTATTTCCTGTGGTACCTGCTATTTGATATGTCTTGGTGATTGTGTATGTTTGTGTGGGTTGGGGGAGATATGTATCTTTGAAGCCCCTGTTTGGGGCTACTTATGGTGATTGGTGACTCTGAAAATGGCCCTTGATTTTGTCGTTTTCTGTATGAACTGTAGACCTGAATTATGGGCCATTAGACCACTCAAAGGTGATAGGATTTTTGTATCTGCGTAACCAAGGTTTTTGCTTTGGCACTTTTTATGGCCTGAACAAATCTTTTGCACGGGAGTCTCCTTGAAAGAGATTGCTTTATGAAGTAAAAAGAGAATATAAAGTGATTACTTATTGTCCCATTATTGAAAACCATTGGTATGAACATACTATACAATCTGATCTACCTGCTGAAGTACAGCGTTACGGAATGTGGTGATGACTAATGCAGGATCCTAATGGTTCTTTTGATGAAAAGAGTGAAAGTAGAATCTACATTGGTAACCTTGATCTGAGAATAACGGAGTAAGTAAACCTTTGGAGTTGAATCTTTGTTGCTCTAGTCTAGTACTATGAGGCTATGATACTTCATATAGATCCTGCTCTTGCATTTTCTAGGGCTGCTCTAATTAAGATGTTTTCTCCGTTTGGGAAGATTATAACCGAGGACTTTCTGTGGCACACACGTGGCCGAAAGCGCGGAGAGCCACGGGGTTTTGCTTTCATCTAGTATAGCAGCAAGATCTTGGAGACTTGGTGCAAGGAATTGCTCAGACGGAGAAGTTATTTATAGGAGGAGATTTAAATGGACACGTGGGCAGGGAGACAGGCAACTATGGAGGTTTTCATGGTGGCCATGGTTTTGGGGAGAGAAACGAGGATGGGGAAGCTATCTTGAATTTTGCAATGGCATATGATCTCTTCTTAGCCAACACCTTCTTTAAGAAGAGAGAAGAACATGTGATCACCTACAAGAGTGGGTCGTCAAAAACACAAATAGATTTTCTTCTAATGAGGAAAGGGGATCGTATAACTTGTAAGGATTGCAAAGTTATACCAGGAGAGAGCGTGGCTAATCAACATCGCTTGTTGGTGATGGATGTACATATCAAAAGAGTAAGACAAAAGAACAAGACTTGGAAGTGCCCAAGGACTAGATGGTGGAATCTAAAAGAAGAAAAACAAGCCATTTTCAAAGAGAAGGTAATCACCCAATGTGTGTGGGATAGAGAGGGGGAAGCTAGCCAAATGTGGGATTCCATGGCTAGTTGTATCCGAAAAGTAGCAAAAGAGGTATTAGGAGAGTCCAAGGGCTTTGCCCCACACCAAAAGGAATCTTGGTGGTGGAATGAGGAGGTACAAACAAAGGTGAAGGCTAAGAAGGAATGTTGTAAAGCCTTATACAAGGAGAGGACTGATGAAAATGGTGAAAGGTATAGAAAAGCGAAGCAAGAGGCGAAGAAAGCTGTCAGAGAAGCTAAGTTAGCGGCTTACGACGATATGTATAAACGACTAGATACCAAAGAAGGAGAGTTGGATATCTATAAACTATCTAGAGCAAGGGAAAAGAAGACAAGGGACCTAAACCAAGTGAGGTGCATCAAGGATGAGGATGGAAAGGTTCTTGCTACAGAGAACGCGGTTAAAGACAGATGGAGAGGTTATTTTCATAATCTTTTCAATGAAGGACATGAAGTGAGTGCTTCTTTAGGGGAGTTGAGTAACTCAGAAGAGTGTAGAAACTACTCTTTTTATCGTCGAATCCGGAAGGAAGAAGTGGTTGTAGCTTTGAAGAAGATGAAGCATAAAAAAGCAATAGGCCCAGACGATATACCAATCGAAGTGTGGAAACTTGTGGGAGAGACAGGTATAACATGGCTCACTGACCTTTTCAATAGGATTTTGAAAACGAAGAAGATGCCAAATGAGTGGCGAATGAGCACTTTGGTGCCTATCTACAAGAATAAGGGCGACGTACAAAATTGCATGAACTATAGGGGTATTAAGCTAATGAGTCATACAATGAAGCTCTGGGAGAGAGTCATTGAGCATAGATTGAGGCAAGAGACACGGGTTTCGGACAACCAATTCGGGTTCATGCCAGGGCGCTCAACCATGGAGGCAATCTATCTCTTACGAAGATTGATGGAAAGATATAGAGATGGGAAAAAGGATTTACACATGGTCTTTATAGATTTGGAAAAAGCGTATGATAGGGTCCCAAGAGACATTCTTTGGAGGATTTTAGAGAAGAAAGGAGTACGAGTAGCATATATCCAAGCTATAAAGGATATGTATGAAGGAGCAAAGACTGCCGTAAGAACTCATGAAGGACAAACCGAAAGCTTTCCCATAACTGTAGGATTACATCAAGGCTCATCCTTAAGTCCTTACCTTTTTGCGTTGGTAATGGATGAGTTAACACGACATATTCAAGATGATATTCCTTGGTGTATGCTTTTCGCAGACGATATAGTGTTGATAGATGAAACTCAGGAAGGGGTAAATGCAAAGCTTAACCTTTGGAGAGAAGTGTTGGAATCTAAAGGTCTTCGCCTAAGCCGATCAAAGACAGAATATATGGAGTGCAAGTTCAGTGCAAATGGAGGCCAAAACGAGTTAGGGGTGAGGATCGGAGATCAAGAAATACCAAAGAGCGACCGTTTTCGTTACCTAGGATCTATCTTGCAAAAGAACGGAGAATTAGATGGAGATCTCAACCATAGAATACAAGCTGGATGGATGAAGTGGAAGAGTGCATCCGGCGTGTTGTGTGACCGCCGTATGCCACTGAAGCTCAAGGGAAAATTTTATAGGACGGCAATAAGGCCGGCGATGCTGTATGGCACAGAATGTTGGGCGGTGAAACATCAACACGTACACAAAATGGGTGTAGC
Organism: Malus sylvestris; assembly: GCF_916048215.2. NCBI lineage: Eukaryota > Viridiplantae > Streptophyta > Magnoliopsida > Rosales > Rosaceae > Malus > Malus sylvestris. The sequence continues at coordinate 33,439,182 of NC_062266.1, read as the reverse complement.
GGAGATGAGGATGCTTCGTTGGATGTGTGGGCACACGAGAAAGGATAAGATTAGGAATGAGGATATCCGGGGTAAAGTAGGAGTAGCCGAAATTGAAGGAAAGATGAGAGAAAATCGGTTACGGTGGTTTGGACATGTGCAAAGAAGGCCTACTGACGTTCCGATTAGAAGATGCGACTATGGGACAGAGGTTCAGGGCCGAAGGGGTAGAGGAAGACCTAGGAAAACTTTGGAAGAGACTCTAAGAAAAGACTTAGAGTACTTGGATCTAACGAAGGACATGACACAGGATCGAGCACAATGGCGTTCTAAGATTCATATAGCCGATCCCACTCAGTGACTTGGATTTTCCAAGTCTCCAACCGAGAAGTTTTCCTCACTCGGGAAATTAAGGGAACACTACCCCAACCTACATGCTCCACTCAGAAAGCTTCAACATACAAGCTTTAACAAAAGAAAATTCAAAGAACTTAGCGAAGAAGGCTTTGGTGTATTTAACACAATACGTTGAAATGAAGGAAAGCTTATTTATTGATATCCCCGATAAGCTACAAATATGTACATATACATGAGTCAAAATAAGCACACAAGAGGGAGCCTTCACAAAGGTTGCTTAGGAGAAGTCTCAGCAGTCGGTAGAGCCCCAGAAAGAGAAGGCACCGGAGGGGGATCATTTGGAGCCTCAGTACTGGACAGAACCCTAGAAGGAGGAGGCATCAGAGGTTGATCATTTGGAGCTTCATTACGCGGTACAGCCCCAGAAGACGAAGGCAATAAATGCCTTTGGAACAAACCCACAAATCTCTGATGATCAAGTAAAACCTGACCATCAGTTTCCTTCATCTGGTCAAGCTTCCTCTTCATGTTTGTAGCATAGTCATGTGCGAGCCGGTGCAACTGTTTATTCTCATGCTTGAGCCCTCTAATCTCCTGTTTGAGACTCATCACTTCAGCCGCCAATGATTCAACTTGGCGGGTTCGAGCAAATAGGCGTTGGGCCATATTAGACACAGAACCTGCACACTGAACACTGAGAGCCAGCGAATCCTTAACAGCTAACTCATCAGACCGTTTGGAAAGTAGTCTGTTATCTTTGGGAGTGAGAAGGTTCCTGGCCACCACCGCAGCGGTCATATCATTCTTCATCACGGAATCCCCAACGGTAAGAGGACCAGTAGGGGAGACGAAGGATGGGCGCCATATGTTGTCTGGAGAAGGCGGGGCTGCCTCTTCAACAAGGTTCAAGTCAAAACGACGGTCGGAGGGGCCAGACATTTTCAAAGGTGTTGAAGAGAGAAGAGGTCGGACAAATCAAGATCTTAGAAGTGCAAGAATGAAGCTTCTACTGGTGGAGATTCAAGTGTGCTTTGGAACTTAATGCCAGCCCCTATAAAAATCTGCACTCGACGAAGCTTCAGAAATCGAAGAGGCGCCTGCTCAGAAATCGAAGAGGCGTTTGCTTTCTCAAAAGCTGGGCTGCTTAGAGATCACGAGGGTTGATCTCAGAAATCGAAGAGGCGTTTGCTTTCTCAAAAGTTGGGCTGCTCAAAGACCACGAAGGCCGATCTCAAAAATCGAAGAGGCGCTCGCTTTCTCAAAAGCTGGGCTCCCCAGAGACCACGAGGGCCGATCTTAGAAATCGAAGAGGCACCTACTTTTCCAGCCTTTTCTAGCCTTGTCAGCACCTGTCACACGCACACTCAGTTTTGCGGAAATTATGGGCATTCTGTCAAAGACTTCTGGGGAAGTAGAAAACACATGAATCTTACTGTTCAATCACCCACTTCCCATACGCAACAATAGCTCATGGGTACCACAAATAACTTTGCCAAAGTTCTCTGCCAAAGTTGAGCACGTGAAGCTTGCAGCTCCCACTACATCGCTCTGACCAAGAAGGGTAAAAGAATAGCAAAGAAACAGCACTAACAAAGTTTAGACCCATAAATTTTGACGGTCTAGCTACCATATTATTACCCACAAGGGTAAAGGAACAGTACCACTGCTGGATAATTGGAAAGTCTCTGTGTGTCAACCTCTGTGCTTCGTGGCAAGGTAGACTAGCAAACATGCCCAACCTTTACTCACATTCGAGAAAACACTCCCAATAAGATTGCTTGCTCCAAAATCGAAGAGGCACCGTCCTCCGAATCTCGAGAGCCAGACTCCCAACATGACTACTTTCTTAAAAATCGAAGAGAGGGTAAAGGAACAGTACCATTGCTGGATAATTGGAAAGTCCCTGTGTGTCAACCTCTGTGCTTCGTGGCAAGGTAGACTAGCAAACATGCCCAACCTTTACTCACATTCGAGAAAACACTCCCAACAAGATTGCTTGCTCCAAAATCGAAGAGGCACCGCCCTCCGAATCTCGAGAGCCAGACTCCCAACATGATTACTTTCTCAAAAATCGAAGAGACACTGCTCCCCGAATCTCGAGAGCCAGACCCCCAGCATGATTGCTTTCTCAAAAATCGATGAGGCATCGTTCTCCGAATCAATCGAAGAGGCGCTCGCTTTCTCAAAAGCTGGGCTGCTCAGAGACCACGAGGGCCGATCTCAGAAATCGAAGAGGCACCTACTTTTCTAGCCTTGTCAGCACCTGTCACACGCACACTCAGCTTTGCAGAAATTATGGGCATTCTGTCGAAGACTTATGGTGAAGTAGAAAGCACATGAATCTTACTGTTCAATCACCCACTTCCCACACGCAACAATAGCTCATGGGTACCACAAATAACTTTGCCAAAGTTCTCTGCCAAAGTTGAGCACGTGAAGCTTGCAACTCCCACTACATCGCTCTGACCAAGAAAGGTAAAAGAATAGCAAAGAAACAGCACTAACAAAAGTTTAGACACATAAATTTTGAAGGTCTAGCTACCATATTATTACCCACAACTGTAAAGGAACAGTACCACTGCTGGATAATTGGAAAGTCCCTGTGTGTCAACCTCTGTGCTTCGTGGCAAGGTAGACTAGCAAACATGCCCAACCTTTACTCACATTCGAGAAAACACTCCCAATAAGATTGCTTGCTCCAAAATCGAAGAGGCACCGTCCTCCGAATCTCGAGAGCCAGACTCCCAACATGACTACTTTCTCAAAATCGAAGAGAGGGTAAAGGAACAGTACCATTGCTGGATAATTGGAAAGTCCCTGTGTGTCAACCTTTGTGCTTCGTGGCAAGGTAGACTAGCAAACATGCCCAACCTTTACTCACATTCGAGACAACACTCCCAACAAGATTGCTTGCTCCAAAATCGAAGAGGCACCGTCCTCCGAATCTCGAGAGCCAGACTCCCAACATGATTACTTCCTCAAAAATCGAAGAGACACTGCTCTCCGAATCTCGAGAGTCATACCCCCATCATGATTGCTTTCTCAAAAATCGAAGAGGCATCGTTCTCCGAATCTCGAGAGCCAGATACCACAGACCACTTTTTCAAAGTGCTCTGACAGAGTTAAAACATGTGAAACTGGCAACTCCCACTACCGTGCTATGACCAAGCAGGGTAAAGGAATAGCATTACTACTTGTTGTTAGGGAGACTCCTATATATGTCGACCTCCATCCCCAACGGACAGGCAGACCTGCAAAAATGCTCAACCCTTCATCATATCTGAGAGGGCACTCCCAACGAAGCCTTTCGAAATATTCAGCTTTCTTTCCCCCCGATAATACCTCTGCAAACAAGCTATACTAGAGCAAGAATATCTCATATCATCAGGGTTAAAAGCAAGAGTATCCCATATCATGCTTTTTCCCTGTCTTTTCTTTTGGCCTTGTTTTTACCTGCAAGACAAGGAGAAAGAGAGCAATCAGTCAGCACTTGGAATCAAGCTTCCAGCCAGGAACTGACTGCCTGGAACCCCTTACCTGATTACTTACCTGGCATTGCTCTCGAGTACTCATCTTCAACATCTTATGTTTCCAGGGAAGATTCCGCATCTGCTTGAGGAACAGATAGGGCAAGTGCGAAGGATACAAGGAAGCATGTGGAGACAAGCGTAACAGCACACGTGCCGATACATTCATTACTCTGTCAAAAGCAAAAGTATCCCATATCAGCAGGGTGGAACGTACTCTAGATTTGATGGACTTGTTTTGACCCTCAAATTCTTCAGTCGGCCTTATACTCTGGAGGAAACCAGAAAACCCTCCAGCTCAGTTCAAGAATAAGCCTGTGGAAAGTTACTTCTTCAAAAGCAAAAGTATCTCATATCATCTCCTCATTTTTCTTCTCTTTATCCTTCATGCTGCTGCAAGATGGGGAGAAGGTGAACAATCAGTCGGAGCTCTGATTGCTTACCTTGTCTGTCACCTCTTTCAGCAGACCCCCTAGCTCGGCGACTTGGGGGACTCCTACTACATGGTTTGTATTGCGCTTGACTAAGCCTGAAACTACAAGTAAGCTTCAAGTGAAATTGATACATTACCTTGTGCATCTCCACCAGTTAAAGATACCACCCCTGGATGGAGGAAGAGTACTTCCAGAGAAGATGCCACATCTACCTATGAGACAGATAAGGCAAGTCAAGACGACACCACACTCCGATACTTAGAAGTTTCGTGATTACGAGATCATTCTCCCACAATATTTCCTAATGTCATTTGTACTAAATCATTCACTTGTACTCACTAAATGAGAGCTTGAACCTATGTACTTGTGTAAACCCTTCACAATTAATGAGAACTCTTCTATTCCGTGGACGTAGCCAATCTGGGTGAACCACGTACATCTTGTGTTTGCTTTCCTATCTCTATCCATTTATATACTTATCCACACTAATGACCGGAGCAATCTAGCGAAGATCACAAAAAGCGATCGTTTTCGCTACCTAGGATCTATCTTGCAAGAGAACGGAGAATTAGATGGAGATCTCAACCATAGAATACGAGCTGGATGGAAAGAGTGCATCCGGCGTGTTGTGTGACCGTCGTAGGCCACTGAAGCTCAAGGGAAAATTTTATAGGACGGCAATAAGGCTAGCGATGTTGTATGGCACAGAATGTTGGGTGGTGAAGCATCAACACGTACACAAAATGGGTGTAGCGGAGATGAGGATGCTTCGTGGGATGTGTGGGCACACGAGAAAGGATAAGATTGGGAATGAGGATATCCGAGGTAAAGTAGGAGTAGCCGAAATTGTAGGAAATATGAGAGAAAATCGGCTCCGGTGATTTTGAACATGTGCAAAGAAGGCCGACTGACGCTCCGGTTCGAAGATGTGACTACGGGACAGAGGTTCAGGGCCGAAGGGGTAGAGGAAGACCTAGGACAACTTTGGAAGAGACTCTAAGAAAAGACTTAGAGTACTTGGATCTAACGGAGGACATGACACAAAACCGAGCGCAATGGCGTTCTAGGATTCATATAGCCGACCCCACTTAGTGGGAAAAGGCTTTGTTGTTGTTGTTGTTGTTGTTGTATGTTTTCAAGCAATTCCTGATTTCCACAGTTAAAGTGAGCATGCAGGAAGCAAGATTGGCCAAGGAGAAGATGCATGGGAGACTAGCATGTGGACGCCCGCTGGTTGTCCGCGTTTCCAGTGACAAGTACTTGGAAGAACCAGCAGAGAATTCTTCCAAAGGAGTGGGCGAGGCCACCAAAACGAGCGCTTCTGGCACTAGTTCAGGACAGATGAGCCGGAGCTCCAAAATTACAGCAATCAAGAACAAATTGAAGGCTCTGGAGGAGGAGGGCTACAGCGCCAAGAAGCAGAAGCAAGAAGCCGACACATCTTTGCAATAAGAATGTTGCTTCCATCGATAAATCTGCTCAATTCCAAGTTGTAATCTTCCTAAACTTGGCCCGGTTGAACATAATAGTGACAGTACAGTTGATTCAGTTTGGGATTTACAAAACTATCCCAGCTTTTGGAGTTATTTTACTGATTCAGCGGGTATAATTCAATCAAACCACCTATCTGAATCATTTCTATGTTGGTCTACCTTCAGTTCTAGCATGCGTTTTGAAACGATATGCTTTTACATGGGGCGTTCTTTGCAACAGGTATTCTTTGCAGTGTTGGGGGGTAGCGGGAGCGTATGGAATGTCATCAACACCGCGCCTGGTATCTTTTTCCTTGCTCTAGTTCAAGTAACCCTCCATCTTGCCGTGGTACTTGGATTGGGAAGGCTACTTCGGTTAGTTCAAATAATCGTCCAATGTCGGAGGGCCAACGACAGCAGCGGAATGGCGAGGTCCAAAGGATGGGATTCGTTGGTTGTTCCTGCAATCCTTGCGGGCAATTTTGGAGTTGCCATTGCAACACTTCTTGGCAGTGGTTTTGGAATGATAGTCCTCAGACACTTGCAGAAAATTTGGTTTACATATTATTACTGTGTCATCTCGGCATTAGGGCGAGCTTTGGCACCATAAAAAGGTTACTCTTTTGTGATTGAAAGGTTACATATTTGAATCCTAGAAATAACCTCTTTGCAAAGCAAAAAATAAGATTGTGTACTATACCGTTTGGTACGTGGGACGGGACGGAACGGGACGAGCCGTTCCGTCCCACGTTTGGTGCGCCTAAAAACTGTGGAACGGGTTGTCCCATGGGACGAAATTTGGTTGATTTTTCGTTCCACCTCTTCTTCCTGGAACGACCTGTTACACATCTGTGGAACACAAATTTATAACATTTTATGACAAAATTTCTCTTTATCTTTTTCAATATTTACATCATTTGTTCCGTCCTGTTTCGTCTCATCCCGTCCCATCCTGTTCCGTCCCGTCCCGTCCCATCTTGTTCCGTCCCGTCTGCGTACCAAACGGTAAAGGTCTTCTTATTTTTTTTCTCTCTCTCGCAAAATAGGAAGCCTTATTAACTTGGAATCATCTATTTGACATTGCATAATATATTTGGTCATTTATTTTTTTATTTTCATCCAAACAGGAAAATCTTTGAGCTTAGGAATAATTAATTAATTAATAATGAATGTTGACCAACAAAATATGGATAAAGCATTTCGACAATTAATTAAGGGAAGTGTTATTAGCACTCTAAAAATCTCATTCTACACTTCTAACAAGTGTATTTTTCTTTCCAAATATAGAAAGTTTGGAGTGTAGAATGAGATTTTTGAAGTGTCAATAACAATTCTCTTAATTAAACATGGAATAAAATGAATTGAATAATGATATGGAAGTTGAAATTTTAAATTAATTATGTAAATCTAATAATGTGATAACTGATGATTGGATTATAAATTAAGTATTGATTGATATATTTTTTTTATTTTACAAATTTGATTTAAAATTTTAATCTCTAACATTACTCAAATAATAATTATTTGATGTGACAATCACATTTTTACATGGTATTATCAGTCTAGCAACGTTGTAATACGTGTATCTGTTTATCATATCCAAAAAACATGATTAATGTACTGATCTTGTGTTTATGTCAACTATTATGGTGTACGACCTGTACTACACGGCTCGAATGCAGCCATTGTCAACCGTACTTTCATTACCCCACAAAAAAAGTCTACTCTTCTCTCTAATCTAGTAATGTTGCATGTGGCATATTCCATATGGTCATACAGAAACCAGGATATAATTGAAATTTTAATATTCAAATTAATTTATGACCGCTGGATAATATTTCATTTTCAGTTTTTTTTTAAAACTGAAAATTGAAATCTTATTTGATAACTAATTTTAATTTAAAAAAAAAAAAGAAAAAGAAAAAAGAAAACCGCAACCAAAAAGTGAAAAACGAAATAGTATGTATCAAATTGGTTTTGAATCTCCCTTGGTTTAAATAATTATGTTTTTATTTGTCAAACATTTTTGTTATACAACGATATATTTATACTCTAAGGGAGTGAATGAATAAATTAGTTGCAAACTCAATATTTTCATGATTCGAACCTAAACTTCTAACTTATAAGTGAAGAGGAACACAAACGAGATAATAAAGAGCACGTGTAGCTGTTGGGTTTCATAAGGGGACAATGTCTCTGATACCATGAAGGAAGTTGAGATCCGACTATAAAACCAATTAGCAATACAAAAAGTAGCCAAATTTACTTATAAACTCATGCAATGTCCATTCTTCCACCAATCTGAGATTCATTCTCCGAAAAAAAATTAAGTAATTATGTTCACATCATACCTTTTCGAGGTTTGGAAATTAGAGTCCAAAAGCATTTTATATGGAAAAGTTATTAAATTATTGAATTATGAGTGAGAACTGTTATTCACATTTAAAAAAGAAATTATCACGAGTTCTTCATAATACACTCGAAATTAACTAATAAGTACTCTCGTGTTAAAATTTTCATTACATCATTATGCACTCTTCATCACTTGAATTTATCTAATAATTCTTCTCATATTAATCCCAATGTGCATTCCTAAAATACTTACATTTCACTTGAATTGATTTATTAGTAGCTCAAAGTCCACTCTCGCAATAATTGGATTGACAAAATTAAAAGTAGCGTATGATGACGCTTTTGGAGTGTGAATAACACCATCTGATATCGTCAGGTAACACGTTTATCAAGGAGTTGTAAATGGGCATGACAAATGCCTCTCTCCTCAACCCTAATGTACGATTAACCCTCGCCTATAAATTGCAAATCTCATAGTTGCACTGTTGCACTTGCACAGCAGAAGATTGTATATTTCTGAATAGCTAGCTTCTCATTGACACTCCTCTCAAACAGAAGGATGAGCAACCGGACAGTGTCAATTTTAAGATTGATTTTCCTTGTGGTGTTTCTTGGATGGCTTGTGATTTGGATTATGATGCCTACAAAAACCTACAAAAATGGCTGGATGCCCAACTTACAAAGCAAGCTCAATTCTACATATTTTGGAGAACAAGGTTTTGTTTGTTCCTTAATTACAGTTGCTTGCTTAATCAATTTAATTAAGGTTCATATTATGCTTAAAATATAACCTTGTGTTGTGTCATACTAATTAATTGCAGGGGTTAATCTTCTGCTCTTCTCATTCCCAGTGATGTTAATAGCAGCTTTAAGCTGTGTTTATCTCCATCTCCAAAAGAAATCAATTAGGTCACCATCGTCCACAAGGTTTTTACACTATAATACAACTTCTATACAAATTAACACATGATAATTCTGTTAATATGCTCATCGACCATCGTTGACTGGTGCAGTACTACTACCACCGGTGTCAAGACAAATCGATTAGCATTTTGGAGACGTCCAGTGGTTGTGAAGGCTCCTCTGGGAATTGTCACTGCAATAGAGCTCGCTTTTGGACTCATGTTTGTTTCACTCTTGGTCTGGTCTCTTGCCAATTACTTATATGTCAGCTTCGGCCAACTCCATATGCATATGCCTGGCGAGAAAGTGTAAGCATGTATAAATACATATACTTATACATATATATACATACATACATACATATATGTATGTATCCTTTCTTAAATGCTTTTTAAAAGAATGATATGATCACTTGATTTTTTTCTCTTGATTTTAGTCAATTAAATTCATGTTAATTAAGAGTGATTATATGACAGGTGGGAAGCGAAGTTTCGAAGTGTGTCATTGAGATTAGGTTACATTGGGAACATTTGCTGGGCACTTCTCTTCTTCCCTGTAACTCGAGGATCTTCGATTTTACCTCTCTTCGGGCTGACATCCGAGTCAAGTATTAAGTATCATATTTGGCTCGGCCATCTCTCGATGATCCTCTTTGCTGCACATACCGTAGGGTTCGTCATCTACTGGGCCATGACTAATCAGATGGTTCTGGTAATTAACTAAATTCAATCATTTTTTATCTTTAATCAATTCATTCAGTCTTAATTACTCTGGTATATAGCTACTAGCTCTTAGCTTAATTTGGTTGTATTATGCACGCGATTCATGAAAAGTAATCGTCTTGTTTTCTAGTTGTGAGAAGAGAATCTCTAACCTCATTTAGAATTTCAAAAGGGAAGAATTTAAAAGAATTGTGTGGTTCAACTTAAATTCAATATCATGTCTAGGGCAGCAGCGAATCATTATATGAAAACATATGTAGACAACAAGGACAAGAATTAGGGAAGATATCTTTTTGGAATTTTCTCACACGTGATTTCTACACCCTTATTTAGCTCATCATGATGATATGTATCCTAACCAAATGACTTCATGCATGATGATTTATTTTTTAGTTATGTATATAAATTCTTATAAGTAGTAGTGCACATGACTTGTGTTTCCATGGAGAAACACTCATATTCCACTTCTTTCGAATAACGTATATCTATTACAAATGAATTTCACGATCACGGCTATATATTCAACTAGTCGATCGGATATGCAAGTAAATACAACTTCAACTAGATTGATTCATCAGCATGATTAACTCGATCCATATATATATACAAATAGCTGGTATACTAAAAAAATTATAGTTTTCATCATCAATAAACATGACAATAAACTATACTGACTTTTCGTTTCTTTAATCTTTGGATGATATGAGATTCGAAGTTGAAAAAAAATTCATCTCATCTTATCGTGGATGAGAAATATTATTAAATTAATAGCTAGCTGATATTATAATTCACTGGTAGTCTATGACCAAATGCGGCTTGATCAATCCGCATGGTTTCAAAATAATTAGAAAATAATTAGGTTTCCATCCTTATTTTTTCTACTCCATTGATTAAAATTTTATTCATTTTCAAATTTTGATCAAGGTCCTTCGGTTTTAATAAACGCCATTAATTATACAAAAACAAAATATTTACATGTCAAGATAATTAAGTTTCATTTTTAAATAGAGAAGTGTTATTAGCACTCATAAAATCTCATTCTACACTCCTCACAAGTGTATTTTTCTTTCTAATTATAGAAAGTTTGGAGTGCAAAATGAGATTTTTGGAGTGCCAATAACAATTCCCTTTAAATATATTCATTTAGTGTTAGAAACAGTACATTTGATATATTATATTTATGGCTAAACTTTTTATCATACATTTCTATTTCTAGTTTGTACCCATTTTTAATTTGCAACCATTTTTTAAATTGTACCAATTTTCTTTTAAATTTTAATTTGTACCCATATATTAATTTCTTTTTGTCCCTTATTTTTTCAACTTTTATTTGTACTCATAATTTTTTTAAACTTTTATTTGTACCCATAATTTATTTATAATGTACCTTTTTTTTTTTACAAATGTACCACTTTGTTATATGTAAAATGTATCCCTATTTTTTTTGTAAGTACCATTTTTTATGTAAAATGTACCCATTTTTTAATGTAAAATGTATTTATTTTTTTTAATATAAAATGTACCCATTGTTTTCTATATAAAATGTACCCACATTTTTATGTAAGTGTACCAATGTTTTATATATAAAATGTGGCCAAATTTTATTATATAAATGTACTCATTTTATAAAAATAAAAAAAATTCCTTTTTTTTTTATAATCTAGAATGCACCCATAAGCAATTATATATATATCAAAATCCATAAGCAATTTTGAATAATTAAATTGGTAGTGTAAATGAAAGCAAAAACAAACAAAAAAAACAGTTGAGTCTTTATTGGTATTATTGCATCTCTTTTATTATTATGTCATTTATGTAGTAGGAGAGAGACTTCAATAAAAAATCTAACACATAAGTTTTGAGTCTATAACAATTAGGGATCAAGGACCGCAGCTAAACTATCCCTAATCTTAATATGCTTTGAGTACTATGAAAAATACGGGCAAGTACACATTGCCGGCGCTCACATACGTTTGTATAGTACAAGAACTACCAGTACTAGCACTCCCTATCCAATTAACTTACTACAAATTTACCTAATTAAGAGGTTGTGGTCAACCCTTTAACATGTGCTGGACGTTAATTAATTGCAGCTGCTTCAGTGGAGCAAAACCTACGTATCAAATGTAGCTGGGGAGATTGCAATTGTGTTGGCAATGGCCATGTGGATCACAAGCATTCCTCGTGTTAGGCGTAAAATGTTTGAACTGTTTTTCTACACTCACCATCTCTATGCACTCTACATCTTCTTCTACGTACTGCATGTTGGTGCTTCCTACTTCTGCATGCTCCTCCCCGGCATCTTCCTCTTCATCGTCGATCGATACTTGAGATTTTTACAATCGTACCAACGAGCCAGGTTAGTCTTAGCTCGTGTTTTACCATGTGGTACCGTTGAGCTCAACTTCGCCAAGACACAAGGTAACTATTCGTCATTAAATATTTTAATATCAACTTTGTAGCTTATTCATATTATAACGCGTGTATTAGTAACGTTTTTAGCTTTAGGCATCATTAAATATGTCGCATTTATACTTGTTACGTGTTTCATGTGTATCTATGTATTCATAATTTCATATTATATGGTAGGTTTAGAAAATATCAGCTATTATACCGTAGCTAGGTTTGGAAAATAGTAATTCTATTGCTCACTCATATTATAACGCATTAGTCTACGTGTCATTGTCATATGTGTTAGGTATTGGTTCATTAATATCATATCCTAAATTTTAAAAATATGAACCGTGTCATTCACCCGTGAATTTATACCATTACTTTTTTGTTTTCTTTTAGGATTGGATTATAATCCCACTAGCATCTTGTTTATAAACGTGCCAAGCATATCCAAGTTGCAATGGCACCCATTTACAGTGACTTCAAACCCTAATATGGAGCCACACAATCTCAGTGTTGTCATCAAGAGTGAAGGCGGTTGGTCTCAAAAATTCTACAAGCAACTCTCTTCAAATGTGGATCAAATCCAAGCTTCTGTCGAAGGACCTTATGGTCCCGTTTCATCTCATTTTCTAAGGCACGAGGCTCTGGTGATGTTCAGTGGAGGGAGTGGAATCACTTCTCTCATTTCCATAATCCGTGAAATTATTTTCCAAACCACCAAACCCGATTCCCATTTGCCACGTGTGCGGCTCATATGTGCCTTCAAGAACACAGATGATCTCTCCATGCTACAACTCTTGCTTCCTATTTATTCAACCCCTTTTGATTTTTCCCTCATAGATTTGCAAATTGAAGCCTATGTCACGAGAGAGACAGAGCAGCCGCCGGCATTGGCTTGGAAGCCCATCCAAACGGTGTCATTTAAGACCGACTCGTTGGACTCACCCATTTCTAGGGTTTTAGGTCCAAACAATTGGCTATGGCTTGGTGCAATAGTGACGTCCTCATTCGTCTTGTTTCTTGTTACTTTGGGACTTACCACTCATTTTTACATTTACCCGATTGACCACAACACTGGTGAAATTTACCACTACTCCTTTACCTGTCTCTGGTACATGTTTCTGGTCTGTTCTTGTATTTTCCTGGTATCTAGTGTAATTCTTCTTTGGTGCAAGAGACAACAAAATGCCTTGGAAGGGAAGCCAATCCAAAATGTGGAAGTACCAACTCATGACATAGAACTTGAAGGCCTTCCACACCATCCTGAAACCCTAATTGCTCAAAAAACCCAGGTGCAGTATGGAACAAGGCCTGATCTCAAGAGTAAGTTAATTAATTGCGCTTCTAGTCTTAATTAGTAACTAATGAGTTATTTGCCACTAATAAGCTTTTTATCCAACTTATTCTGTATCGCTAATTTAACGACCATTTTCATGTCCATGTTCTTGTAACGACACATTTTTGGATAAGTGATAAATTATTTTTTTTGTTTGCAATCCAGAAATTCTGTTGGAGGCCGAGGGATCTGATATTGGAGTGTTGGTGTGTGGGCCAAGGAAGATGAGACATGACGTTGCCAAAATCTGTTCATCTGGTTTGGCAGATAATTTGCACTTCGAGTCCATTAGCTTCGACTGGTGATGCATGCATGCATGCATGCATGCTAGTTTCAGTCTGAAGCCTCTATTATAACGCTCAATAATTGTCATTCATGAGATTTGCTTTCAGCACCTCTGTGTCGTCTTTAAAGATGTGTGAACGTAAAGTGTTTATGGATTTGTAATTTCTTTCTTTTTTTTGGTTGGGTGGAAATAAATAATTGATGTATTATAATTTGTAATCTACATATGCTCGAATTGTACAATGAATGTTAATTACTATGTAGCCATCATCAGCCATGGCACTTGATCATTTGCTGAAAACAATGAGGTATATAATAATGGAATATTCATATATTTGCATGCACTTTCTTAATTACTTACTGGAAATACTGCCGGTACACCAAATGTCATAATACAAGTGGTTGAATACTTAAAAAAAAAATTCAACCTTGTATAATTATGACACTTGGTATAGCAGACTGTTTTTGGCATACTGAAAAATTTCTCCACTCACACATCACATAATCCCTCTAAACCTTGTAATTGTTATTTATGTACTATTTTTTGGCCGGAGTGGCGGGACGAACCTTCATTGTATCAAGTTGTCTTTAGGTTTTGAAGTTTTGTCAATTTCCTGTTATTCCATGGGAACGGGAAGAACGGTCGTTAATCACATGAGCTCTTAGTTAAGTTATTATAAATGAAAATAATTAAAAAGCTATAGTAATTAACTGGAATGTTTTACTATTGCTTACTGAGTGAAGTTATGCATTGGAGAATTCAATAATATATAGCATGTAGTCCAATAACCTAGTTAGTAGATATAGGGTGTTGGATTTCTATCCATCCGTTCCTGGTTTAAAACTCTTTTCTCTCTTAAATTATTCTAATAGTTTTGAACCCTCTCCTCTCCTTAATGTTATAAATTTAAAAAAATAAATAAAAAATCAAGAATGTGAGATATGAAATGGGCATGGAATCAACTATGCGTCCTAATCAATGTAGTTCCTAGTTTTACATTTTGTTACGGATTCACAACCTCCCTCATTTTCAGTAAAGAGGAATGCCCTCGTTCCACACCAATGAGACGTTATTTAACCGTATAAACTTCACAATCAGAAATCGTTTTTATTTTTATTTTTATCATTATCTAAAGATCATTTTTAAAAGTGCATATTCATTTGATTTGGAGACTATTTAGTCATTCATATGTGTCGAACAAATCAATAATTCTGATACCGAGTAACTACATTATGATGATCCATTCATGAATTCTCTTGATTAAGAGTAATTTAAGATCTAGAATGTTAATAGGGTCAACTAATTCAGAAGGGAAGAGATTAAATACTTGGATCATAAAAGACAAACATATATGTATGCAAATGAATTGGGGAATGGGCAGACATGTATTTATGCCAAAGACAAGTTGACAACTGCATTGGAAGGAACACTGAGATCAGTATTCGGCATCTCCAATGACCTCTATTTGGTTTTCACTCCAGCTCACCCGGCCTTCACATTACCAGTCAACTTTTGCATTCACAATTTGTACAAATTCTATAATCGAAATTATTCATTATCTTTATGATTTGTAGAATAAATGCTTCATATTTATAATATTTGTAAAATGAAATAACGTTGTGTTTTCATTAAAATTAAGATGAATGTATCTTTATATATAAAAGGGCAACCTCAAATCAACAAGGTTGCTCACTTTGCGTGAGTCGGGGGAAGGGGAGGGGGGGGAGGGAATGTCTATCGTACGCGGCTTTACCCTTACTTTGCAAAAATGTTGTTTCCACGACTCGAATCTCACAAAAGAGAACCGTTCCGTTACGCCAAGGCTCAAACCCATGAATTTTTATATATAAGTAGCAAATATTGTCTTTTTTTTTCTGTTCAATTTACACGTGAATTCACTGAAGATTTGACTAAGTTTATGTTTTTCATCGGACAAAATTTGTAAATATTTTCATTTCCCAAAAAGTTAAAAAATCAGATAAAAGTTCGTGTTAAAAAATTGCAAGCTATATAAAGATATCAAGCAAACCTCTTTTCTATAGCAGAAATATGGTTTCCACTTCAAGTCCAGCAGAGGTGAAAGAACAAGAAACCAGTCCTTCTGGTGAAGGAATGAGGACCGTTCGATCAATCATGAGGCTGCTTCTGATGGTGGTGTTTGTTGGGTACTTGATGATCTGGATCATCATGCCAACCAACACTTACTATCTGAAATGGTTCCCTCATATTCATAAAAAAACCGATTCCACGTATTTTGGCCAAGAAGGTTAGTTTGGTTTCATAAAAAAACCACAACTTCTCTCAAATTCAAAATCCCGTATATTAGAATAGTTTAGAATATCGTATAGTTTAAAAAAGAAACATTTAGTCTTACTGCATTTTTCTGTTTGATGTTTTTGCAGGTGCAGACATACTTATTTACACATTCCCCATCCTATTTACAGCAACCATGGGCTGCTTATTGCTCCACACGGGAAACAAAAATGTTGACATTAACAACCAAAGGTATACCCTCTTTCTCGAGCGAAACTTACTTACACCTGGGATGCCGCAGCTGTATGTAACGTTTTTCTTATATTTTCACTTTGATTAGCAGGGCGAAAAAATCATACCGGGCATCGTGGAATCGGCCTGCGCTGGTGAAAGGTCCTTTAGGAATTGTTTCTTTGATAGAGCTTTCTTTCCTGGTGATGTTCATTGCCTTACTTGTCTGGTCTATCTCTTCTTACTTACACGACATGTTTGCATATGCCACCCTGGAGGCTGCAGCCAAGAAAGAGCATGTGTAAGAAACTCTATTTGTTCAAAATTACATTTATATTTTTAGTATTAAGCCGAAATTCCCCTGAACTTGTACCTCACTTTCAATTTATCTCCGGAATTAGCCAATTTTCCCCTAACCGTTATGTTTATCCACATTTAATCTAAATTCGAGTCCTAATTTTTTGGCAGGTGGGAAAATAAGTTGGGAAGTGTAGCACTAACACTAGGGATAGTTGGGAACATTGGCCTAGCCTTTCTCTTCTTCCCTGTGAGCAGAGGCTCTTCCATTCTGCAGATCATTGGCCTCACATCAGAGGCAAGCATCAAGTACCATATCTGGCTAGGGCATCTTGTCATGACGCTCTTCACGGCTCATGGTTTATGTTACGTAGTCTATTGGGGGAGCACTAACCAAATTTCAGAGGTAATTTTTAACTTCCGAAACTTCAAAACGCAATTTAGAAATGAGCCTTTCTCACTATAAAGCAAATTTTTTCGTGCCGGTGTAGATGTTGAAATGGAACAAGGTAGGTGTTTCGAATGTGGCAGGAGAAGTTGCTCTGCTTGCAGGACTAGCCATGTGGGCTATGAGCATCCCTCGCATCAGGCGCAAGATCTTCGAGCTCTTCTTATACACTCACCATCTCTACATTGTCTTCCTTGTCTTCTTTGTGTTTCACGTGGGGTTCTCCTATGCGTGCATCATGCTCCCGGGCTTTTACCTCTTCCTGATTGATAGGTTCTTACGTTTCTTGCAATCTCAGCGTAGAATTCGCCTGGTTTCAGCCCGTGTTCTTCCCTGTGAGGTGGTTGAGTTGAACTTCTCCAAGAGTCCAGGTGAGCAAACAAAGACGATACAATCCTAGGCACCAAACGAGAGCTAAATGAATACTACATCGAGCTTTCCCATTAATTGTTTTTATTGAACTTGATCATAGGACTGAATTATTCTCCAACAAGCATGGTGTTTGTAAATGTGCCTGGTATTTCAAAGCTGCAATGGCATCCTTTTAGTGTTACTTCTAGCAGCAAATTCGATCATGACAAGCTGAGTGTTGTCATCAAAAGCGAAGGAAATTGGTCTCAGAAGTTGTATCAGGAACTGTCATCCTCTCAGCCCGCAGACCACCTAGAAGTCTCGGTGGAAGGACCGTATGGACCTGCCCCAAGCAACATGCTAAGGTGTTCACATTGTAAACCCCTTTCCCAATTTTTCATATGCCAAATGTGTGTGCTAACTCTAACGTGGTGAAAATGCCGGTGCAGGCACGACACGATAGTGATGGTGAGCGGAGGAAGCGGTATTACTCCGCTAATCTCCGTCATCCGTGAGCTCCTCTTCGAAGCCAATAACTTAGGCGGCAAGGCTCCAAAAATTCTACTCATATCTGTTTTCAGGAAAACACTAGACCTCACTATGTTGGACCTAATCCTTCCCGTTTCGGGCACAAACCTCGACATTTCTCGCTTGCAATTGCAAATCGAAGCTTATGTGACAAGAGAGAAACAACCCATGTCAGAATCCTACAAACCCCTCCAAACAATTTGGTTCAAGCCGAACCCTTCAGACGCGCCAGTTTCTGCAATTCTAGGCCAAAACAGCTGGCTCTGGCTTGGATTGATCATATCGTCGTCTTTCGTCATCTTTCTTGTGCTGATGGGCATCCTCACAAGATATTACATCTATCCAATTGACCACAACTCCAGCATGATATATTCTGACTCAGCTAGATCTGCCTTAAACATGTTATTTTTATGCGTATCTATAGCCACAACTGCTACAGCAGTTTTCTTATGGAACAAGAAACAGACCCTCAAGGAGATGGGGCAGATTCAAGTCCTGGACACACCAACACCGACAACTGCTTCGCCGAGCGGGCGCTTTGCCGTTGCTGAGCAAGAACTCGAAAGCCTTCCCCACCGGTCTTTCGTCAAGTCCACAACCGTGCACTATGACAGAAGACCCGATCTCAAGAGTGAGTAATATATATTTTTTTTTCTTTCAAATGATGATTGGAGTTAGGAGAAAGATTAGGGTTTTAACATTTGGTAATTTTTGTAGGGATACTATCTGAGCGTGAAGGTTCGAGCATTGGGGTTCTTGTTAGTGGCCCAAGAAAGATGAGGCAAGAAGTGGCTGCAATTTGTTCATCTGGCTTGGCCAACAAACTTCATTACCATTCCCTGAGCTTCAGTTGGTAAACCTCAAAATACAAGAAAAGGAAAATGTTGTCATAGGTGATTGAGGACTTAACCTACACCAAGTAGGTCGCCGTGTCTTAACATTGGTTTGAGATACCATCAAAGTAATCTGGCCTGGATACTAGTTTGAGATACCGTAAGAGTAATGTTTATGCAGCCATCGTTGTGTTGAAATTGTAATTGTACTTGTATTAGGAGTTGAATTCATTCTTGGTTTAGACTTTGTCCAATTTATAAGACAATTAATCAAGTTCTCAACGCATATTAAACATCGTAACGAAGGAACAAATTACATAAACTTTTTTAAACTTCCTCTATTTTTATTATTTTTCTTCTTTATTGATACAAGCAATAGTGGAAGAGAGAATCGAACTTGAAGGTTTAGGGCCATAAACAGCTGAAGCCTCATTAATTTTTTTCATCACCTAATAAATAAAGTCGAGGAAAATGATTTTCACACGCCCATGTTATAGCTCTGCACACCCCTTTAATTTCGGTCAATTAATTCTTTATTAATTTATTCACACTTGAAACTTGCATTTACAAATGTCACAAGGAGGCAAAGGAAAATTATAATTCAAGAGAGCGCGAAGAAAAAGTGCAAAGCAAACAGCAACAAGAAGGGATCAGCATCGAAACTAAAAAGCTTTAGATTCTGCACTAATCATTAAAAAATGCCTAAAATAAAATTAAGAAACAAAATCAAGATGAACCAAAGCAACATCAGGCCCTAACCTAAAAAAAAATTTGCCTAAGCGTAATCGGAATGGTAAGAGTAGCTTCCACAGCGCCGGCAGCCGCCGGGAAGAGCACGAATATTTCGGCTTAACCATCACCGGAAAACAAAAATTCGGGAGAACTCCTATCTGCCCGAGTAACACATCGATTTGATGAAACGCCGGCAAGGGTGATGGAGGATTTCTCCTCTCGGAATTACGAATGTTGCAGGTTAAATGAGTTGAGCTGCACCAGAAGCTGGAGTTTTAATACCGAGTCAGCGTTGGAACCTTAATTTACTCTCCTCTTCGCTACTTCTCCTACGTAGGCTTCTCGAGGCCTTCTCTCGGTTGCCCTGTTGTCAGATTCATCGTAGTTGTGTGTGTTGCGAGATGCAAAACGGTCTTCATCAAAGCGGAACTGACGCACAACACCATTTGAATCAAAACGCCTCACGCGGCGAACGATCTCAAATCTTCCATCAGGTCTCCGTCTATCATCGTCGCTACCCTCGTATCTATACTCCCTACCACCACTGGGTAACTCGGAGAATTTTGCTGGACGAATCATGGATTCAGAGTAACCATCTGAATTCAATCTCTGAGATGAACGCTCTGAGTCAAACCTCTGTCCTGGCTGGAACCGCCTTCCCGCAAATCTCCTGCCCCTGAAATTGTGATCTACACCTGTATTTGAATCATCAAACCATCTGGAATTCTGTTGTGGGGAAAAACGACGCTTTGGTGAGGACACGAACCCTACTTCATACTTGCCTCCGAAATTTTGCTTCTGGAAAGGCACCCTCAGCTTCTCGATATTGGAATCAAACCTATCATCAGGAGACCTGCTCCCACGATGTCTTGAAATATCATTCAGTTCTCTCCATCCAAGAGGAGAGCGACTTCTGCATCTAGACTGGGGCTTTTTGTAGGGTCTACTATAATATATGGGTCCTCTGCCAGGGGGTGAAGTGCTTTGTTCTCTCCTGGCCGTTCGTCGTGGCACATTATAAGAGCATTCGTTGGGATCATCGGGTATGGATCTGTGGTAGTCCTCCCTGATGCCTCTGTTAACCCCTTGTGGATATCGTCTAAACCTCCGCCTATCAGGACTTGTATCTCTCATAGGTATCATTCCCCTGTGTATGTTGTGTGCATCATTTCTTTCAGATGGCGATCTTCTCCTAAACGAACCCTGATACGGACGATTTGATGAAAAAGTTATAGCTTGCCTGCGGACACGGTTGTGAACTCCTGGTGCTTCTGAAAATGTTTCGTCTGATTCCATCTCATATCCATGGTTCTCAACAACACTTCTTGGCCTACAGCGTCCAGAGCCAAAGGAACCATGATAAGTGGGTGATTCGCGTCGCTTGGAATCCCAATAACTCCCTGAAGAATAAACCACACCTCTGAAGCTTTTACCCTGCATATGTGAGTCATACTTTTCCCTTCCCATGGTCTGATCAGAACCAGCTTCCTCAGAGCGAATAGAATCAAAGTTGCCCAACCTGAAGCAAACGAATAATTAGTAACCAAGATAGAAAAACCAAAGTTGCATTAAAGATTACAAGAATCAATAGAGTTTACCTCCTCCTCCTTGCACATTCAGTACCCATCTTATTTGAGGAGTCAGATGCCATTGATCCAACCACGTTGGCAGGAGAATGTTTGGCATCATAGCCATCGAAGCCATTAACAGCATGTCTCCTTACTGTGCAGCCCTCAATTGCTTCCGCAGTTCTGTTTGAAGAAGCTTCAGAATCACAAGGTAGTTGATCAGATCCTGAAGTTTTTGTCTTCGAACCAACGGAACATTGTCTCAAAGCATGTTCATTTTTGTCACACATGTTATCAGATCCTGGACTCACTCCTCTCACAAGCTTAATGTTCCTGTCAATTTTCCTTGACTCCCCAAATAATTCTGTTTCTCTGCATTCAGGTCCCATTCCAACTTTCCCTGATATAGAGTCATCAGCAGCTTCACCGTCACATGTATCAGAACCATAGTCAACACATTCAGCTTCTACGTCATCAATTTCATTCTCCTCCCAATATGGTACATCCGACTCCCTCAGCTCCCCATCTTCATACTGGGAGTCGTAACCAGCTTCAGGTTCCAGAGTGTTTCCCTTGCCAACCATGTGATCCTTATCATCTTGACAAGTATTCAAGTCATAACCATCACTGGAAGGATCTTTAGTTACTCTATCCAAGCTACGTGAGCTATCTTCGCCATAGTGGCATCGCTCAAGAGAGGAGGACCCAGCAGCAGCTACTTGATTTGTCATGGGATTCCCTGCAGGTTTATGCATTACTTCCTCAGAACCATCATTTGGCAGAGAATTGACAGTATGAGTGTCAGAGGCAGCTTCAACAGGCTCCTTTGCAATTATAGTCACCAGCGACCGGCCTTCTCCAACAGAAGCACCTGATGCAGATTTTTCATCAGAATCAAGGCGAACGGGTGCGAGCGAGTGACAGCTTTCTACTCCCATCATCTCTTCCAGAGATTCTGGATCATCATGGACGCTAGATGTTGCACCAGAGCCCTTGCCATCTTCATCTAGAACAGTGCTTTCAATCTCACAAGATGCCCCTTCTGGCACACAAGCTAAAGCAGGGTTTTCAACCTTAACACTTCCTGAACAGACAGTTTCACTTGGTAGTTCACCAGCCACATGCTCAACAGAAAAGCTGGAAATTGGGGTTTTATCGGTCTCCTCAGACACAAGGCCTGTGACTGCGATGTTTTCAAGTCCAGCACAAGGGGAACCATCAATGCATGCATCTACACACGCATCCTGAGAGGAAGCTTTAGCACTGCTACCAGAATCGTTTGAAGATCCCAAAGCATTATCAGGAGAAACACATTTACCACAACTCAAGTCAACTTCAGGGCACGCTTTCAATCCCTGTTCCTCATTGTCAGACAGAGGTTTCACGGTGCTTGCAATGTCATTCTTTGCATCTTCCTCCTTAGGTATCTCATTAGCTTCTGAAACTTGGACGTTTGCACCCTGCTTATTATCCATGGAGATATCATCTGCAGCAGTTGTTTTAGGATCAGCAATCGCCAAATCACAAGGTTCCTCCCAAGCATCCATACTAACATTTAGGTCCCAGTGGAACTTGACATCTTTTGAGGAACTCAATCTTGCTTCTGCTTCGTCGTGTGCTTTGTCAGTATTAATTCTGAACCCATCAGCTTCAAAGGAAGCGCTCCCGATTTTATCTTCTCGTCGAACATCTTTAGGGGATGAATGTACTGTTTCCAATGATGCAATACTTTCTTCCAAGATTGCAGAGACTGATGCATCTCTTGCTTCTGAAAATTCTGAAGCAGTTCTCATGACTGTTAAAGAAGTTGACACAATGGTTGTTTGCTCCAAGGGCCATGCAGAAGTTGATGCATCTTTTTCATCCAGAGGTGAATCTTCACCTAGTGGATTCTTCACAACATGATTGATATCATCATTTATGATGTTGTTGCAGGCAGCATCTGCCAATATCTCAATACCTGAAAAGTCATCCACGTCACCAGGCTTTTGATTTGTCATCTCGTTCAAATTCTCATTAGCACCGCTACTGGCACTATGACAGACCCTAGTCAGGGTAGAAGTATCACTCCTTGTGGGATGCTTTTTGCCAACTGATTTTGGACAAGACTTGTGACCTGAAGAACGACGACCATCCAATAGTGGTTTGTTGCCTTCAAGGTGTGGAGGGGGTGACGGAGACCGGACCATAAGTCTCCTTTTCTTAATCGGTACATGCTCAATTTTGTCACCAAATCGTCTCCCAAGTACAGCCACACCAAGCTGAAAAACAGTAAATTATATCAGCGACATGAAAAAAACTTATCGGAAAAGCACTCTCATTAGATATATTGGTACAAACGAACAACAAAGGAAAACTTGTGAAGCATTAACCTTCTCTGAATCAGAAACTGATGTTTCTGATGCACTTCTAGCACTTTTTTCTGCTAGCTCTGCACCCATTTTTTTGCTTTTATCAACAGGTTTCCGTGACCGCCTTGATGCACTCCGATAACCCTTTGAAACCTTCCAGTTCAGGTAAGGACTAATAGATTTTGTAAGTTCTACACGTACTGTATTCATCATGCCTTGGCAGAGAGATTTACTCCCATCAACTGTTTGTCTGTCACCACAAGTTCTGCAAGATGCAGTCCTTACTTTCTTTCCACTTTGCACCAGAGAGGTGGGTACACCCCCAGTGCAAGCACACAAATGAGTCTGCAAACCAGAAAGAAATAAATATAACTACTCGGTCTAAAATTGCAAAAAAAGCTTCGAAATACATGGTAAGAAAGTGCAGGATGAAATAATTGAGACAGGTCAATAAATTGCCGTGCCAATCAAAATCAAGAATTAAATTAGATTATGAGAAAATAAATACAAACTAAACTGTAGAAACTCTCAAGTAAAAACCATCACAAATCCTAGATGCTTACAATGATTGGGTTTCTGATGAGAACTCTCTGATAACTTTTATGAGAACCCTCCAAAGGAAATATGTCTCTGGAGTTTTCCACCCAACGCACCTGAAATCAGCGAAGACGAAGATCAGCACAGAAATTAGACCATAAAAAGGAAACAACAGTAAACATTGAAACAAAAGCTGATAAATAAATGAAGACTCAAAATCTATAACAATGTTATTGAGCCGAAAAGCTGATAACTAGACTGCCAGCACAGCCTCCACAGGCCATTACCTTGAGGCAGATCATGTTAACCAGTTTTGTAGGACTGCAAAAAATCCCTTGGTTCAGGATGTCGAATTGAACATTAGCAAGACCCTAATACTCGAAATCGGGCTTCTTTTTGCAACCATATAGTATTAGGACAACAAATATACTTCTTCTAACATAATTCATTCAATCTAGTAGACTGGGTTTATGTGCCCAAAATAGAGACTAATCACAAAGGTTTTTATTTCTAACAAGAAATTCAAATTGTCTTGCTCATTATCACCAGCAACAAGAGCAGGCAGTCTCCGTGCCTCGAAAGAACTAAGACTTAGGACAGACCCACAAAACTTTTGCCTAGTAGATTCAAAATTCTTCCATATTTTGTGAAGGGTTCTTCGATCCATACCGATGGGCACATACAAGATGAATCAGTAATGGAATGGAGTTCAAGGACATGGGGATTCTGCTACAAAGCAGATCACCCATGACCCATCACAGATCCAGCCATATCAAACTAAAAATTCTACTTTTGTTCAGAGTCGCTATCATCAATTTTATCACCACAGCAAAGGCATGGCTCCTGGGGAAAAACCCAACTAGTTTATTCCTCAACCGCCGACAGCGACACCCTTCAATCCAAATACCATGATTTGGCAGCAGCAGCCGATCGAAATCGACATCAGAAGACTCGTAGATCTCGGCCGTATGCCTCTACCTATGGTTATACAATCCTAGAGCCCATTAGGATTAAGCTCCATGAAATCCAGTCCAGTCCCGCAGGGCAACTTGAAGAAAAATCTGTAGTCCTTCAAGATCTGTAATCGGACTAGCTCCTTTTCAAAGACAGTGGCTACAGAGCCCAATAACTCGGCGATTTTCACAAATCCGGCGCCGATTAGAAGCCTCCTCATCATTTCGCTTCGCAGAAGTTTCTTGAAGATGATGATTGATGATGATAAAGATAAAATTAACCACAAAAAAATGGCGAAACGCAAATTATCAAAAGCTTTTAGGGTTTTCAATACCTGTTTCTTCCAAACTCTCAACAAATCCGCCGCCGCCTCCGCCGCGGTGGTCTCAAAACGAATCGAATCGATCAACAACGAAGAGATTCCCGCCCCTCACAAGATCAAAATCCTTCATAATATCACCCAAGGAAAGCGATTGAAAAAACGGTTTTCGAATCAGATTTCTTCTCCTTCCTCTAGATTTCAATCAGAGAAGATGAGTTTCAGTCCCGATCTTGATCGTTAAATATGGGCCGTCGACTACCGGTCCCTTGGAGAACAATCGCTGCACCTTGCCGCCGCCGATTAAATCCACCCTTTTGTTCGATCCTTCGCCCTACTTCTTCTTTCTTGTTTGGATGAGAGAGCACAGATAAGAGCACTCAGACCACGTATTTATGGTGGTCCTTATGCCGAGACTGCCCTCCGTCTTATTTTTTGTTTCCCAAAATACCCTTTAATTTCCCTAGGTGCGTTTGGTACGTGGGACGGGACGGAAGGCGTTCCGTCCCGCGTTTGGTGCGCCAAAAATGGGTGGAACGGGCTGTTCCACGGGACAGATTTTGGATGTTTTTGCGTCCCACCTCCTCCCCCTGGAACGGGTTTGTTCCACGTTTGTGGAACACAATCTTTTACCATTTTAAGACAAATATACCCCATGTCTTTTTCAAAAATTACACCTTCGTTCCGTCCCGTTCCGTCCCGTCCCGTCCCGTCCCGTCCCGTTCCGTCCCGTCTGCGTACCAAACGCACCCTAAATTCCAAAAGAAAATAGGAATAAAGAAAAATTTAAACACGAATCTCGAAGTCAATAGTCAAAGAGTGAGCCAATTTCTTTAGGACTTGAAGGGCAATTTTGACTTTTGGATATCTGTGAATTTTGATTTGCGAAGGAGAGTACGAAAAATTAATGTTTGTTTTTGGACCTCATCAATTTTCTAAACTTGTATTTCACATGACACATTTTTAGTTCGATTCATGATGCTAGTGCTGAAATTATGAGTCTTTCACCTTTGAAAAGATGGATTGTCGCGGCGAAGCCACAAACTGGACTTTTTAAGTAGAAAAATTATTGATACTTTATACCTAATGGCATTTTGTACATATAAACAAGTTGTTATTTTTTTATTATATATGTACAAATTTTTTTGTGTAATGCGTCAAACAGTGTCATTTTCGACAATTTATTTATACTCAACTTTTTATTGATTACTCGAATAAGTTATGAATCCTAATATCGAGAAGAGAGGAAAGTATGGATTTTTTACTACAATTTTTGTGATAAACCTAACCTTTCATGTGTTTAAGAATTAATTGAGAGCATATTTGTTAAAAATTAGGAAATCACATGGCAAAAATATTTAACTTAATTGACATGACAATTGAGATGTTTCAATTACAATTAAACTAATAATATCACCGATTCCCCCATCCATATTGGAAGCCCTACATTATTTAAGAAATTTAAAATAAAAAAAAAAGGTTTGTCACATCATTTAAGTTTTTGTATCATGAAATCTCCTTTATAAAAAAGGTTAGGTATCAGATGCGCTTAATTGTGTACTGCCTCTTGCTACATGCGTTGATTTGCTTTTTTTAAGTATATAAGATTATATTTTTATTTAATTTTGATATTTTTATCTTTTATTAAAATATGTATTTTCAAAAAATAATGAACTTACTAACTTCCTACATTTTTTTTAAGTTTTAATGGAAGAAAGCAATTTTTTCCAAAAAAAAAAAAAAAAAAAAAAAGGAGAAAGCAATTTGGTCATTATAAAAGTTTCACCATCTCTATCTTCTCTTTTTATAACTAGCATTTGCTGTGTGTATGAACATATTTTTTTTAGAAAATGAGAAGGAGAGAGGGAGAGAGAGAAAACGAGGGGGGAGTGGGAGATTTTTTTTTTTTTAATATTGAAGATATTTTAACATCACATGTAAGTGAGGCTTTAATAAAAAACAATAAAATTTGGACCTGTGAAATAACATTATTGCCCATCGTTTTTTTTGTGTGAGAAGACATGAGCACATTTATCAATGTTTAAATAATAATTTAATCATGAACTTCCACGTCACTTAATTTACAAAAAATTTGTCTACAAATTTAGTCTCCCTAACATTACTCATAGAGATATATTTATATTTGTCTCCAAAACTTGTAAGGAGCGGCAAAGTTTACTCTAAACTTTAATTTTTGTCAACTACACTTCAACTTTTATAATTGACCAATTCTTTTTAGTCGATTACCTCCTCGACTATGAATCTTCTCCATAGTCTTACTTTTTCAGCATCATGTTGCGGTTATGATGTCATTTCATTAGCCTTCTTTGTGATTTAATTCACATGATCATCTCAGTTCACATATTTCAATTCAAGACATAAATTAAATAAAAAAATTAATTTCTCATCTCAACAAATTCATTATTAGAAACTGGTCAATTATAAACATTCAAGAGGTAATCGGCTAAAGTTAAAAGTTGATAAAGAAATTGTCCGATTATAAAAATTCAAAGGATAATCGATTAAAATTAAAATTTATTAGGTAATTGACAACTAATGTGGTGAGAATTTATCGAATAGCTCTTTGTAAAAGGAAAAAGAAAATTAAAATTAAAAAGAGATAGGAAATCTCCACTATCCTCCAAAATCTCCTACGCGTTTTCAACTTTTATTCCACGGAAAGAACCCCACCCACCACAAGCGAAAGCCCAGTGGGCCCCACTCTCCCGAAAAGTCTCTTTTTCCATTATTGTCCAAGGAAACGGCCAAACAGCATCTTAGTCGTCCATCTCATCTTCCAACCGCGGACCCCACTATATGAGAGAAATTAAATCGTACCGTGACGTAATATTACAATACGCATAGTATTACACGTTGTAATTTTTTGAGGCTATCTACCTTGTCGTCCGAAGAGTTTTCTGGTTCGAACACTCACCACGTGGTTGCTCGGTCGAGACTCATCGGGTGTCATTAATAACGCGTTTACTAATCCGTAATTGAAATGAGAATAAGAAATCTGATTCCGATTACGGATTATACTTGTGTTTACTAAAATTAGAAGGAATCAAAAGTGTGTGGGGCCCACACAAAAAATGAAATCCAATTCCTTAAATTGAAGGATTTGGATTCCCAACATATATAAGGTATTTGGATTCCGGATTGCTCAAGCAATCAGAATAATAATTTTTTTTCCTTTATACCCTCACTTACTTTCATTATTTCCAAGATTATCCTTTTAACACTAGACTTATTTTTCTTTTCACCCAGCTCATTTTCTAACTTCACCCAACTCATTTATTTTCACCCAACCCATGTCCTTCTAGTTAATTAAGCATAATTCTATGCTTATTCACATTATTCACAACTCCATACATATGCCGAAGAGAAAAAACTACAACTTGAGCGAGAAAATTTAGCTATTAAAGTCAATACTTAAATTTATAAAAAAATAAACAAAATCATTTTAGTATGTCTATGAAATAAAAAAGCAATTTAATTTCTTCTTACTATTATATACTATATCAAATTTTATTAAAAAAAAGTACATAAAATATTTGTTTTGAGACAAGGGCATTTTAGTAATCATACTGATTTATATTCCGATTCTACTGAATTAGTAAACAACTTCAACATGAATCTGATTTTGATTTCACCTCATTTCAATTCCTCCTCAATCCAATTTCTCTCAATTTGATTACGGATTAGTAAACGCGCTATAAATTGCGACGGTATGGCCAGAATGCAAGATGGTCCTAAGTAGGATGTTCTTTTTGTCTTTGTTCACGAAAATAAGTTGCACTTTAGAATTTCACCGTATTGTCCAATCATATTGCAACACATATATTAGTAACAGCACATGACGGTGTCACTATCTAGCTATTCCACCAAGATGGGACTCCACAGTCAATCCAATCATATTAGTGAACCCTCGGAATCGCTTTCGGAGTAAGCAACTAGTCCTAAAGTTTTGACTTTTGCTTCAGAGCCCCTAAAGTTGTAGGCTTCTAAAGTTTGTGACCATATTTGTATTTGTCTTCTACATTGTGACCAAAAATAAAACGGAAGCTGTCAACCAGGTTTGAAAGGAACATCTGCAAGCATTATACTTTCTTTTCTTGGTGTAAACTACAAAACATTCGGCAAACAAACCGAACAGGCGTTTTACGGAGAATGGTATGCTACAGCAATTGGTGTAATATACTGTAGGGTATAAGAAGAAAGTACGACAAAACAGACCACAGGTAACATCTGTCTTGAACAATATCGGTTGGATGCTTGTGTTCCAAGCGAAACCTGAAACCTTATGACTTTGCAAAAATGGAAACTTCCTCGGCAGGGTTACGAGTCATCAAGCATCTTTTAATCCCTTGCGGTCGCTCAAAAGGAGAGCATCTGATGGTTGCCCCGGTTTCTTCTTTTACTTTTAACTCTTCCTCGTTACTGTGCAATAATTTGCAGCTGTCAATGTATTAGAATGAGAATGCAATTTTCCTCGACAATGTGTTTTATAGAATTAACAACTACGTTACTGAAATAACTCAAAAGTACACATACCTAGCCGACTAAGGACCTCTCGCCCATTTTCTCTAGAGCATGAAAGTGCATCTATCTGGAAAAGATTCTGCTTGCCTCAACAGAGATGACTGGATCTCACTCAACTTGTCCGTCGCATAAGCCAGCAAATTCAAAAGGCCCCATGGATATCCCGAAAACCTTCTCTTGCTTTCCAGGAACATCTGTTCTAGATACAACCACACTCTGGTGTTAAACATCACGAGGACCAATTTCAATCCTTAAAGGGACTCCTTATAAAACCAAACCAAGGCTTGTTATTGAGGTGACTGACAATAAGAGAACAATAACATGCAGCCGTTTTAATCTTCAAAGAATTAATTCAATAAACAGCTTCTCGAAAAAGAACCAATATGTTAGCCGTGCATGAAATGGTATAAGCACTCAAAACAAACAATAAGCACTGTGAGCATGAGAAAAGGTCAACTTTTGGTCTTATCTTTCCCCAATCTTTGGAACTCATATAAGTATTAGGTAAACATCCCCATCAAATCTGATGCAAGTCAAACAATTAGACAATGAAACGGTTAACATATGATGGCTGTTCAGTTTCTGTAATTACGAGAGCTTATAAATAATTAAGTTGCTTTCGAGTCATAGTATGCCAAAAGCAACACACCAAAGGGTACAAATTGCTTTATCTTTAAGTTTCAGGACAAACCTTCGTCTCCCAGAAATTGAATTTCCATCTTGGGGTTCTCTGCTCAGAGCCGACAAGTTTAACTTTATTCCCTGCAGCCTGCAGAGCTTCTTTGACCAATTATGCAACACTGGGGACTTCTCTACTATCATCATCCTTCTTCCAAATTGGTATAATTACCACCACCTATACGCAAGCGAGAAATTTTGTTGAAATGAAAACAAAATAAGCCATGCATGCACACATGCCTGGGCAGAGGAAACATACTAAACAAGCAGAACCAAACTGAATTCTAAGCATACCACGCTGAATGCTTTCGGATGAGAACAAATAATATTATAAACTAAACTAACAGACAAGTTTCCAGATGACCTTATACTAAATACAGCACATACTAGACACAGACGTCCACATATTTTTGCAAAATGCATAAAGATCTCCAACTTTAGAACTTTACCTGTATCGGTGCAATCTTTGGGGGAAGCATTAAACCTGTATCATCTCCATGAGTCATTATAATCCCGCCAACAAAAGGGGTACTCACAGCCCTTGAAGTTTGCCACACATGTTGCCTCTGTCCACTTCCATCAGTAAACTGCATGCATAGATTTTGGTCAAATTCTGTTCTAGCGCCTATAAAATGAGGCTTTGATTATCATATCATAACTAACAAATAACCACATTATCATATCATAATCAAAGTACCTGTGTTTCAAAGGCACGAGAAAAATTCTCCCTCTATCGTATAGGTCCTAACTGAAGAAAGTTGGGGTTCCACCATAAAACCAATTGGCAATATGAGAAGTAGCCCAACCTCTTATAAACCCATGCAAGATCCCTCCTCCCATCAATGTGGGACTTATTCTCAACACTAACAGCACCAGCAAATGTTTCTACTTTTGACTTTCCACCTGCAATGACAGGTACTTCAGCTTGCTCATAAGCAAATTTCAAATACACATCAATCATCTGTATAGCCTGCAGCGGCAGGAGCAGTATGTCCCTCCAGCCATAGAGACTCAAGAGTCCTCACGAAAGGTTTCATTGACATCTCCCATCTTGTGACATTTGGCCACTGAAGTAAATTAGACATCAATTCATAAAGACCAAAGCTTACGTAAAATGAAAAACTCCTCCACTGAAAATCAAAGTACTTCAATTACGAGACCAAGCAAGTGTGGTACCTGGTTAACCATACAGGGAAGATCACGGTAACTATGAATCCACTGGGTGAACTGAACATGTGATTGACCATGGTTTCGCTCGTGGGTCGAACCTGCCAGAGCCTCAAGAAGTGCAACAATCAAAGATAACACCTTCTGTAATATTCACTCAATAACTTATACAATCAAATACAACACAATTTACTGACGGAAATGCATACGACAAGTTTCTCTTCGAGCTCCTTCCCTCTTCCTATTGTCACAAGTGCTAATTTGGGACTAAAACCCTCAACATGGCTGGCTTCTTTCTCTATAAAAAGAGTAGGGTATAAACTGCAGCATTCCAAATTTATCAAACAACTAAGAATTTCAAATTTTAAGCATTACATTACGCATCAAAAGCTCGAAAATCATATGAACATGTTACTGTGATCAGTCTCCTTGAATTTCACATTCAGATAATCCTACAAAAACTAAATAAATTCAAAATTTCAAACCACTGAATGTGAAATGAATGCAATCAAATGGATAGAGATAGCGGCAGCTGGAGTACCAGAATGGCTTCCCAAATGGCGTAACCGTAGGGACGGATGACCATGGTTCCACGAACGGGAACGTAGTCGTCGAGCTCCGCCTGTTCAATGACATCCAGGTACCAAGCATTGAAGTCTTGTGATCGAGGAGTGACACCTCGGTCCTGGACTCGGTTGCTCTTCTGATTATCGACTCGGTCCTTCTCGTCGGTAACCGACGTTGTTCTCTGAGCTGATATGCCGGTGGTGGATTCCGGAAACCAGAGATGGTGGCGGTGCACCACCGGATAACGGCGGGAGATGGAGGATGAGAAGATCGAGCTCGGTAAAAATAGGCAGACGTGGACTGGGCCGGTCGTGGCAGCCCAATTACAAATAGGTTCCCTGGCCCTGCCTTTGGGCCGATGTTCTTGGGCCAAGGAATTGTGTTTTATAGAGGACTTCAACTTGGGATGTAGGAAATTTAAGAAACTTCACAAAAGCTTATACGGAGATGGGTTACTTGTCATTTCCCTGTTATTCACGAATTTAGAAATTTATATCTTGACCTTCTGTGAAGCTCCTCTAGTGCACATCTAAGTTACACATCTAACCGGGAGCCGTTAGATATTGTTGAGTTAAACAATCTAAT
Source organism: Malus sylvestris (assembly GCF_916048215.2). Lineage (NCBI taxonomy): Eukaryota > Viridiplantae > Streptophyta > Magnoliopsida > Rosales > Rosaceae > Malus > Malus sylvestris. Next base: position 33,406,476 of record NC_062266.1, on the reverse strand, counting down.
AACTCTTATTCAGATGGTTAACTTAAATATGCACTTTTATTGTGCAGTAGATAAGCCTCCGACTTTCTTTAGCCTTTATTCGAATGTTAAAAGAAATGAACTGAATTAAGCTCATCTATAACATCAGTCCAACCCAATTTGGTCGATAACATCTATTGGACGGACCCTTGACCTAAAACTAGGGTGTCAATTTCAGATCGATCTTACGTACCTAGTCTACCGTTCATGACTCAGTTGGTGGCAATACATTTTTTGTCATAATTGTTCAATTTATGGACCGTTAATTAGTCTTCAAATGCTCAAACACATTAGATACGTGAGAAACTTACTTACGGAATGCTATGTAATACAGTTTGGAATTTGTATTTTTGACAAAGTTGAATTCCAATAATTGCTTGAAAGTTTTAATTATTTATTATTTTGTTTTGCCAACACAAAAGATTTTTGACTTTGGGGGAGCTTTGTGCTGGGTTCCTTTTGGCAGTGAGATGGCAGATACGGTTTTATTCAACCTCACTTTTGGGTGACACAAGTGAAGTGATAATTCAACCCATCAAATCCAACACTCCTTCCATAATTATTACTCATTTTTTTCTGGGCAGGCATATGTCTTAAATTCTTCTTTTTATTTTCTTCATTACCTCATTTAATATAATAATAATTCAATGCTTCCCTCCCATGCCTATGTCATTATTCCTCTATGAATGCTATTTATTTTCTTTTTATTTCTACTCCTACATTGAAAATCATTTGAAAAAAAATTATCAACCTTCTCGTTCTCTCTATCGGGTAGTGTTTCGTTAAAATTCCATTTATCCAATACATAAAGTCCAGATGGATCATGTTTCTTACTTAAGCATTGACATTTTAATAGCATGACAGATGTTTAAACGGTTTTTCATTGAATTGATTTTCTGTAGTGTTAGCTTTAAAAGGCGACCCATATATTGGACAATTATAGTATCAAACAACATTGAAAGATGGAAATAAAAACCAAGAAAATAAAAATAGAAAATCCAAAATAAGAAGGTTGTTGACATCCCTCGTATTACTTTTAATTTAAAATGATAATTTCACTCCCTAGCCAACTACAATAACTGTGCCCCATTGATGATGATAAGCACTCCGATTACTGTGGAGCAGCAGTAGAGCATCTAGCAAAGTAGCAAGCAAAGCATGCACTCTCCGTCCTTTACCAAATACATATCTGAAAATAGCGCAACTTATATGCGGATGGTGCTTTATTATAGTGGCGAAAAAATAATAATGTATATGCATTCTAATGCGATTTTGATCTTTACCTACTTCCCTTCTTTCTAACATTTTAACAATTTAACTCACTATTCATATCATTTGTAAAACAAAAATAAATAAAATAAAAAAAGCTCAACTTATCAACTTGTCAACTTGTCCCCTTTTCTAATTTATAAATGTGTATTTATTATCTATAGAGCAAAAATTGTACATAATATGTAAACAAATAATTCACTCGACATAATTTTACCCTTGTTCATTTTTTCCGAATAGGGTTTAATTAATTTGAGTTCGACCCATTTTAGACCATGCGTCTATTAATTACAATCATTCGTTAAGGGGAAAAACTCTTGATTCCAATATGAATAAATCGTAACTTGGGAATTTATTTGATTTTGTGACTGCACCTAGGTCAAGCCCTAGATTGCCTACGTACCCTCGTTGAGGGATCAAGTCACTCGTAGTTCCTTAGTATTTGGTATTTGTTTGGATTTGATGCCTTGTGTAGCTTTAGCTCTTGCGAGCGAGATCTTTGAACCATTGGAGCAATTGGTGTCTTATGCAGTTTCAGCTCGTGCAGGCAAAGGCTTTGTGCCAGTTGGAGCATTTGATGCCTTGTGCAATTTTAGCTCGTGCGGGCGAGGACTTTAAGCCATTTGAGCATTTGATGCCTTGTGTAGTTTTAGCTCATTTGAGCATTTGATGCCTTGTGCAGTTTTAGCTCATGCGGACGAGGACTTTGAGCCATTAGAGCAGAATGCGGCTTCGTGCCATTTGAGTCTTGTTGCGGCTTCGTGCCATTTGAGTCTTGTTGCGGCTTCGTTCCATTTGATATTCGATACGGCTTTGTGTCATTTGAAGCGGCTTTATGCCATTTGAGTCTTGTCGCGGTTTCGTGCCATTTGTATCTGCTTTGTGCCATTTGTAGCGGCTTTGTGCCATTTGGTATATGATACGGCTTCGTGCCATTTGATATTTGATATGGCTTCGTGCCATTGGCACTTCGAGAATTTGATCTATTAAATTTGACATAGTGTAAGTCCATTGAGTTTTGTGCTTTGAGATGGTTCACATCTACCGTATTTAAAGTGATTTACATCCTCCATGGATTCGATGTCGGAATCTCTTCACACATGATCTGCCTCCATCACTCTATTGGATTCCTGCCCATTTATTATTTTGGCCCAATTTCCAATTTGTGAGGCCTAGTTAAAACTACATCTTTTTCGTGCCTTGCCCAATAAAGTTTGAGAAGGGTTAAGATCTCATTTAAAATGGGTTTTGATCCCATGACTTTCCCTTTCGATTTTCACTTGAGTGCCTTTCCCAAGGGAAGTTGTTAGCAAGCTTTATTTTCTCTTCTTTTTTTTTGTGAATTAAGCTTTCAAGGTTCAAATAGAACTTTGTTTCCTCTTCCTTTTATCGTCAGCAACTTCTTTTCTTCTTAACTCTAAGACGACTGTTGTGACGGGATTGTTTTTTTGCAAATACATCGCTCGCTATGACCTTGTCCGGGATCATTGCTCGTTGTAGCTTCCTTTCTTGTCAGGCAGGAGTTGTTGTTTCATGCTTTGAACCACTCCGAGAGATTGCCGGAAGAACCGAGTTATTTATCAGTATGATTTCTAAAAGGACCTTTGGAAAGCATCAGTTGAAGGGCTGTTGTATGTGCGAGTACGGACAGCATGGACGAGTTTCATTTTTTGTCTTCATTCGCTGCAGGTTCATGCATGTTTGTGGGAGTAATGAAACAATGGAAACACCATTTCTACACCATTGCCTTGTTTCTTGTATAGAACCATCTTTTATGACTTGGTGCACAAAATTTTGAGGTTGTTCCTAGTTGCTTTTTACGGGACAAGGCTTGCACTATTGGGCTACTCGAATGACGACTCGACGATTCAACGATTTTCTTCCTGATAGCTTTTCTATAGGGACCAGGTATTCAATGGCCTCATTACGGTGGACAGAACCTTCTAACAGCAATGCTACGACAACAGGTGGCACGAATCACTTAGATTTGATTAGAACTTCACGAGGTGGTTTAGACCATCCCGAGAAATTCATAGAATTAACGGCAGCGGCACGGAGCACTTAGATTTTATTGGAACTTCACGGGGTGGTTTAGACCACCCCGAAGAAATTCATGGGATTAACGGCAGCAGCACAGAACACTTGATTTGATTAGAACTTCACGGGGTGGCTTAGACCACCCCGAAGAAATTCATGGGATTAGCAGTAGTGGCACATACGAACTTGCTAGGCATGGAAGTCATAGCATGGCCGCTATTAGTGGCACAGACGACGGTTTCTTTGCTGCTATTGGCGGAGAAAACGGTAAATTTTCTCCAATGGTGGAGAAAAAGAATGAGCACTCCGTGGCTGAAAGAGTTGACATCGACAAGGATGGAGAATCCATTGGTGAAGAAGATGAAAGAGCAAGCCCAAGGACAGGTTTGGGGGGTCGGTGTGAATTGGTGGTGTCACATTCCGGCCCAAGCCCCCACCACATCCCGGGCTCGACTCCACCGTAGCACAATATTGTCTACTTTGGGCCCCGACCACGCCCTCACGGTTTTGTTTCTGGGAACTCACACTAAAACTTCCCAGTGGGTCACCATCATGGGATTGCTCTCGAGCGACCTCGCTTAACTTCGGAGTTCCGATGGAACCCAAAGCCAATGAGCTCCCAAAAAGCCTCGTGCTAGGTATAGATGGAAATATATATATATATATGGCTTAAAAAATCCACTCCCTTAAGCGATGTGGGATGTTACAATCCACCCCCCTTAGAGGCTCGACGTCCTCATCGACACACATCCGGCCAGGGATTGGCTCTGATACCAAATTGTCACATCCCCGCCCGGGCTCGACTCCACTGTAACACGATATTGTTCCCTTTGGGCCCCGACCACGCCCTCACAGTTTTGTTTCTGGGAACTCACACGAGAACTTCCCAGTGGGTCACCCATCATGGGATTGCTTTCGCGCGAACTCGTTTAACTTCGGAGTTCCGATGGAACCCGAAGCTAGTGAGCTCCCAAAAGGGCTTGTGCTAAATAGAGATGAGAATATACATATAAGACTTAGAAGATCCACTCCTTTGGACGATGTGGGATGTTACAGGTGGTGCATGTTTCCACCACCATCTTTTTTGCTTCGGTCAAACAAGAAGAAGAGGAAATTTCCCTTCTTCTTTTTTTTTTTTGCGAAAGACGACAGGAATTTCCCAATAAAAATCAAGAATCCATTATGAAAATGTAATACCTTTTTAAGCTTTCTTCTCTCTTTATTTGGCTTTTTGTTGATGTTCATTTTCGCTTTCTTCTGCTACTTGTCTTCTCTTTTTTTTTTGTCGATTTCTTCTCCGTGTGCTTCTCAATTTCTGCAACGTTTTCTTGTCATTCTTCTCTCCTCCGCTCTCCCTATGCCCTCACCTTTTTATAGACGCAAGGAGCAGTTTCATTAACTTCTTCCATTTTCTGTAATGTGTTCTACTTTCCCAGGGTGTGGGGAAGTTGAGGAAGGATATCACTTTACTGTGTTGAGAACGTGGGAGTTTAGGAGAGTTTTGGATAAACAAGAACTATATTTTTTAGTTTGTGGGCTGTTGAGATTTTTTCTCTCTCCTTATATATAAGATATATATAATGTGAACCTTATATCTAGTCGGTCCACGTTTTGGACTACTATTTTTTTTTTATAAAGTCTCCCCAAAAATGACCATTTTTGTCGCAAATGGTCACTTAAATTGACCTAATCAATTAACTTGGGCTCTGAATTTCAATATGATCAATTCAGTGCCTGAGTTTCATTGTCACACATCAATTTGGTTATTCCGTTAGAAATTTTGTTAAAAATTATACCATCGAGTTGATGCAGCACACATATAAGACTCACAAGTCCAACAAGCGCCACATATTATAAAAGAATTTAATTATTAAAAATCTCGAAATACTTACTCAGATTACCAATAGTTTCCTCTCTCTTCTCATGCCCGTCTTCACATTTATGAGATGTTGATAATGTTGAGCCATATATTTTTATAAAGAAAATATATTAGCAAGTTTTATAAAAGATACGATCGTTAGAAACCATTCTTTATTGAACGGATTTATTAAACAATATATCACGAAGTGCTATTTTCCGTTTCTTTATTAAAAGCAGAAACCATGTGATTATAGTATGTTTAAAATTAATCAACCATTTCTCATTAAACTATATATAATCATAAATCTTGCATGATCTCCGTTTCATGCCATCTTCTAATTCAATAGCCAAAAGATCCTCAAATCCTTCCGAACCAACTTTTTATTTTTTTTTTGCCAAAGGATAGATTTTATTAGATTCTATTAAATAAGTTTACATCCTCCTCACATGTATGTTGAAAAGAAGTTCAGATCCTATACAATCTCATATATGGTCATCACCAACCTTTGAGACGTAAGCTGTTACTTCATGCGCCGCACGATTGTTCATCCTATGGGTAAAAGTAAAACCAAACTCGACAGAACTGGCAAGGGACCAAATATCATGAATAATTCCTTCTAAACCAACTAATTCACGGAGCCACATATTTTGCACAATATATTCAACCACATTAAGGATCAAATGTTTGGTTCATAACCATCCATATATGGTTCCAAGAGACTTTTATAGTATGAACGAAAACACACGTAACATTGTTTACAACGTAAGCAATTGCATAGCAAAAATCTTAGGTGACAAGGTGAATAACACACGTAAAGCACTTCTTGCCATTACCACATTTGTCCTCTCCTACTATCCAACCGAAAAACGACACGTCCATAACAAAAACCAAGCTTTCCTAAAATACATAAATCTACAAATTCTACTTTTAAAAAAAAGGCAAAAAATATCTCTCTTTCTCTCCGAACTTATAACGAGCTTATATATTAAACACCCAACAAAATATCCTAAAAGAAAAAAGGAAAAAAAAACCAATAAAACCAAATGGAGAAATACATAAGTGGAACCCTACATAGTTGGTTTGGTAGCAAGGCCAAACACATTCCTCAATGAACACTACTTCGTTGATGAAAGAATCGCAGTAGCTCCTGCAGAATTCCAATCACAAATGAACATATGCCCAAATAATTGAAATTAAAAATAATAATTGCACACGTGTCCATCTATGATTGAAGATTCAATAGCAGTTGCTACTATTCCTTCAGCAACTGTTGCTATTCCTTTAGCAGCTACTGCTATTTTTTCATCAACAAAGCAATGTTCTTGCTCAATTACGCAACGCCCATTGTTATAAGTTTCTTCTATACCGTCCTCAAATCCTCCCCAACCAACTAATTCACGAGTCACATATTTTGCACAATATTATTTAAACAAATTAAGGATGAAAAGTTTTGTAAATAACCATCCATATGGTTCCAAGATATTTGTCTAGTATTATGAAAACACACGTAACATTGTTTACATGGTAAGCAATTGCATAGCCAAACTCTTATCCAATAGGAAATCGACACGTCTATAAACAAAAAACTAGGTTTTCGTAACCTACATAAAATCGAATAAGAAAATTGTTATTAGTATTCCAAAAATATCATTTTACAGTACAAACTTTCTCTAAGTAAAAAGAAAAATACACTTATAGAAAATGTAAAATAAAATTTGAAAGTACTACTAACCGTTCCCTCAAATAAAAGCCAAAAGGAGAAATACATAAGTGGAGCCTCCATAGTTGGTTTGGTAGGAAGGCCAAACTCATTCCTCAATTACGCAACCCCCCTTGTTTAAAGTATTTTTTTTATGACATCGCATAATTAGTTTGAAACACGCCCGAAACCAAACAAGAAACATAAGTGTAGTGGGCACAAGAATTTTCATGGAATCCAAACACTCCTCAAATTTTTGGTAGCATTTCTCCTATTTCCATTTTCTCAGGAAACCCTACATAATAATCAGAAAGTATTTTTTATAACAATTAGCCAGAAAATTAAAAATTAAATAAAACAAATATAAAAATGAGTGAAGTTAACGCCAAGCGGAAGCGACGGTGAGAGTGCGGCTTATCCAACCAAAGCAAACCCCTCCATTCTCTTCCTTAACCGTGAACCCCGAGTTGACTCGGTTTTCCGATACGAGTCGATTTTTCAACGACTCGGTCATATTTGGGCCCATGGGCCTCAACTCGAACCCCGCCATCCCCATGCGGGCCCGCCACTTCCCAAACACTTCGCATCTTTCCACGCGATCCCTCCCCTCGCAAGCGACCGAGTTCACTAGCTTCCGACTCAGCGCCTCCTCCGCCTTTACTCGCTCCGGGTTCTCCCTCGGAACCGTCGCCTCGATCGACTCCAGCAGCGCCCCGTAGTAGGCGCAGCACTCATTTACGCGCGCCATGAAGGGCGCGGTGTTGGTGTTCATCTCCTGCTCCACCAGCGTCACCACACGCGGCGCCAGCCCCTTCACGCGCCGCAGAAGCTCGTCGCGGGGGTTGTCCGTGGACACGCTCTCGTCCGGCATGCTGTACAGTTTAAAAGCGAAATTCACGGCGATCGGCTCGTCCGGTTCGCAACCCAGCGAGTCCCGGTTCAGCTCGCCGATTTTCTGGCTCACTACGTTGAATTCCAGACCGACCCCGAGTCGCTCGGCGGCATGACTCAGCTTCTGACGGACCATTCTCAGCCTCCCCTCCCCGCCATTATCCGCGACGGTGGTGATCTTCACGACGGCGGGCCTAACATTCTGACGCGTTGAGAGCGCTTGGAAAAGGAGCATGTACTGACCGCCATGCCCGATGTCGAAGTCAATCACATGAACCTTGTTGGTCGCTGATTGGTCCGTCAAGGTCGCTTCAAGGATTGCGAGGTTAGCAGCCATAAACCCGTGTTTGAAACACGGAGATAACTCGTAAAGCAACTGAATCGACCCGCTATGCTCCTGCCCAAAAAGCTCGTTCGCCGGCGGCGAATTATCAATCGGGTTGACCCGAGACTTCAAAGCTAAACCCAGGAACTCCAGAAGCCTTTGTTCTGAATTGGGTCTCGGATTCGGGACCTGTGTCGCCATCATCCGGGCGAGGATCTCCGCCGCAGCCTCGGATTTCCCTTCAGAAATGGCCGTCGCGGCCTCCATGAGCGACTGCTTGGAACAGGTGGAGGACGCCGGAGACGCCACGGAGGACGACGAAGATGAAGACGAAGTGGGCGACGGAGAAACGGGCTTCTGGCACTGACTCGGAGCTGCCGAACCCATCAGATTCTGTATCGTCTCGGACCACTCGCTGTTGCTTTTAGTAATGACAGAAACGGCGTCGCCTTCGTCGTCCTCGTCGTTATCGTCGAGTAGCTGCTTCTCCAGCTCTTGCAGCGTATTACTGATCATCTTCTTCTCGGAGTCCAAACCCCGGGTCTGAACTGGGTTGTTCTGAACCGGATTGTTGGGCACCAGATTGTTAACATACGACATCGCCGGCGGTGCTGTCTGGTTAATGGGCTGAGGGCGGAGCTGCTGAAGCAGAGGCAACCCGAACCGCTGATGGGATAAAATCGAGGAGGAAGACGAAGAGTCGGAGCCTGTAATTGCTGACCCAGATGAGAAGTCTGTCGGAGACAAAGGCGAAATCGGAGAAGAGTGCTGGAAAGTTCTGGGCTTTAGGGAGCGGAGATAGAGATTTTGGCTAGGATTCTGGTGGTAGTTCTGGTGGGGGTTGTAGTGGTTCTGCTGGTGGGCCTGGAACTCCGCGAGCGTCCGCTTTCCGATGAGACCGGCTGCTGGGTTTTGGGTTTGGGGTTGAAATTGTGTTTGGCGAGCGATCTGGGACGCGGTAGGGTCCATAAACAGGCTGGGGAGCTGGGATCGGTGGTAGGGATTGTTCTGAGACGGGTTGTGGCCGTTCATGGCGGCGGAGATGGAGATGGATCGCCCGTTTGTGTAGAAATCAGGGACGCCACCGCCGCCTCCTCCGCCGTTGAAGCCTCCCGATTGCATTTTTTCCCCTCTGGGTTTCTGAGAGCGAGGAAGGGAAAAAGGCTAAAAGTGGTGGGTTATGAAGAAACGCATGGAAGGAGAAGAAGAGACAGTTTCTGTTTCTGTTTCTCTCTCTCTCTCTCTCTTATTATCGCCTTGAATTCATTTGTAATTGCGATGAAATTGATAACTCGGCCAGATTCCAAACTCTAGAGAGAGAAAGTGAGGAGAGAGAGAGAGAGTGGGCTTTTCCTTCTGGTTTTCGGTTTTCTGGGTGTCTGTTTTTCGTTTTTAAATCCGAAATTCCGAAACGCATCTACGCGAGTATGTACGCCACCGAATCCCACACCGTTGGATTTTTTCTTTTCGACCCCGATCGGTGACGATGAACGGTGCTCATTACGCGTAGGATACTCTTTCACGCACACCTCATGCTCTCCGTTTTGAATTTACAATCATCGGAGCCACACGAGACTGAAGGGAGCGTGGATGCACGTACCAATATGGAGCAGACAAAATATTCCTGCATGGAAAAGGAGTTCGAGGAGCGTGCACTCACATGCTGCCTGGTGAGGTGGGGGTTGTGTGTTTCGTTCTAGTGAATGTGATCATCTGACACGACAGTTACGAAATATTCCAAAAGGCCTCTACCAGAGCCCCGAAATACAAAAGATTTTTCAGTATGATCGGTTATTAAACAAATAGTAGAATATGTGTGCTAAAATATTAATAATTTAAAAAATAAATTTATCATCATTTTTATTAAAACACGCGGTGTATCACTTGTATTCCCGTCACAACTAAAAATTTCTTCTGAAATGCAATCCAGAACACCACGAAAACGACCCCCAACCACGTGTGGCGAATGGGGTTGAGCTGGGGGAGGTGAATTGTCTGCCCTCTCATTTTCATACTCTTCCTATTTTTTTATGTTTGTGTGATCACGGTTAAGTCACGTTAACATTTTATATTGATTTTTTTATAAAAATAATAAAATAAAAAGTAATAAGAATATAAAATGTTGACGTAGTTTAACCGTAATCACACAAAATAAGAAGAAATAGAAAAAGTATGAAAATGAGAGAAGAGACAAACCACCTCCTGTGAGCTGTGAGGCTGCTTTTAAGTGACGGGAGAATCCACGCTGTTTGCGATTTCGCGGATTCGAAATTCTAGTTGCTGGTTTGTCCTGACGGGCGGTTTCCCGGTTGACTCTCGGTGAGTTTACTGACACGAGGCGGTTGCTGTTGCGTTTAACCTGATTTTTGTCTACGTCGCAAACCCCCAACCATTGGAATAATTTTAGCTCCGACATTATTAAAACTTTTAAATTAATAAAAACAGAATGATATATTGCTAAACAATTACAGCTACTCTAACTCACTTTTAAGCTTCAACATAAAGTCACAAAAGGTTATGTAACTGACAAACTAGTTGACTACCGGTTTGATTTCCGCATTTGAAGTTTTGAGTTCGATTTTTCTTCTTATTGCTCGTAACGAAGTGTCTCAACGTGTTAGTTGTACAACTAGCATACTAGAATGAGACGGATGATAATTTCAAATACTAATAGTCAGTTAAGGTACGTTGTTAATGTCCAAAACTTATTTTAACATCTTAAGACTCGTTTGGAAGTGCTTTTTAAAATGGCTGAAAGTGCTTTAGAAGAAAAAAAATCTGAGTCCAAAAACATTTTCATCAAAACCGCTTTCAGTAATTTCAAAAAAACTTATAAATGAACTCTTAATGCACAATAAAAGAGTACATTTTAAGGATTTTCGTGTTCCATATCGCTTTAAAATTAAAAGTTTAGTAATTTGGTTGGTGCATTCTAGTTTGTTAAAGAAATGAGGTTTCCTAACCCACCATCATGGATGGTTTGGCCAAGTTTTTATATTTACAACTTAATGATGTTGAACTGAACCTAAAATAATATAGTTTATGGATTAGGTAAATGAATATCCATTGCATGCGTGGCCACTGATAATATTCAAATTATGTTCAAATTAAGCGCATGGTAATGTTGTACGTTTAATTAATATATTTTTGGGAATCACTAACAAATAAATATTTTGTCTGATAAGTGGTACATTTATGTATTATCGTTGAACATAAAGCTAAACTATTTTAGGTGCATCTCTAACTGAGAGATACAAATTTGAGATGTAAAACTCATATTTACATCCATTTTTCACTTTCAAGAGATGTAGAAGAGAGTTTTCCTCTAATGGGATATACGTAAATTGAGATTCTATTTTATTTTCTCTCTTTGATTAGCGAGACTAACGACCTAAAGATATAAAAAATATGTATATTTAAGTTTTTTTTTCCGACCAAAAAAAATGGAAAATACACATTCTTATACATTTTGCATATTTCATTGGAGATGCTCTAAGTTTTCTCTCAAACGCAAGCGAATACGTAGAACATAAAAACTAATATCAAAATAGTTTCTTATTCGTTTCCATAATGAGTCGTTTTAGACGTTTTTTCCATTTTATTATGAGGGAATATACGTCGCTTGTTGAATGAGATATCATTTTACCTAATCGATATAAGAATCAACTCATACTTTATCATTACGTGGTCCAAATTTTTCTTGCATAATCCCCTTGGTTTTGGGTAACACAAGCATTGTTCAATTATTTTTATGGGACCCCCAAGATGGATAATTTGGGTGGGAAAAAAAATTATAAAGTGAGACATGGTAGATTGGTAACTATAAATGTTGTCCCTTCCATTTCTCCTACATCCTGTTTGTAGAGCTTTAGCTTGAAATCTACCTTATTAAGAAGACAATATATATGCTACCAAACTACAAATTTAACTTTCTTTTATCATAAATTATGCCCTTCCAAAAGGATAGACAGTAGTAGCGAAGTCACAAGCTAGTCTATTTTGAAAAGAAAAACTTCTTTAACATGAAGATGGCTACCTTCACTTCATGCTTTGCAAATCCACCTCACTGTCCAAAACTATATATTAACACATTAAAAATAAAAACAAAAGAAGTGTTACATTGTCAAAGCGAATACTTTTTCCACCACTTCTATGTAACCGTAATGTTTATCACCTTATTTATCACCATTATATAGGTTTAAATGTCGAGATTTATATAGTGGATAAACACAAATCTTAAAACTTAAACTCATCGAACAATGATAAACAGGGTGTTGAGCATTACTGGCACTTGAGGGTGGTGAGCAAAAATATTCATGAATAAAGAAATGAAAACAAATAAAAATAGTAATATTTTGTCCATCATTTTGTCTACAAATATTTAAAGTGATGTTATATACACATTCCTTTTTATTTTTCACATACTCATTTTAATTTCGATCATCAGATCAAATAATTTAAAGATAATCAATAATAAAAAATTAACATAATATATTTTAAAAGTAAAAAAAAAAATCGTGAATAGTACCGCCGAATATTTATAGTGAAACTGACAAAAGTGGATTTTAGTGGATAAAAAAGGAGGGAGATGCTCACCATAAATTTGTTGGTACCCAATTTTATGATGCATCCGTCATGGTGTCAGTGGTTGCAACATACTCAAGGTCTCACTGCATAGAGTAAATGAAAAAATGAAAAGAAAAAAAAATCATATTTAGGGATTGTTTAGAAGTATTTTTAAAATGATTGGACGCATTTTTAGATAAAATATTTTTGAATTCTAAAAGTACTTTATATGTTTCTTTAGTGAAGCACTTCAAGTACTTTTATAGGATTGCTCTAATAACATTTTCACTAAAAACACTTTCAGTCATTTTAAAAGCACTTATAAACGATCATGTATTCTTAACTGATGTCTAAATTATTGAGAGTGACAATCCGAACTTGAATGCATAATTAAAGAACAATTTTGCTCCAACAAACTTAGCTAAGCATATGCTCTCTGAACTCATTTATTTTAAAGATTAATCAATTGACACATATCTTTAATTTCCACCTAATTTTGTACCAATATGGTTTAAAATACTTCTCCAATTGCCTCACATAGGATGCTGAAAAATTATAAATAAGCCCCACATTTCTTTCGTTTCTTAAATTTGTTTTACAATAATGCCAAAGTCTTTAATTATTCCCCCACCCAAAAGGAGAATTAAATAAAAAAATAAAATAAAAAAAAGACGAACCACAACAACATGCTGGTCAGAAAATAATCCCTAACTAAACTTGTTCATTTAGCTTAAATAGGAAGCTAATAAGATTTAAATTTTGAGCATCTTTCCATTAAAAAAATAATCACACATTTTGATCCAAATTTAATTAATATTTTATTTGATTCTTGTTTTCGGTTGTTCATGTTTAATTTAATTTCTTAATTAGAATGGAAAGTATTTGACCACTAATCCCAGTCACCAACTATTTTAAAGTCATTGAAAATTACAAAACTGACTCCTCATTGGAAGAGGCAAGGTTTAGGTCAACTATACTTTCTCAGAGGCCAAATTGCAATTGCCACTGGGATTGCATTTTTATTGGCAGATAAGTAATTTGGTAGGTAATTTGGCTACACAGCCACTTAGGCTCTGTTTGGTATTATATTTTTACTAAAAATTGTTTCACTTTAAAGTTAACCAGTCAAAGTGTATTGGGTAAGAATAAAATATACAACTTAGTTTAAAATCAATGGCCTCCAGACAACAGCTTTTAAAAGCAAGTAGCTTATAGGTTACTTTTAATAGTTGCTTTAATAAAAAGCTGAGTTGAGCCTTTAAAATATTTTTAATTCCTGTAACAAGCTCATTAATTTTAAAGAATGCCATTATTTATCCTCTTAGACATTGCTTTTTATACACACTTTTAAAAATACATCTTGTCATACGCAACTGTTTTATATTGCAACTGATTATTCTTAAAACAAAGTATAAGTAATTTATTAAAAAGTACAATGATCCCAAATTGGCCATTATTACTACGGTTTAGTGATATTATTTTTTACTTGTAAGCAAGAAGTCTCTTGCTCGTCAAAAGGCGAATTTGAACCACATTATTGGTAACTCATTGTGAGTCTAAGCTACCCCATCTCCCTTAGTGTAGATAATATAATTTGTTAAAAAAATAAACACAATAATAATTTAGCTAGTCTTTATATTGTCTTTTAAATTTATGCTGAAACTTTTTTTTAATAAATTTAATTGTTATTTTCGCAAATACTATATATATGATGATGATGATAATAATAATAATAATCATGTTAATTATATACGTGATACGTCATTAACCAAAAAATAAAACTTGAACTTAACTACGTTTAAGTCGTTTTAGTTTCAGCTATGTCACACAAACTCATGAACTAGCAACTAGCTCATATTTTTATCGTATAGTTATTTTAATTAATTTTTTTATTTTTATGTTTGAAGAGTTTGAAGTTCATATTTCTCTTCCCATTAATTAAAACAAGAAACAAAAACTATTTTACCTGAATTATTTTCACAAAAAGTGTCACATCCCGGTTCCGCCTTCGTCGTAGCACGATATTGTCTGTTTTTAGCCCCGACCACGCCCTCACAGTTTTGTTTCTGGGAACTCATACGAGAACTTCCTAATGGATCACCTATCCTGGGATTGCTCTTGTTGCGATTTTGCTTAACTTCGGAGTTCCTAAGGAATCCGAAGCTCGTGAACTTTCAAAAGACCTCATGCTATATGGAGGTGAGCATGTACATATAAGGTATGGAAGATTCACTTCCCTGGGCGATGTGGGATCTAACAAAAAGCTTGTAAAATGGAAGATTTTTAATATTGTGACGATCAAATTTTTATATAGTCTTACTAACCCATATTTTATAATATGAGAAGAAGATAAAATTGAGATGTCATGATGTATTCCCATGTTATAAAAAAGTAAATTAACAATGTTACATAAAAGTATCTGTAACGCTGAACGAACTTTTGAAAAATTTACCATATTAGTGTGAAAACTCCTTCTTGTGCTTTCAATTCATTTGGATATTTGTGCAACATTGCAATGTGAAAATTTGCACCAGTTGCACCGCCAACTACTACTTGATGTTTCTAAGGAGGGTTGCGTGTGGAGCAAATCGCATGACAATTTGGTTAGCAACTAAACAATCCAAGTTACATAAACCAAGTGCCTCTAGAACTCGACACGTCTCAAGCACATAATATATCTGCCGACTTGTCCCTTGCCTAACTCAACCTCCTTGTACCATATATTTATCGAATATATTTTTGTGACCAGAAAAGCACTTAAAGAAAAAAAGCACTTTATAAATATCCAAATTTACCAAAATTCCTTTGCAACTTCTTTTCTTCCCCATGCACCCACCGGCTCCACCTAAAACAATATTTCGAGGGTACCCGTAATCGCATGGTCGTCTACTTTATTAGGGAATATTAGGGAAAGCCGTCTGTTTAGGAGTTGGTAGAACAGTAGAAGGATAAATCACTCTTACATTCTTAATTCGTGGCAATATATTAAACTTTTAAGGATAATGGGTTCTCTGCCATCTTAGCGTTTTTGTTTTTGGCCCAATATGAGGTCATGCAAAGAGAGTTTTACATATATTTTGGTGTTAGTGATCTACAATGACACAATGGTAGGGAACATAATGAAAATACATGGAGACGTATGTACATAGCAGGAGTACACATTACACAGTTATTGGAGCGTCTTTGTGTTAATGATAGTTTGTATAATTAGGGAGAAAGACTTGCATAATACGAGTACACTGTCATGGCGACATCCTATATCGATAAAATAAAGAATGTGTAAGTTTTTGTCCACGTCTACTTAAATTTGTACACATGTCATTGTAACAATAATACAAGACGCCACATGCATTTTTCTCCCCTTGCTTGGCTTGCGGTAGCGGTAGCAGCAGATCTCACAGAAGTTGTAAAGTCGCTAGTGGAGATGAGCCGATGGGTGGAATTCATTCTTGGATTAGTATAGTTTTGTTTGTACCGCGTCTAGCGGCTAATGTCTCACTTTACAAATGATATGGCCTCCTCATCAGAAATAATTTGATGTGGTCTCATTGGCGGTGACATTATGTGTACATAGTTAGGTTCGGTGTTTCTACCGTGTTTGTTGCATATCTAAACCTTTGGGGCTTGTGCTAGTAGCCTAGTACCGGTAGTATTTGTTGTTGCCAATTAGGAACTTATCTATATGTTTGTTTGAATTATCTTATGACATTAAATTGGTCACTTAAGAACATACCCATGTGACAATCCTTGTATTTCTTCTTTTTTTGTTAACGAAATCACCATCGCTTCTGGTAAAGAATAAAATTACAAGATGCCACAACGATAATATATCTGTACTATAAGTCGAGTGAGGATCATCGCTGGATCCTCTTTTTGAAGATCCCGAAGATCTTCAAATCAAATTTGTTTATTGTACATTGTGCGGTCAGAAATCATTATAGAATTTTGTATTTAAAATTAAACATAAACAATACTTTACAAAAACTAACGGTACGATACGATGAACAAATGTGATTTGATAAGCTTTGAAATTCTCACAAATAAAATCCAGCGAGAATCCTCTCTCCTATAAGTCATCATCCATGTCATAAGGTATCTTAGTCATTTAAAAATGTGGGCCCCAGTTCGGCTAGAGAGGAAGATTTAACCGGGAATAAAACCGGTTCCTCGTTGGAATCCATTTGAGCGCCGACTGCATGAGGATGAGGTCTACGCGCTATTTGAGGAGTGACGCGCACACGACATCCACCGCCACACGAAAGCCACACTGTGTCATAAAAATGGAATGTGAGATTTTCAATGGTCCAAGAGGTCACAGCTCATGCAAGAAGTAAGCTACCTGTCCGCAATTTGGTGCGGCAACTGTTGCTTCAAATTCGTTTCTCCAGCAGTTTCAATGTCAAAAGGATTTCAGCCACGGTTGACCTCTTCAAATTGTAAATCAAAACTACACCTATATTGTTCTTTAGAGACAGTCGTTCACACGTGAGTGACTTAATCAAAACTTTTTTTGCGCGAGGTGATATGACCTGTCTTGTTCGATTACTTAATAAGATGATTTTATGTCTTTTTTCACTTCCCATTGACAATATATATATATATATATATATATATATATATATATATATATATGGGAAACGCACTCTTTCAAAAGTGAAACTCTCTATAAATTTTATGTCATTTCAAGGTTTTTGCATAATATTTTATAATATTAGCATGAAAATTTACATGAAAATGTGATGTAGCAGAAAGTTCATGAAGAGTCCTACTTTGAGAGAGTCCCCTTAGCATTTCTTTTCTTAAGGAGATTCTCTACCATCTCGAAGTTTAACGTCGAATTATGAAACATTGTGATAAAAACATGAGGTGATAGAGAGTCTCGTATTTAAGGAAGTCTCATTGACATTTCTCATCCCAAAATGCACCACAAACAATAAACACTACTCATATTTATTATATTAATTGTGATTCTTCATACATCTTATATGTCGAAGCGATTAATGCATTCCTAAGTTTTATACGCATCAACTGTTAAGAGCCGTCTTATTATGCGTGAGCGACTCGTCAAAACATTAGTTTCAGATCAAATATTGCATGCAATTTTATCAAATATTTGATAAGTAATATTAATTAGTTTCACAAAATTCAAATATCAAAACCCATATAAAATTTTATTAACACCGTTTTAGTAATAATATATATTAAAAGCATTGAGTGTGGTATGATGGTAAGTGTGTTATTAATTAGTATTAAACTGATGTACACATCACACGCATGAGTGTAAAGGTTTCATATTATTCGTTTTCCTCGTTTAATATATATAGTTAAAGTAATCAATTTATATAATATCAAGTTTGATACTCTTATTCGTTTAATACAAGAAAAACATAAAGGAGTATCGATAGAAGCGGTTATAAACTATATTCCATTTAATAACGAATGGTTAATTTTGTTGCTGTTGCGTTTGCTAGACTAAATCATTCTCAGTTATGCAATAAAGTTTGGATTCCATTATCTTGCTAGCTAGTGTTATCATTCCGTTTCGGCATCAACTTTGATAGCTTAAGATTGAGTTTTATAATAAAAATGAGGAGATATAACTTATAAGTACTTTTCAATATTGTGTTAGAACTTAGAAGTACTGGTCCACTATAAATACGGTGGATGTTGAGAATGAGTATAACACTATTGTGGTGTTCAGTGCCAATATTAAAAGAATATGCAAAGATAAACTTATACATATCTTTATATTATTAGCATGAGATGTGATGATCACGATTTACCACCACTATGTCGGTTGCTCGTTCAAATCTCATGCTCAATTTTAGCCTAGCATCTAGCCTTCTAGGTTCGTTGAACATTTCTTTCCTTCTTCAACCCCTCTACTAGGGACGATTTCGGCCGTAAGCCCATGCACTTGGGCAACTTTCGCACTAAATATTATGTAATAAAAACGAATTAAATTTGTTCTATTATTTTTTCTTAACAAACGATATTATACCTACTAAAGGGTAGGAGAATGTTAAATCTCATAATGAGCTTACAATAATATAATTCAAATTCGAATAATATGATTTAAATTGACATTTGACAATAATTAAACTTAAGACATCTCACATAAAAGTTAAGAGGAAGGGGTGTGCCCCTTTTTACTTTTCTCACATTTTTTTTGTTTTCAACTGTCGGATCGAATGAATTGAAGAAGATCAACGGATAAAAATTAATAAATGTGTGTGAATAGCACATCCTAAAAAAAATATCATTAGAACGCAAAACTAAATAACGATCTATTATTTAATTAGAGAAATTAAATGTATATTATATATTCGTCCAATGTCATATCATCAAGTTTCAGGACCACATCAAATATAAAATAGCTATAGAGCTCATCACATTGTCAACACCAAAAAGAAAAAACCCCAAAATCTGTACGCATGAACCAGTCAGTCCATTTCGACGGACCACACGTTATTGTCTGCTCACGAGGATTTTGGTTGTGAATGCTTGGTCGTTGCAAATTACAATTTTGATTTTTATTAGAATAAATTATACACTTTATCATTTTAGGTTTGTGATCGATTTCAATTCCTTATAATATCTTTAAAAAATTTCATTTTCATACCTTAAGTACTATTTTATTTCAATATAATATATCCGTTACATTTTCCATCTATTGATCCGTTAAAAGATGACATGACTGACACATTTGTGTCATTTGACTGCCAAATTTATGCCACGTGGCAATTTTTATTTATTTATTACCTTATTGAAAAAAAAAAAAAAAACCTTGAAAACCCAAAACCCCACCCCTCTTCTCCCTCCCTAGCCTCCCCCATTACCTGCAACCCAATCCCACAAATCCTCCCTCCCAAAAATCATGTGGTCGAGGCCGTTTTGGAGAACTTCCGACATGCGGTCGACCTGGAACTGCCGTTTGGCCGGTAGCTCGATGCCGGAGTACTTGATTTCTTGGATTATAGGGAAGAGCTGCTCAACTGAGGTTTTGAGTTCCTCGGCGGTTCCTCTGTTGTGGCATGACTTGTGGGAGATGACGAATAAACTTTTCAGGAGCTCCGTCGTGATCTAGTCGACGAAGAAGTCGGTCACTGCCATTGTTGGTGGTGGTGGGAGCTGTGAGACTATGGCGGGTGAAATGGTTTTTGGATTTGGGGGTTTGGGGTTTGAGAGAGTGAGTGAGGAGAGTGGAGGAGGGTTGGGGGAATGGGTTTCAACTTTTTTTTATTTTTTTTATTTTTTAATCGGTTTTTGGATTTGGATATGCTGGGTTTTGTTTCAAGCCATGGCACGTGTAATTGTAGGGATTTGCAATGTTTGGTCCATGGTGAGGAAGGGATGAAGGTGCAAGGAGGGAGGAAGGGGCGTGGAGAGGGAGGGATGAAAGGTGCAGGGAGGGAGGGAGGTAGGGGATGAAGATTATGGGTTTTCAATTTTTGTTTTTTTGTTTTTTTTTTTGTTTTTCCAATAGGGTAATAAAAAATTATTATTTTTGCCATGTGCACAAATGTGGCAACACGTCAGTTTTTAACGGATCAATTGATAGAAAATGTAACAGATATATTATACTGAAATAAAATAGTACTTAGGGGTATGAAAGTGAAATGTTTTAAAGATATTGTAAAGAATTGAAATCGATCCCAAACCTGATGTAGTAAAATGTAATTTACCATTTTATGATGTTGAATCAATTTGATCAATGCTTTAATTGTGCACTTAACAATTATATAAAGCGTAGATAATATAGTTTGCTACATAGTACTACGATATAGTGGTAGTAAGAAGTTTTATGTTCGATTCTTGGCAAATGCGAATTTGAACCATAATATTGCTAGCCCATTGTGTGTCTAAGCCCACCCCCTCCTCCTTAGTGTAAATAATATCGTTTGTTAAAAAAAAAAAAACAATATCCATAAAATTAGTTGATGCACTACTTCAAAAGGGGACTACTTGGCGGCTTTGCTACGCAATCCATCTTTTTGGGAGCTAGAAAGTCTTACACAGGCATTTCAGTCTCCCTTTGGCTACCATCGAACCTGAAACATACATGCCGTGTGGAATACGAGCATGAAATTCATCCCCAACTACTGAGCCACATCATAGTAGTTTCCATAAAATTAGTTGATGATTATGGCCAAATGCGAAAACTATTTGCTTCCTTTTATATATTTATTTTCTTTGGCCCTTTTATATATAGCTGTCACTAGGGTCACCCATTTCAGTTTTTGCCGTTATGAGTTTCATAACCACGTCTTTAAAGCCTTACGATGGCCAGAAAGCGATGACTGAATAGGAAGTGACTGTCTCAGAGAGACCAAAACGAGAGGAGGGAAATAAACTTGAATGCAATCAGTACGTCTAGCTGTTGATATTCTACATTTATCAAGCACCGTCGTGTCCCATAACTTGGTCATTGACAACGTGATATTATGTTTGGAGACATTGTCATTTGGACGTTCCAATTGCATGTAATTTCTCGTCAAAACCAAGTTTTCAAAGCATACCGTTTACCATGCAAGAGCAGGTTAAACTTTGTTTGCCTAAATAACTCAGGAAAGAGATCTTCTCTGGATCTCTTCCACTTTTTCTATTCGCTCAGTTCCTCACCTGCTATAGCCGGTCATTGTGATTAATTACAGTGTTTATTGTAATTAAGTATTTCCCTTCAACCACTAGCAATCTTTTTCTTATTTTGAAATGAGTCATGTGCAATGGAGAGCTACATTTTAATTTTTAATTCTTATTTTTTTTACAAAATTAGGAGCTGCTACAGAAACAAATTCTATAACTCACGTGTAAAAAGGGCGATCCTAAGGTCACAATGGTCTTCACTTTGTAAGGAACAAGAAAGGGGAATGTCTTTCATACGCAGTCATACCTTGGCTTTGCAAAGGGACTATTTTTATGACTCGAACTCGTGACCTTTTAGTCACAAAGGAACAACATGTCCATTACACCAAAACTCGCCTCCTATGACTCACACATGTGGTTAATCAAAATTGTATGGTATTAATTTTATTTTTTCATTCAATAAAATAGCTGTTAATTGAAGGTGATCAACGTTTTGATGTTTTCAAAATAACAATATTTTGCATTCAGAATACGGCATGTTAGACATAGTAGTATATTCACCCCCTTACACCGTGTTCCAATCTCATGGACGTGAATTTAGAACAATGTAAAATGTCATACTATGTCAATGTTGTGGTAATTTTTGTATTAATCAAGGCCATACAATGATGGAAATAGATTTTCTCCGAATTTCTTCCATCAAAGCTACCGGACGGGCTATGACAGAT
The DNA here is from genome assembly GCF_916048215.2 of Malus sylvestris. Lineage (NCBI taxonomy): Eukaryota > Viridiplantae > Streptophyta > Magnoliopsida > Rosales > Rosaceae > Malus > Malus sylvestris. The sequence continues at coordinate 33,384,496 of NC_062266.1, read as the reverse complement.
GAGGAACTGAACGAATAGAAAGGGCGGAACACAACACCCAAACTGCAGCAACAATCACATCTGCTTCTCGGAGACTGAAGCAACTAGAATTGAGAGATCGAATCAAAACCGTTCGATTCATGGGTTAGATTCGCTTTTAACCACATATCCTCCACTTATTTGCACTCTACGTTGTCAGTGCACGTCCCACGTCAGCAACACTCAGTGGAAATGATGGGTCACTCCCTAGTTAAGATACCCTGTTAAATGTAATTTGCAAGCCATTTCTGTTTAGTGTTTTTTTTCCTAATTTTCTTTTTAAAATTTGAATTGTTTTATTCAACAAACCATTTTTACACCGGGTCGTTAAAATACCGCAAAAAAACTACAATTTGCTACAATTTAGCTTTGATTTCATTACAAATATATATCGTCTTTGAATCTGTGTGTGGAGTCTCGTTCAACAAAATGAAGATCGGATGCTGCTAACTTGAAATGGGCCAATGAGTTGTGCCACCAAATTTTATGGTCCATGGACCCTGGCTGACCTAAAGAGCCCAGAAAACAGCCATCAATTTTTGGCCCAACATTTTATGGGCCGTAGACTGAGGCAAGAAACCGAGCATCATTTCCTTTGTTTGGGCCAATTGGTTACCACAATGACCTGACTGAAGTTCTCTAGTCTGTAATTAAGCTTTGGTTATGTGATTATGAGTAAGCTATGTAATTAGGACTTGATTAAGTAATAGGGTGATGGTTGTGTTACTAGGCCTAAATTGTGTAATTAGGCTGAGATTGTGTAATTTGCTGCTTCTTTACTTCATATGAAACAAATAATCTTCTTACACGTTCCGCATTATACGTGTCAATGCAAGACAAGTAATTGACAGAATTACATGGCATACACACTAAAGATTAGTTTCAAAGTTTCTACCTCAAAACTTAAATGGTTTAGACTATGTTCCTTTGTACCCGAGATTTTGAGTTTGATTACTCTCACCCGCAACATTGCATGGACATGGGTAACATGCATTTATGAATGGTTTCATGAAATGGCTCAAGCAGAATATATTTCATGTATAATATAATGGATCAAGCCGATCTCACTTAAGAAGATAAAACTTGGTTTTTGTATAAGATAATGGATCATGAGATCCATAAAACATAATTAAAATCAAACAGTAAATTCCAACCTAGCAGACGATCATAGGCATGCGTTAGGACTGCTTGGTTAGGTTTAGAGGGATTGTTTGGTGGGTTGGATGAGACTGAAACTTGTAGCCTGTGTATATGGACGGGTTAAATAACTCACTCTATTGTGGATTCATAACTCATCATATCTAATCTTGTGTATCTTACATTTTAACACAACAAACAACGAACTTGAGTCAAGCCTATTTTACTTGGTCACAACTTTATACCAACCAACTCACCAAACAGGCTTGAAGGATTCCTCTTCCTACTGCCTCCCGCCTCATGATCCTTGCTTTTGACTTCTCTCTCTTTGTGCCGCACTACTATGATATTATCGACTTTGCTTTCATTTGCTTGTCTTTCCATCTTCAGATTTTTCCTGTCCGTTAATATCATATTCCATGAAAGTAGGCAACGGTAGGCTATGGCTTAGTTTAACAAAAGATATTGAATGGATGACATTTGATTGAAGACTTTATAATATGAACAATTCATATCACAAGATTAAATTATAGATTGACCAAATAAGTAGTTAGCGTCGCATTAATTCACTTGATGTGAGAACAGAAAATTGAAATACTAGCTAGATTCAATTATAATTAATTTTAAGATTAGTTAAAATTCTTCTATGTTGTGAAATATACAATATATGTGCAGTGATATATAAAATAAATAAGACATTATATTTATGAGTTTGACAAGTGTGCTTACATTACGGGATCAGCAACAATAATTTCTTTTATTATTTGAAATAATAAGAATACAAAAATTTACTTTCAATTATTTTTCTCTCGTCTCTCTAATCTTGGCATAGCTCACTAATATTTTTCCTCTGTCATTGGAACGCTTGCTGCTCACGTTTTTATAGGCTAATGACCAACTAGCATTTCTTCATTCAACCCCTTTCCTAGTTGCCAGTAATATAAAATATAAAAGTTGGAAGACCAAAACCTACCAACGCATGATGTGATGTCTTTCTTAAATTGTTCTGATAGTATGTGGCAATCTAAAGTCATCACGTGAGCCCCAAGTTTACAACACTGTATTTTATACATTATATAAGTCGGCAATTCGATCATGATCGACAACGCATGTTTGTGCGACTGGGAACACCCTGGGGAGAGGAGCAATAAAGAAAAGCTACTGTAAACCACATATACAATTAGGTACCAAACTCTCAAACTAAGATCTTACGCCTAACTAAATGGAGGAGCCGCTACTCGACACAGCTGCCGGCAGCACGGCCGAGTTGAGCAGTAAGCATCCTATGTACGAAGGTGAGACTGAAGACTATGCGCCCGTGAGGAGCTTTGATGCGCTCTGGCGTATGTTTTGGATAGAGACGGTGAAGTTGTGGCAAATAGGAGGTTCGGCAGTTATCACTATCATGTGTATGTATGGGACTAACGCAGTCATCATGCTCTTTTCCGGACATCTCGGAACTGTTGTGCTTTCTGCCATCTTTTCTCTAGCCGTCATTTCCACCTTCACATATGGGTTCATGGTACTTAATCTTCTTCCCCTTAATTCTTCTTATCTTAAATAAGCATACCATGTTATTAGACCGTTCATCATAACTATTGTTGTAATTGGGGTACATTTTTATATTGAAACATATGTTACACGTCAAAATAGTAGTGTACTACATATATTTGGTAAGAGAACATTGATGTACAATACCACATAACTAACAATGAAAGTAATACTAAATCTAAAGTCTCAATAGTATATCATATATATGTTATATTATCATATTGTTAATATATTGAATACGAAATCTTATTTGTTCGATGTGAAATGATTTTCTAGCTTGGGATGGGGAGTGCTTTGGAGACCCTGTGTGGACAAGCATTTGGTGCTGGACAAATTCACATGCTTGGGATCTACATGCAACGCTCATGGATAATCTTATTCGTAACCTGCTTCTTACTCATGCCGCCGATTCTGAAGTGGCTAGGCCAAGAAGACGACATAGCGAATGAAGCCGGAAAGTATACCCTCCAAATAATCCCCCAATTATTCTAACTTTCCATAACTTTCCTTCCCAGCTCAGAAGTTCCTCCAGGCTCAGAGGAATGTGAAGGTGCTGGCACGGATTGCAGTCTTGGCCCCGGTCATGCACATTGGAATGCTAGCGCTCTTCATGTATGTGTTTGATTGCGGCGCATTGGAGGCAGTTGTGTCATTTAACCTCACAAGATGGGGGATTGTAATTACACAGGTTGCGTATATTACGGGTTGGTGCAAAGAGGGTTGGACTGGATTTTCATGGCTTGCATTCAATGAGATTTGGGCATTTGTCAGACTTTCTCTTGCCTCAGCTGTCATGCTATGCTTGGAAATTTGGTACTTGATGAGTCTTCTCATTCTCACAAGCAGTCTTTCTGATGCAGTTATAGCCGTTGGTTCCCTTTCTATTTGGTAATTAACCATCTTAGTTTTTGCCCCCATTACCCTTCCTATTACACACCGGGAACGATACTCTAATGATATTCTAAGTCAATAATATAATATGGTGTAGAAAAATTTAAACATATGACAATAAGTTATTAGTTTGGAATTAATACCGCTACAATGATGTATCCAATGTAAGTAATTTCCCTTTTTCATGGTCCATGAGCCTTTGATTTCTAATAGCATTTTCCCCCTTTCGGGTTTCCTTTAGCATGAACATCAACGGGTGGGAAGGAATGTTGTTCGTTGGATTAAATGCTGCAATAAGGTGAAACATTGGATTAGCAGTTCTCTGGTATGCAATTCTCTCTTACTATTTTGGATTATTTATAACATCTTTATTGTCTTATGTATTGTTCGTGTTTCTAATGAGCTTGGATCAAGATGCCCTAGAGCAGCCAAATATGTTGTTTATGTGACAGTATTTCAATATCTCTTAATTGGGATTCTTTTCATGATTATTATTTTAATAACCAAAGATGATATTACCTTACTTTTCACAAGTGACAAGGAGCTGCGACAAGCGGTCACTAAGCTTGCATGTTCTTGGTATAACTATGGTGCTCAAGAGTGTCCAACCAATAATATCATGTATCTATTTAACAAATCACTATGTGTTTGCATGTTATACTTAATATATATAACAAAGAACAAATGTTGTGTGCTCAAAATCTATGTTGTGTGTGATTGCGCAAGCATAATATATATGATGCCATGTTTTTGTTCTTCAAGGTGTTGCAATTGGAGGTGGATGGCAGGGAATGGTAGCTTATATAAACTTTGGTTGCTACTACCTTTTTGAACTTCTTCTTGGATACGTTCTTTGCCATGTTGCAAATTTGGGAGTCATGGTAAATATATTATTTCTTTACTTTGAATGATGCCAGGTTAATTCCAATTTTAATTGATGAGTTATGAGATTAACATTGTAGGGACTGAGGATGATATGTGGAATTACTCTCCAAACCATACTTCTGCTAATCATACTTTACAAAACTAATTGGAACAAAGAGGTAATTAATTAGTGCTTTATTTTAAATCTCTTCAACTTTGGTTACTTCATTTCATTGCTAGTTCATATGAGATTTGAAAAAAACTTAATTACATGTAAAAAGAAACAGGTTTTACTTGTAATTTTGTTTCCTCTGTTCAAATTGCAGGTGGAGCAAGCAACAAATAGTGTCCGGAAGTGGGGAGGGAAATATATCAAAACTGTGAATGGAGCTGAAAGTACTTGAAATTCCCTTTTCTTTTTTATGGGGTATATTAAATTCTTTGCTCCATTTAATGATGCAACTATTTTGATGAGGAGAAAACATGTGAAAGAGGAAGGTTTAGTCGGCGGCAAGAATTAGGTGTGATTCCGCCGGCGACGGGGTGTGGAGTGAAGGAGTTGGGTATTTATTGGGGTTGCATGTGTTGTTCGTCGAGTGTAGTTGGTCAAAGCAGTTTTGCATGACAAAATGGTCATCGGACTTTCTATTGAGCAAAATATCATTGTTCAGCGGTTTTTAATTTTTGACAATAAACCTTTGAGTGACTACTTTTGCTCGACAAAATTACTTTGTGTTGCAAGGGGTTTTTTTGGTAGTGTGTGAGTATATGTTTTGTTTATGTTATCCTTTCTACTTTGAGTTTTATGTACGCCCTTAATTGGTAAAAAGGTTATCATGCCTAGGTTTTGCATCTAGTATTTATGCTTCCTATTTCTACTCATAAGAAAAATTACGAGAAATTTTGGAGTGCCATATATTATAGACATAGAACGTCATATTAATAAATCACACGTGTAAGATGAGTTATCAATCAAATCTCATTTGTACCGTCGTGGTTTCAATAAAAAAAAATGTGTAAGATGAGTGAATACTGATACCACATACGGAGTGACAACCAACACCAACAAACTTCTCCATAATTACAAATAAGCACAAATCATAAAAACGGTATTGTCACCTCAATACAATTATCACATCCTTCTTTTTTAATACATAATGACTATTTTAAAGTATTAATAAGGGTTCACATATTATTCACTAAATAACAAGGCTCATCACATATAAACCCTACAACTTTTCACTTATAGAACATGGTGCCTTAATCTTAATTGCTTTCCATCCTAATTTTTTTTTAGTACATCGATATTTTTACACTAAGGGGATGGGGAGTTTTGCAAAGGCATACAATTGGCAGCCTAATTTAGTATTGAATTCGCCATCCACGAGATTCGAATCTAAGACCTCTCACTTTTAAGTGAAGAGGAATACTTATGAAGTGATATTATACTATATATTTTACCCTATTCTTAGTATTAATTTATTGGTTATTTTGGTAGAAATTTGATACTTTATTATATATTTTCAATGTAGGACATTCGATTTCCTTTGGAGCAAAAAGTAACCAAACGGATGAATTTTGGAGTAATTCCAATTGGAGGATGTTTGTGAGTCTTTCAAGATGATTGTATCAAAATTCTAGATTTTTCTACCAAGCCGTTTGACTGTGGCGATGAAATAAAGACTCAGTGCACAACTTTTCTAGATTGACGTTTCTAGACGTTTTGGGTATTTTGAAGGTCAAGATGGCATATTTTGAGGAAAATTCCTTCTGAGGATTTGTAGGGGACGTCTCCAGCTTTCAAAAGAGACATTTTGGGACCAAATGAGTTTATTTGGTCAGTCAAAAGTTTGAATTTCTGTGAACTCCAAATTGTAGTTTAAATAGGAAACCTTTTATTTTCTGTTTTATAATTTAATAATGTTTCCTAGTTTATTTTAAGACTTTTTCAAGGTAGGGTTTTATTTTATAGTAGTATAAATAAGACTTTTTAGCCATTAGAAGGAGGAGGGGGGGGGGGAACACACGCATCAATACTTTGCTAGGTTTTGAAGATTCAAGTTTATTTTCAAGGTGTTTTCTATCCATGTTTTTAATAAATTCCTTTTGTTTTATGGTTGTTTGTAACTAATTTACGTTTGCTAGAACGATGCCTTGAGCCTTAGCATGAATATGTAGTTTTTATTTAATTGCTTATGATATTATGCATGTATACTTTGAATTTTTAATCACTGTACTTTAAATAGTCTCTATATCTTAATGCTTAGCTACCATTAGGATGTTTAGATAAGTAATCGGATGCAATTCGGTCGGAATACCACTGGGGAATTGAGTATTGCTTCTTGTGATTAATAGTTGTAGTTTCACCTAGGATGAATACCACGTCTTAGGGGTTGCATGGTTTTTCAAAGGGTTTTCACAAAGTGTAATAAGTCATGCATGTTTATTTTTGATCTGAACACCACAGACAGATTGCATGTTTGATATACGTTCTAGCTTGAATACCACGAGTAGAATATGCATTAGGAAAACCTAACATTCAAAGTTGCATGGGTAATTCATTAAGTATTGATAAATTTACATAGGATTGTTGAGGAAACGGCGGAACCCTAGGCTTTTACAATTTGTTTTGCAAAACTATTTTCTTTTGTTTTCTTTACTTTGTCAATTTATTTAATTGTTTTTAATTAAATTCGTTTTTAATATTTTAGGTCATTAAATCAACCTCTTTTAAACTTTGTTTTCAAACATTTAATTAAGAATTAGTTTAAATACAAATTATTCATTCAATCCCTGCGGAAAACGACCTTACTTGAGCCATTTATACTACAACTACCTTGTAGTATTTTTAAGTGTTTTTATTCCTACTTTTGCAGAAGGTAAAATCTCTATCAAATACCATGAGACTGTACATGAGATTGTAGTACTAAGTGGCTACTTTCCATCCTAATTAGGGCCATTAGTTAGTGATGTTCAAATGATTATTGCCGTCCAAGTAAACCGTTCCCCGTTAGGTTTATGAGTTATTATTGTATCTTTCTTGTGAATGTACTCTTGTATTCTAAGTTAACTATACTTGTACACCAAGTCAGACGTGTATGTATTTTCACTTTTTCCATCAATGAAATCTAAGTTGTATAATTTCTACAATAGTTCGATCATGAATCCATGGTCCATGCGTTGAGAAAATCAACGATTTTTCTACGATACTTTCCCTTGTTAGCCTTTAATCAACCTTAATAAGGGCGAGAATCATGGATTACTTGCTTATTTTGTACCAATCAGATATATTATAGAGATTCTTGTATTAATAATACAATCAGATTAATACAGTTGAAGTAAATTTCACAATTTCCAAATCTATATATTTAAGACCGTGTGTGTGTGACTCCTGAACACAGCGAAAACTCTCAAACTTTAATCTTACACTTAACCTAATGGAGGAGCAGGAGCCGCCGCTTCACACAGCTGCTGCCGGCGCCACTGAGTTGAGCAATAAACCTCCTCTTTATGTAGGCGGGAACGAAGACTATGCGCAGGTGAAGAGCTTTGATGCGCTCCGAAGTATGTTTTGGATAGAGACGGTGAAGTTGTGGCAAATGGCCGGTTCGGCAGTGATCACCATCATATGTATGTACGGGACTAACGCAGTCATCCTGCTCTTTGCCGGTCATCTAGGAACTATCCAGCTCTCCGCTATCTCTATTTCTTTAGCCGTGATTTCCACATTCACTGATGGACTGATGGTATTTAATCTTGTTCCCCGTAATTCCTCTTCTCTCATGCACGCAAAGTTACTTGACATGTTATGTTGTTAAATTTTCGTAGAACTATTGCCCTAATAATTATGTAGATTTATGTTATATATGGTACGACTTTATATACGTCAAGATGGTACTATACTGTATATTTGGCAAGAACATATTGACGCATTGAAACGTCCCAATGCCGAAAATCTAACAACGAAATTAGTACTATACTGTATATATGTGATATTATTGAAATTGTCCTAATAACCCTACATAGTATATGTTATATGTTGCCAAATTATCAATGGTTAAATACAAAATCTTTTTTGTACGAAATGAACTTTTAGCTTGGGATGGCGAGTGCTCTGGAGACCTTGTGTGGACAAGCATTTGGCGCTGGACAAGTTCATATGCTTGGGATTTACCTGCAACGATCCTGGATAATCCTATTTGTAACCACCCTCTTCATTTTGCCGATTTACATCTTCGCGGCACCAATTTTAAAGTTGCTAGGCCAAGAAGACGACATAGCGAATCTAGCAGGAAAATTCACACTCCAAATAATCCCCCAATTGTTCTCACTTGCCATAAATTTCCCAGCTCAGAAGTTCCTCCAGGCTCAGAGGAAGGTGAAGATGCTGGCATGGATTGCAATGTTGGCCCTGGTCATACACATTGGAATGATAGCGCTCTTCATGTATGTGTTTAATTGGGGCACATTGGGGGCAGCTGTGTCATTTAACATCACAAGATGGGCGATTGCAATTGCACAGGTTGTGTATATTATGGGTTGGTGCAAAGAGGGTTGGACTGGATTTTCATGGATGGCATTGAATGAGATGTGGGCGTTTGTGAGACTTTCTCTTGCCTCTGCGGCCATGCTCTGCCTTGAGATTTGGTACATGATGAGTATACTCATTCTCACAGGCCGTCTTCCTAACGCAGTTATAGCTCTTGGTTCCCTTTCTATTTGGTAAGTAATATCCTTTTTATAAATAGATGTTACTTGGTAATAATGCACTGTTGTCTGTAAAAGTTAATATACGTGACAATGCTCATATATGGCAGGTAAGTTATCCTTTTTATGTTACATGATAGATTTTGATTTCTAATAGCATTCTTTCTCTTTTGTGTCTCCACAGCATGAACATCAACGGGTGGGAGGCAATGTTGTTTGTTGGAATCTATATTGCAATAAGGTAATGCATTAGACTAGTAGGTCTCTGATATTTATTTTGCACTTCTCATTGATTATTGTAGTGTTTATAATATCTTTATTTTTTTATGCAGTGTTCGTGTTTCCAATGAGCTTGGGTCAGGACGTCCTAGGGCAACAAAATACTCTATTTATGTGATAGTACTTCAGTCTCTCCTAATTGGAATTCTTTTCATGACTATTATTTTGATAACTAAAGATGACTTCGCCATGATTTTCACAAGTGACAAGGAGTTGCAACAAGCGGTTTCTAAGTTGGCATATCTTCTTGGTATAACTATGGTGCTCAACAGTGTCCAACTAGTAATCTCAGGTATCAATTTTACGTCCATGGCATTATGCATGTCATATATATACATAATAACAAAAATCGAACATGCACATCAAATCGATAATAGATGTGTATTCGTACGTGCGCACGCGAGCATATTTTAATCCCATGTTGACTTGCTTGTTCTTGAAGGTGTTGCAGTTGGATGTGGATGGCAAACAATGGTTGCCTACATAAACTTGGGTTGTTACTACATTTTTGGTCTTCCTTTTGGATACCTTCTTTGCCATGTTGCAAACTGGGGAGTCAAGGTAATTAAATGGTTTTTTTCCTTTCAACAAGCCTATATATATAAAGTGTTTGTGATGAGCTATGCGACTCATGTTGCAGGGATTCTGGGTGGGCATGATATGTGGAACTGTTCTTCAAACCCTACTTCTGCTAATTATACTTTACAAAACCAACTGGAACAAAGAGGTAATCCATAGTTTGTTTCAAAACTTCAACTTCGGTTTTTGCATTTCATTGTTTGTTCATATCAAAACCAAATCGCAGGTGGAGCAAGCATCAACGCGCGTCCGGAAGTGGGGCGGGCAAGGCATCAAAACTGAGAATGGAACTGAAAGTATAGAGGATTAGGTAAATAAGTTCATCAGTGTTAGTTTAAAGGATTAGGTAAATTAGTGCTTATAAGCCTCAATTCCGAAGGGGAAGAGACCATCATATTCCCATAATTCCGTTCCATGTATTGAATACAAATTATCCTTACTAATTTGAGATTTCATGCAAGCTCTTAACTTGTAAAATGGTAATGTCAAGAATCCAATATTCATTAGCATGCCAAATATTGTTGCATTACGTATTTAGGCTTAGTTTGGTAAGTTGTGCTTATAAGAAAATCACCTTCTGCTAGTTAAGTCTTTGAATTAAAAAAAAAAAAAACACTTGGAAAGGTTTCAAGATAAACAATCGATCGGTTAGTTGGTTACCAAATAAAATAGACAAAATTCCGATCTAAAGAAAAAGGAATTGTTTATTGACACTATAAAATAGTCATGTTGTACTTCTTTGTAATGTAAACAATAGAAATGTAAACTGTGCACGCTAATTATTTCGAGAATAATGTTAGGTAGACTAAATTTGTAAACTAAATGATTTGTCATTAATAAAAAATAAGTCACTAATTAACATCTAAGTAACAATCCAATCATCAACTTCTATATTATTTAGTTTATAAGATTTATTCTACAAATTTAATTTATCTAACATTACCTTTATCTCGAAATGTCAACAACAAAAAAATAATATAATAAATATAATAAAAAGGGGGAAAGTATGTTCGTTGTTATAATAATAATAATAATAATAAAAGACAGATACCTCAATGGATTATTTATATAAATTAGATATTTAGGGGTCTAAAGAAAAACCAAGCACAACGATTGTATAATGCTTGGTTGTTGTAAGGATCTAGACGGAAGGCACACAGGGACAATACACAGGGACAATAAATGGACAGACTTATGATTGTAGGACCTGCTAAACAAAAAGGTACCAGTTTGAGTACTCTTTCAAATTCAGACCACACACTAGATTTTGTACTAATGCAGCTCAATGCTAATGCCATGGAATCCAACTGATTACTTTGCTTTAAACACACGGACCCAAAAAATAGAAAAAGTGCTTTTAAGCAGTGAGGATTGTACTGCTTATATAGCTGGAGGAGGAAGGACTCGATTGGCTGTTTCCTCCCAATCTTGTCTTTCTTAGTACCTGTTGATTAGTTGCGGACGTGATCGTTGTCCTGTTGGCCATGGCTAAAGCCGTATCACCCGAGTTAAACAGTTTATGGGAGTGTATTCAAATTGAGAATTTGAGAGACTTTAATGGATTTATAAATTCATGGATTTTTATGGAGTTTAATTGATTTGTAGAGATTCCATATAAAATTTTGATTCAATTCCCTCGAAATCTCATTGAAGAGATGAGATTTGCGGATACTTAAAATACAATACGAAATCTCTCCAATTCTTTCAAATTCCTCAACTTTCTTAAATTCTTTAAAATCAATTTCTAATTGAATAGACCTGGAATGTTATAAATTTATTTAAAATCCTAATTGAATCGGATTTATAAGGATTTTAATAAACTATTTTAAAAAATTTATTAAATACACATTGAATTTCAGATAATCACTTAAAATCTTGATTGAATACTTCTAAATTTATTAAAAGAATTAAAATCCTTAAAAATCACAGTTAAATACACCCCCTCATATTAGTTTAAAATAGAAAACCGGTGGTCACAAATATTGAAACAAAAATCACGCGAGAGCATAATACCACAACTCCGATTATAACTTGCTGGAGCCAAAGAATCAGTCAGTAGCAGTAACCCTTCTGAATATCTCAAATGGAAACGCCATTGCTGACAATCAAAGCAGAGGCGGCAGCAGCTGCTGATTATGCTCCAGTGAGGAGCTTTGGGGAGGCCATGAAGGTCTCCTGGAAAGAGGCGGTGAAGCTCTGGAGGGTTGCAACTCTGGTGGCCTGCACTTCTCTGTTTCAGTACCTGGTTCAGTCCATAACCACCGTTTTCGTCGGTCATCTTGGAGATGTCGAGCTCTCTGCCGTCTCCCTTTCCCTCAGTGTCATTTGCAACATCCCTTTTGGTTTCCTGGTAACCACATTACACAGATGAAGCCGTATATAAACCTTTTACAGTCAGTTTAGTGTCGGTCTGTTATGTTTTCGATTAAAAGTTTGTAATCGGTTCTATTGCTGCGTATTTACCTTGTTTCTGTATAGTCTATATCTCTGGAATTTGGTAATGGTGTAATATTTTTATAAGTACTTCTACTCATAAAACATTTTATTGTAGGTACTGTAAGTAGTAACACCACGAAATGTTTATTAAAAATTTCAACTGTGCTTCTTGGAAAAGCATTTTCAAGTGCTTCCTAAAAAAACACCTTCAAAGAGTGCTTGTATGACTCGTAAATACTTATGTCAAATATAATCAGAAGCATTACATTGTCAGAAGGCAAGCCCACATTCTAATAACTGTTGTACATATTATATATGTAGCTAGGTATGGCAACTGCATTGGGAACCCTTTGTGGGCAAGCATATGGAGCAGGCCAAGTAGGGCAGCTAGGAATCTATATGCAGCGCTCATGGATTGTGTTATTCATCGCCTGTATCATCCTTTCGCCAGTTTTTATTTTCGCCGCTCCGATCCTAAAGTTTTTAGGCCAGGAACATGGCATAGCTGATCCTGCTGGAGTATACAGTCTAAAGATAATCCCTCAAATGTTCTCCTATGCCATCAATTTGCCCACTCAGAGGTTCCTCCAGGCCCAGAGCAAGGTGCTCGTGATCACGTTGATTGCATTCGCGGCTCTAATCATACAAACCGGGTTGCTTCATCTCTTCATCAATGTGTTTGGCTTGGGAACAACAGGTGCGGCTGTAGCTTATGACATCACAAACTGGGGAGTTGCAATTGGTCAAGTTGGTTATGTTATGGTCTGCTGCAAAGAGGAGTGGACTGGATTTTCATTGTTGGCGTTTCGAGAGATTTGGGATTTTGCTAAGCTGTCACTTGCCTCTTGTATGATGGTTTGCCTAGATTTATGGTATTCGATGAGTATAAGCATTCTCGCCGGTCTGCTTCCAAATGCAGTCATTTCTGTTGGTTCCTTTTCTATATGGTAAGATTATTACAATTTCTACTAAGCTGCGGATAGAATCCTTTGCAGACAATTTATTATAATCCCTTGAAAACGACTTAAATAAGTGACGAGGTGGTGCTTATTGCTTCATTTTTCTTTTTCTTTCAGCATGAATTTTCAGAATTGGGAAATTATGTTGTTGCTTGGAATAAGTGCTGCTGTAAGGTAAATACTTCTGTTATTTTATGTGTCAAGTAATGTGCTATTCCATTTTTCTGGTGTTGCTAAGTAGTATAACATTGTTAATGGTCTGCCATCTGCACATAGCACACGAGTCTCGAACGAACTTGGAAAGGGGCGTCCAAGAGCAGCCAAATACTCCGTCTGTGTTGCAGTCTTGCTAGCTCTCGTCATTGGGTCTTTAGCCATGGTTGCCATCTTCGTAAGCGGAGACTACTTTGCCATGATTTTCACCAGCAGTGGAGATATGCAACTCGCCGTTTCTCGTTTAGCTTACCTTCTTGGTGTAACGATGCTTCTTACCAGTGCTACACAAGTATTAACAGGTATTAATCGCTTCAATAAGTTTTAACCTTCCAATTAGTATCCCTAATGAGCTAATCAGTCTCCTTATTTAACTTAGTTTGTAGCCCTAATTGGTGATCAATTTTTTTGTAGGAGTTGCTATTGGAGGTGGATGGCAAGTGATGGTGGCTTATATAAATTTTGGTAGTTATTATTTGGTTGGGCTCCCATTAGCAATCTTTCTTGGCTTCAAAGCAGATCTGGGAGCTGTGGTAATAAACAATCCTACCCCTATCTATTAATTTTCATTTCAGTTTAATTAATTTAATCTTTCGTTTTTAGTGAATCGAGATTTTATGTGATGCATAGGGACTTTGGGGTGGGATGATGAGTGGAAACGCTCTTCAGATCTTCTTCTTGCTGATTCTGACTTGTAGAACCAACTGGGACAGAGAGGTAATCATCAGTATATAGCGATATTCTCTTCTACTCTACTCTAATTTACCTGCAACGGATACAAACCAGAGTGCAACGAGACTAACACACTACCCTAACCGACTAAAATAATTCGGATTCGTGATTGAAATTCTTGTTTATAATGCAGGTGGAGCAAACAACAAAGCGCATAAAGAAGTGGAGAAGCAAAGAAACAATAACTGACGAGATATGTAGCTGATAAATATATCATGAAATTAGAGAAAACTCATGCATTTGTATCTGTCTATTTGGGTAATGTGAGGCTTTATGTGCCAATGTTTTATGTACTTCCGCAACATTGAATTCTTATTGTCGTCAAAGTTGAGGCGTTCTGTCTCCGCTACTCAATCATCTATTCCGACCAAAAAGAACGAAAAGGTCACAATGAGACGGCCAACAGGTTCCGAGCTGATGGGATCTTCTTCTCCATTTCTCAAACTCAATCCTTTTTCTCTAGGTTACAAGTTTATCGTTTATCCGACTCCTCCGCTTACATTGACCACAACTCGTTCACCTTGAAGACCTTATGCGGTTACCAATACAACGAGAAACTATCAACTTTCCCACAGTAACAAAATCTTGTTGCATCATGTTTCCGCCTCGTACTAGCAAGGATATTGTGTAGGTTTTGCTCTGGTTTTAAGCTTTTTGAGTTTTTGGTAACATTCTAGAGGCGGTTTAACGAGCCACTACTAATCAAATTTATAACTTAGTTGCATCTACATAACAATGGGTGTGAGATCTTAACCAAAAAGCTTCAATATAATTAGCAGTTGAACTAATCCTTAGATCTTCTAACACCTGTTGCCCCCTAATCACAACAATATTACAACCCATGTATGCGCCTGAATTGAATTTGTGTAGGGTTTCTGGCTCGAGGATGAGAAAATAACATATGTAGGGTGATTTTCAGAGTTCTATTTTATCATTTTATTCTTAGCAGTAAGCAGTTTATAGTTTTAGTAGTTCATTTTATCTACTCGTAAATTTGAAGTGATGATGTTCGATTTCCTCCTAAAGAAAAGTTACTGATGCTTTTTGTTCTTCGCACGTAGGACGTTGTAATAACAATATTCCTAATTTTTAATAAAAAAAAACCATCCATTTATTTGTTTTGTGGAATAAAATCGTCCATTAATATTAGCCTTCAGGGACAAGAATTCTCAAGTTGTTCAGCTCAAAACTTTAAAACAACGTTTCTGATGATCAAAGACGTAAGCAACTTGTAGATTGCTATGGTGCATGTAAATTTTCTCTTCAATTCGCTGTGCTTCAAATTCAAACAATTCTCTTCTCTCTTAATATAGAGTAAAATACATCATAATATCGTTTGCAATAAAAGTAAATATGAAAAAGTGGAAGAACAAATAATATCTTCTGTCCATAGGCATTTTCATTCTTTTTCCGAAAGAATGAGTCGCTGCCATAGGAGAAAATCAGAAGATTGTTGGGATAAGCAAGTCTCAAACTTGTGACTCGCTAAAATATGTAAACCATTTCAACGACTAGACTATATACTCTTTATTGTACAAACTAGCGCACAATATACAGAAGTGGGTGAAATTCAGGATGAGTCATATGGCCTATTGTGGCCTCCATATGGCTCCGCCGATGTTCAAATTCATAAGGAACGGTTAAGCTTATCTATCAGTTAAAATACTCTATATTTTGATGTAAAGACCATATTAGAAACTGAAATTCAAACACAAATATAATTATAAAAGATAACGTCCTGGATAAGATCAAGCAGAATTTCATCCCACACTATCGCACCACCAACTTCGCTAAACAATTTCGACCTAAAAAAAAACTTTGCTAAACAATGGATTGGTGTAATTGATACAAATTAATTAATAAGTGAAGAAATTTGATGTTCTACCATAAAATTAATAAATAATACAAAGAGTAGCCTAATTAGTTATAGGCACATACAATTTCTTTCTGTTTTGTGATGTAGGATTCACTCTTGATAATAAGGAATGATTAAGAATTAAAACTAGCATCTAGCAACATATATCCATTTTTTTTTCCTTGGCTTTTTAGTTAAAATGGTATTTGAAATTGACATAACTCATCATTGAGATTTAAAATCGAAGAAGTAATCCCGAGATATCCATCGTCAACCATTTTGATTTTTTCGTGAAAAGTCTACCTTAAATTGAGAGTATTTTTTTCAAATCAATCATTCTACTTAAACTAGTGGTTTCTTTAATATAATAGATTTAATATAATAGAAATTTTTCATAAAATGACCAAAATAATTGACGTGGACAATTTCATGCATTACTTCTATTGATTTTAAATTTCAGAAATCAAAATGAGTAGTTACGTCAATCAAGAATCATGTTGACTAAAAAACTTTTTCCCCCTTTATAGGCAAGTAGTATTTTATGAATATATATATATATATATATATATATATGTATATGTATATATTATAGAGTCATCGACGTACGTTGATCGTGTCATGTATATAATTTTTCTAGAGGAGACATTAGTGGACAATGAAGCACCGATGACTTATGACATGATAAGGAGACTTGACCAAGCATTAGGTAGCTAATTAATTTGATTAAATTTCCTCTTTATTTTATGAGGAAATGTTGCATGAATGGATTTCTCAACTTGAATTTTACGCCGAAAAAATTCATTTTTTATGTGCTTGATGTAGATGTAAATTTTCGCCGTCCTTCTCATTTGACAAAAATGTACTTGCAAAATAATACTATTTAAGATTAAGGCCAAAAGCCTCACACGCCCACGATCCCACGATCCCACGATGAATAGGGGGCTTTGGCCGAAGAATCTCCAATGCTCAAATTTAGAATTTTGAAAAAAATGTGTTTAAGAGTTTATGGGTAGTAAATGACTCAGCTTTTTAGAGGGATAATAAGGCTATTTATCGAAGAGTGGCCGGCCCTATTTGGAGAATAGTGGCCGGCCATATATGGTCTAATTAGGTGAATAATTGCCAGATATTATGTGAATAATATCTTGCAATTAATCCTAATTTAAATAGAAAATTTGAGAGTTACATTTTGAATAAGGATTTGATGAGGAATGATGAAAGTGATTTGAATAAATATCATTTTCATCACCTTTGACTCTTCCTTGATTGAGTCATTATTGTCCGTTGCATGCACATGGAAATCCCAGTGTGTCTCAAGGGTAATTTTGTTATTTTCACACAAAAATCCACGTGTCACCTCTATAATTTTCTTAATTATTTTTTGCCGCACACTTGACACGTTGTTATTTTTCAATTTATTTAAGTTACATATCATTTTTAGTTAATATAATTTCAATTCTAAATTTATTTTTTAGTTACTGGATAATTGTATGTATCCTTATCTGGTGGTTATTTATCAATTTGTTGACAATAATCCAAATATCATACTTGTAATTTTGTAAAGATAACAAGAAGTGAAATTCCAACGAGATTCTCTGAGAATGAGACTCTTCAAGTCTCCTTGAACTCTTTGTCACAAAGGAAGTTTGTTTTGAAAAGTAAAAGCAAAGCAATATGAAGAGCATGCAGCAAAGCAATATAAGTAACGCAGAAACCCCAACACTTTGCATTTCCATTTTCCACTACCAAACCTAAACCAAACCAAACACCCAAAGCCACCATCTTCTCCGGTAGGCAGCGACCTCCAGTTTCGTCGGGTCCGTACACGTGTCCCTGCAACAACTACAGACTCAAATGGTGACGCCAGTGCCACTGCTTCACGCAGTGAACGGCGGCGAGTTCCATGACTACGAGCCGGTGAGGAACTTCAGGGATGCCCGGTCGGTGGCGTGGAATGAAACCAAGAAGCTGTGGAAAATTGCTGGGCCCATCGCCTTCACTATCATCTGCAACTTTGGCAACAACACAGCTACCACCATGTTTGTCGGCCATCTCGGAAACCTCCAGCTCTCCGCCGTTTCCATCTCTCTCTCCGTCATCTGCACCTTCTCATTCGGCTTCATGGTAATTTCCTTTCATAATTTTCAGCTTTCATTTACATTTCATTAGTTTTAAAATGCGGTATTCGATTTTAAATGATTTAATTTACGGGAAGGGACATTCAAATTCAGACGTAGGATTCCGATACGGAATCAGACTAACTCGCGTCTGCATTCATTGTTTCGCATTTCAAAACATGGAAGTCGCGTCTTTTTATGTGTTTAAAGCATGGTTTAAAATATGAGTGAAAATATCAATACGTAAATTTCAGAAATATCGTTGGATACATATTAATATTAGTTGCATTCGAAGGAAATTATGAAAATATATAATGAGATGAGTGTATCAACTCATTTAAATTTAGTCGAAATTAGAGAGAAATTTCTTATAAAAACTCAAAAGTTTGCAAATTTTTTGTGATGAATCGGTAAATATTGGTAAATACTCATTGTTTTTCCTATATCCTTCTAATATAAGTGAACTTAGATCCTTAATTTTTCACAATTTCATGGATATTTTAAACACTTGCTTAAAGTATAGATCTTTATTCAAAAATTATATATATATATATATATATATATATATATATATTCACATTTATATTTGTAGTGTTTCTGATTCAGATTTCTAACTTTGCGGTTTTTTGTGTTTAATTTTACTTTGTATTTTTTGCTTTTATATTCTTCTGCATTGCTTTTCTTCTTTTCTTAAGTGTTAGGTACCACTGCTCAAAGTTATTTAATATATATATATATATATATATAGATATATATATATATATATATTACCAAATATCTATATATATTTTATCGGTGTATCTTGTTTAAATTTGGATATTTCATACTTTGTTTCTTTTATATTCTTCTGCATTGCTTTTCTTCTTTTCTAAGTGTTAGGTACCACTGCTCAAAGTTATTCAGATATATCTATATATATTTTTTATTTTTTTACCAAATATCTATATATATTTTATCAGTGTTTCTTGTTTAAATTTGGATATTTCATACTTTGTTTCATACTTGAGAAAATCTAGGAAAAGATGAAAATTGTGTGCGTGATATTGAGATCGAGAGGAAGATATATGACACAGAACTGGATAAATCAGTTTCTTTAAAAAAATCTAATTCAATGGCTTATATCTAAATAATTATAAAATCTAATTAAATTATTATTTACTATTTTAATTTAATTAAAGGGTTAATCTTGTTCATTTCCCTCAAACAAGAAAAGAAAGAGGTAAAAAGTCAAAATTACGTCCTTTCCCACATTGATTTAAATAGACAAAATATGTAAATTAATAAAAGAGTAAATTGTACAAATGGTCCCTCAACTTTAATCAAATTGGAGCAATGGTCCCTCAACTAAAAATCCATTACCATTGGTCCCTCAACTTATCAAAATATGTAGCTATAGTCCTTTTCATCAATTTTGTCAAAATTTTGTCAAAATAAGCTATGTTGGAATGACCATTTATATAATTAGGATCCCTTAACTCATCAAAGTGTATAATTATGGTTCTTTTCGTCAACTATGTCAAAAAATTTGTCAAAACAAGTTATATTGGAATGACCATTGCTACAATTGGGTTAAAATTAAAGGACCATTTCTCCACTTGAATTAAAGTTCAGGGACCAATGGTAATGGATTTTTAGTTGAGGGACCATAGATGCACGTTTTGATAAGTTGAGGGACCAAAGGTAATGAATTTTTAGTTAAGGGACCATTGCTCCAATTTGATTAAAGTTGAGGGACCATTTGTACAATTTACTCTTAATAAAATGACAAAACTTTGGGATACCATTTCAAAAAATTGAAACCTCATAATAGTCCATTTGAAAACCATTTCAAACTTTAAGTGTGTAAATGTAGTTAGCCCAAAATGAATTTGCACAAAATGGTAAAAGCCCACTTTTGTTTTTTACTATTATTATTACTGCTCGAGAGACACAAACAAAAACAGAAGTGCAAAACGAGAAAACGAGGGTGTAAAAATCAGTACTCTGATAAAAAGCTTCGTCATCCATCAAATGTAATTGCAAAATGAAAATATGTTCACACAGCATGATTAAATTCAACTAAAGGAGCTAATGCATATTATGTACAAAAATTTGTAGCTTGGCATGGGGAGTGCGTTAGAGACGCTTTGTGGCCAAGCTTTCGGAGCCGGACACGTTAACATGCTCGGCGTTTACATGCAAAGATCATGGATCATTCTGTTCACCAGCTGTGTTATCCTCACGCCAATCTATATCTTCTCCGCCCCGATTTTGAAGCTTCTCGGGCAGGATGATGACGTGGCTAATCTTGCTGGAACATTCACCATATATTGCATACCGCAGTTGTTCTCCCTTGCCTTCAACTTCCCTGCCCAGAAGTTCCTTCAGGCTCAAAGCAAAGTTCTCGTGCTTGCGTGGATTGGATTTATCTCGCTTCTTGTACAAATTGGAATGCTTTCTCTCTTCATTTACGTGTTCGATTGGGGTATATATGGTGCAGGCATTGCATTTGGCATCACAGGTTGGGTAATTGTGATTGCTCAAAATATTTACATAATGAAATGGTGCAAGGAAGGGTGGACAGGGTTTTCGTGGTTGGCGTTCAAAGACATATGGGCGTTTGTCCGGCTTTCACTTGAGTCCGCCGTGATGCTTTGCCTGGAGATTTGGTATATGATGACTCTTATCCTTGCTACAGGCCACCTTAGTAATGCCGTACTTTCTATTGACTCGCTCGCTATTTGGTAAGGCCATAACTCCCCCTCATTTTTTCTTACAGTGATTTTCGTTCGTTTCTGTACTCGAATTCCGATACTTTACTCAGTTTGTTTACTCGACCAATTGATGTTTCAGCTTAAATTTCAACGGTTTGGAAGCAATGCTGTTCATTGGAATCAATGCTGCTATAAGGTAAGTGCCCAAGATTCATATGTGCAATCTTGTAACGCAAGAAACAATTTGAGGCATTAGTTAAAGATGTTCTAGACCTGATTTTAATTTGTGTCTCACGCGTTTTCAGTGTTCGGGTCTCCAACGAACTTGGATTGGCACGTCCAAGAGCAGCTAAATATTCAGTCTACGTGACGGTTGGTCAGTCTCTGCTCATCGGAATCGTTTGCATGGTCGTGATCTTGATAACCAAAGACTACTTTTCTGTCCTGTACACAAACAACGAGGAATTGCAACATTCAGTTTCCAATCTAGCAATTCTTCTCGGAGTGACTATGCTTCTCAATAGCGTCCAACCAGTTATTTCAGGTAACAATCGAGTTACTTAGGACTCGTTTGATAACCACGTAACTTCCACTCCATCTCTGACCCCGTCCCCTTGTAACTTTTTGTTCTGGGTTCATTCATGCTTCAGGTGTTGCTATCGGAGGCGGATGGCAGGGACTGGTGGCTTATGTAAACTTGGGTTGTTACTACATTATCGGGCTCCCGCTCGGTATCCTTCTTGGCTATGTAGCAAAATGGGGAGTGAAGGTAAATCATTTTGGTTTCAGTTCCACTACTAAATGATTCGATGCCTGGCTAGCTCGGTTTTTTTCTTTCCTCGAATGTCTTCGACAATCATAGTCCCAAAATTTCTTCACCATTGTAGGGAATTTGGGGAGGCATGATATGCGGGACTGCTCTTCAAACCTTGCTGCTTATGATTGTACTTTACAGAACCAACTGGAACAAGGAGGTAAGTTAAATTCTCTATCAAGTGCTTGTTTTGAGACTGCTTTCGTAAGGGTTTAAAAGCGCTTCCCTAACACTTCTGGATTGTAGAAGTGTTTTTTTAGAAAAGCACCTGAATTCTTAATACAAAGTTTGACGTGTTTCTAATAACAACACTTCTTGCACAAACGCTTATGCTAAATCGTAACTTTTCGTGGCAGGTTGAACAAACAACGGACCGGATGAAGAAGTGGGCTGGGCAAGACTACGGCGACGAGGAGATAGCTGCTGTTAGCGTATGAAATCATGTTTTCTACCGAGTGCATAAAATCTCCTAATTAAGCTCTCTGCTTAGTTGTAATTTTTTGCGTTAGAATTTTCAAACTTTCTAGCCAGGAAACTACCTGCCATCGGTACAGATTTTTCATTTTTTTAACCTATCAATTGAATGTTCAAGTGGTTAATCTGAATTCCCATAAAATTTTAAAAGTTCTGTTTTTCTATCTTTCCGTCGTCAATAATGTATCAAAATTGAGGTAAACAAAAGTTGTTCTGAACGTTACTTTCACAAGAAAGTATTTCGAGTGCCTAGTTAAAGAAATTGAGAGCTTGTTTTGACAATGCGATGTATTGAGCTGCTCTGAAACAAGAAGAGGGTTTCAATTTTGAACACGAGGAAAAAGCGACGGACACATTACCCTACTGAAAAATCCAAAAGACAATTAGAGAAATGTTTTATTGGTTCTCAGTCTATAAACCCAACTGCGAAAACCAATCTGACCATAAATGAAAAAGACTTACATGAAAAGGACTTCTATGAACATATGGTCAATAAAATAAGTAAATTAAAAGGAACAAAACACTTGCACAAAAAGCATTTCGAAAACTTACTTGGAAGAATTCGACCAAAAGAAAGAGCTTAATTGGAAGAAAATAATCTTCCGATTATCACTTGTTTCGTTCTGATTGATTTTAGTCACACTATTTTTTTTACTCTTCTCTTATTTAAAAATACGGAGGTGGTTTTTTTTTTTTTTCTACGGTTATTTACTTGTTATGTTGTGGTTTATTTTAGTTGTGCTAGTCTAAAAATTCTTTCGATTGAAAGAAAAACAGAACTTAATTAAATAAATTTTGTTTAGTCCAATTATCAAGATGGTCAGGATGGCCGAGTGGTCTAAGGCGCCAGACTCAAGTTCTGGTCCTCTAACGAGGGCGTGGGTTCAAATCCCACTTCTGACATTTCTTTTTCTTGTTATTTTATTTCCTTATCTTATCATTTTTTTTTTCCTTTTTTTTTTCCCTTGTGATTGTGAGTGTAGGTTTCACATTCTACCACTCTTCACTTTTATCAAACAAAAATAAAAGGCTGTCGACTTACGAATATCAAAATGTAACCACCTTAAGCTAAGTGTGCAGGAGAGTGAAATAATGAGTTAGGATTAAAATAGGTTCAGTTCAATTTACTTTTACATGAATTTGTTTTTGTCTGTTATTTTTGTTTTTCGGCTTTGTTAGAGTAGGTTTGTCTTTTGAATTCGCACAAAATGAAGATAGTCTGTTGAATTTCAAATATATAATTTGGTTTGTCTTTTATCTGTTAATATCAATTTGGTTTTGAAGAGTTTGTTCTTCATCCAAAATCTTTTTGTAAAGAGCTTGTTCATCAAGGAGGAGGATGAGAAAGCGTAGCCCGTATCTTTACAAGCATGCAGCCGGAGCAACAACCGAAGTGTCGATGGCGCAAAATCCTGCAGTTGCAATCTTTGCTTTGAGATACACTCAAAGCAACATTAGGTGGCGGCGGATAGAAATAATTTCTATCCGCCTACTTACACAGGTACGAAATAAAACGATTATATAAAAAAACATATATGTCTACAACGTTCTACAACGTTTGAACTGTTCAGAACTACTACATCGAAAGACAAATCTAACCAGCAACCAGAAAATATACAAAGGACAGAGTCACGTTTACATTCTTAAACTTTGTAAACTGAATGTTCTTTTTCTCCTCCCCAATAAAAGCAGATCATGGACGGGAAGCCGGACAATGTCTAGGCGTTGCCAGCTTTCGACTTCTTTGGCATACGATAGCCACCAACCACGCAAGCATGGTCGCGCTCAAAAGGTTCAAGAGTGACTTGTTCCGCAGGCTTGAACTGCTCTTCCTGAAGCTTCTTGACCTCTGATTGGAACACTGCTTCCGCGGGTGATGTTGAATCAATGCAATTGGCCTGAAAACAAGATTTTATTCATAAAACAAAGAAGCTTGCGGCAAAAGGAAAATTTCCAACCGAAGTGAAAGGTATTTCCCAAGCAAAAGGTTCCTCATGTTTTATACGGTCTAGCAAAATTCGAGAAACAAACCTTGATTGAGATAACGAAGTGGCCTCCAGCTTTCAGAAAATATGATGCATTCAATGCAACAATCCTAGCCTGCATTATATAATTAGACCGAGTGAACATAATTCAGAAGCAACTAACATTTGAAGGCTAAGTACGGCCATGCCTTCAAGGACTTCTGTCAAATACACCAACACCGTCAGAAACACTGGTGTTAAGGGTACCAGCAACGCCAGATAATGAAAGAGTAGGGGAGAAAGGGCTGGCGAGGTGACGTGAGGTGAAATCATTAGGAAAAATAAAATACTAAAACTACAAAATCAAATATTGAAGTGTAGGAGCATCAGAAACTCGGTCTTTGCATCACCCATAATTCTCCGAGTTGTTCGTCACATGCTCAATATATTGCAAAGGATAAAACTTCTAAAAATACAATCACGAAAAACCACACAACAGACAAAAGAAGGAAAAAAACCAAACTATGTAAGTTTTATGAAAACAAAAAATCAGAACGAGTACAACAAAAGATGTTTGAACTTGCAAGAACGAAAAAGCATAAACAAATACTAACAAAATTTATGGAGCAAAAGAAATGCAGAGTGTGATACAGAACAAAGTACGCATCAGAAACTCGAGTTCACATCATCCATGATGTCGTGAAGGGGAATCCGAGTATTATCTCATCATATGCGAAAAAAATATGAGAAGCTAACAAAAATGAACACCAATAGTTTGCGATTTTCAATTAACACAAAATTTCAAGCTCAGCTAATTGCAAAATTCTATAGCAAAACAGGTCAGGTTAACTAGTTAATCTTTAAATGTAAAAACAAATCCCCTTGAAAATCCTTGATCTTTTCATAACCCATAAGAAAAAGACTTGAAAAATTAGGTTCTTTTACTAGCAAAAACATGAATTGCAAAAAACAAACCTGATCAGGTTGTGCAACATCAGAGAATATCACATCAACCATGCCAACAAGCATCCGATATTTAGCTGGATGTCTAGCATCTTCAATAATGGGTATGACATTTGTGCGCTTCTTAGCCATATTTACCAAGTCTCTGCCACTTCTATGAGAGAACTCAACTGCATAGACAACTCCAGTCTACAAAAACAATAGGTAGTTCTAAGAAGCTATTCTCGGAGAAGAAATATAAACAGCTTGAAGAAACTGAATCAGAAAGAACACTTACAGGGCCAACAATGTCAGACACATGAGAGACTGTAGTTCCAGAAGCAGCCCCGAGGTAGAGAACTTTAGCACCAGGTTTCTACATTAAACAGACGGTTATAACAGATTTAAAAACGATTGTGGACAGACGATGAACATCAAACAAAATGCAAGAATACATGAAATCAAGACTTACAATCCATATATTATCAACACCACCAAGAATGGCTGCAGCCAACTTGGAACGGAAAGGGTTCCAAATCCTATACTCAACTTTTGTTCCATCCTCATTCTGAAAGAAAGAAAATGCACTTTTAAGGTGACCATCGATTATATTGACATACCACAAAAATAAAGATCAAGTAATTAGTCTAGATACTTCAATTAAACAGATAATTTTGCAAGAACAAATCGCTTAAATCTTGGTTTATTCGGATTCAAAGCAGATATTTTAATAAAATTAGCAAATGATTGAAACCCACCTGAACAGAAATCCTCTTCTCATTGTAGACAGCTTCACCGGGAACAAGATTCTTGGTAACAAGAGCATCTTCTTTACCCTTACCAATGAAAACACCTTCATGTCTGTGAGGCTCAACCACCACTTTGTTACCACCCTTCATTCCTCCTCTCCCACGGCCTCTTCCGCGATCACCACGTCCGCGATCACTACGCCCACGGGATTTAAAGCCACTACCACCTCTGTCAAACCCTCTACCACCACCAGACCTACCCCCACTTCTTCCACCTCTGTCACCCCTACCGCCCCTGAATCCACCACTACCACCACGACCTGAACAAAACCCAACAACTTATAAGGACTTCTGCCAAATCTTGTAACAATCTTAAACATGAAAAGTAAAAACAACACAAAGTACCCATAAAATCGACACATAAGGGTAAACAGCTGAAATTTTAATCAATTTGGTCGAAACCAAAGTAACCCAAACGCAAAAATCAACACTCTTTGCAGCATGCATAGAAAATAAACCAAATTTCATGTGATTTTGTCGATAGCAAATTAAGAACAAAAGTCGACAATATTTTCAGCAGGAACAGAAGAAAAAGAAATCAAAACATCCAGATACCAGAAAACCCAAATAAAAATGCATACTTTCATACAATTTACAAAGAAACAGACGATGATTACAAAGAGGGGTAAGCTTATTTTTCTCAATTACCTCGAGGAGGAGCCATCGCTGCAAGAGGAGAGATAGCTGAGGGAAGTACCCTGCGTTGCTAGGGTTTATCAGAGGGAGTGAGAGAGGCGAAGTGGGTTTACGAGGGAGGCTGCAGGCACTTTATAATGTTTGCGTTTTAGGATTTAGGGTTTTGATGTTGGTAATTACTGTGCGGTAACTGCGGTAATTATAACATGGGCCAAACAAGTTTTCGATATTCTTTTTTATTCGGCCCAAGATTTAGTTTGACTTAAAGTCTCTCTTTCGGGTGGGACGACTACTGGTTTTAACGGAGCAAAGATAAGGCTATCTTTTTCATCTCGAGATTCTCAACGTAAGGCTATCTTCAACATAAGGGGCTAAAATCTCATTTTTAGCCGTAGTTTTAACTACTGACCTATATATATGAGGTTAGGTAGTTTTTTCATCCAATGGTGAGAATCTATAATTTCCTCTGCTACTCTGCCCCAGCATGGCAGAGGAAGAATTACGGGGGGTAAAATAAAAAAAATATGGTAAAACCCCCCTCTTCCCGTCCCCACACTTTATAATTTGTTAAACATTTTATATTCTGTTGAAATTAAATAAATTGAATTTGAGCCGTTGGATTTAACAAGGATTTATCTGGGCGCTTGGATTTGAACTTGAGGCGTGGGTAAAATTGAATTTGAGCCACTGGATCTGAACGGTGGTGCATCTAGGCCGTAGGTAAAGTGCTTGCTATGTGCTTACCCGTAGAGGATTCCTTTACCAACTTGATGATGTTGCGCGGGGCCTGCGTGGCCTGGTTTCAAAGGATGGAGCACTGCTGCGGGGAGCCGTCGGCCCACTAGAAACCTTATCCATGGGATAGGAGACACAAATACCCACCCCAAACCAAAAATCCTATTTTCCAACTCTTAAAATCATTATTTGGGCCACCTAGTACTGCATTATAATGGTATTTTTCTTCACTGATAAATAAAATGTATGAGGTTCGATTCTCACCAAAAGCATATTTGGATCACATTATTGCTGGCATATTGTGAGGCTTAGCCCATTCGCCCACCCCCTTAGTATAGATAATATCATTTGTCAAAAGAAATACATTCCTTGGAGACGATGATTCGGCCCAAAAATTTTGAGTTTTGTTTTTCTTTTGTTTCCTGCCCTCCAAATGGAGACAACCTAAGGGGGGGTGTATTCAATTAGGAATTTGAAAGATTTTAATGGATTTATAAATTCATGGATTTTTATGGAGTTTAACTGCTTTGTAAAGACGGATTTTTATGGAATTTAACTGCTTTGTAAAGACTCAATGTAAAATTTTGATCCAATTCCCTCGAAATCTCATAAGAAGAAGTGAGATTTGTGGATGTTTAAAATATACTACAAAATCTCTAATTCCCTCTAATTCCTCAACTTTTCCAAATTCTTTAAATTCAAATTCTAATTGAATACACCTGAAATGTTATAAATTTCTTTAAAATTCTAATTAATTACACCTAGATTTCTAAGAATTTTAGTAAACTATCTTAAAATCCTGATTAAATACACATTGAATTTCAGATAATCACTTAAAATTCTGATTGAATCTTGGGAGCAGCCTCTCCATAAATGGGGGTAAGGCTAGCCGACATTCACATCTCCCAGACCCTGCGTAAAGCGGGAGCCTTGTGCACTGGGTACGACTTAAAATTCTGATTAAATACCTTGAATTTATTAAAAAGATTAAAATCTCAACTACGGCATCCAATCCAATCTTGGAGTTGAGATCTGCCGTGCCAAAACTCCCTCCGCCTGCAATTTGGTGTTCACACTCGTCCCGTATCCAACCTCACTCCTTTCAAGCAAAGGCATTTAATTAGAGCATCCAAACAACACTGCCTCAGATATTCCCGCCAAATGTTGGCATTTTCCTCCCTCACATATGCTTAGTCCCTAAGCTAGATCTACTTTGCTTAATTATATTCTTCCCCGGATAATTACTTAATCTATCCTTATTTTTTCTTTTACTAAAATACCCTCCCACCAAACACTCTGATTGCCATTCTCAAGGGCAGAACGGTACTCTCGCTTCTGAAATACTCTCCCCATTTCTTACTATATATAGCAGACCCGCCCATATTTTCCCATACGCAACCCACAAACCACTCAGAAAACCACTCGATCATCACCGACCAATGGCGTCCGGTCACGAAGTTCAAGTGAAGCTGACCTCCGCCCACGACCTTAAGAACGTGAACTGGCGAAACGGCGCCGTCAGGCCCTACGCCGTCGTTTGGGTGGACCCCAAGAGAAAATGCTCCAGCCGCGTCGACGAGGAAGGCGACACATCACCCTACTGGGACGAGACCCTCACCATCCCCTTACCCGGCCCCGTCGACGGCGACACCACTCTCCACGTCGACATCGTCCACGCCGGATCCGACCCGGACACCAAACCCCTGATCGGGTCGGCCCGGCTCAAACTCCGCGAGGTCCTCGATGACGTGGGCTTCGACGAGCGCGCCAGCCGCACTCTCCATCTCAAGCGACCATCCGGTAGGCCCCACGGGAAGGTTGACGTTAAGGTTACTATTAGGAAGCCACGCCCTCGTGTAGCGGATCCCTACTACGCTCCGCCTTACGGTGTCCCACCGCCAGCTGGCTCTCGGGATTTGCCGACTCCTCCTCCGGCTTACGGGGCACCTTACGGCGCACCTGCTCCTCCGGCGCCATACAATCCTTACTACGCGGCGGCTCCGCCGTCTGGTTACCCGTATAACGGGTACAATGCTGCTCCGCCGCAGTACGGTCAGCCGGCTCCTTACGGTCAGACGGGACAGGGGAGTTACGGGCAGCCGGGGCAGGGTTATGGGCAGGGATCGTACGGACAGGAAGAGAAGAAGAAGAGCAAGTTTGGGGGGATGGGGACGGGGACAGGGCTGGCGGTGGGAGCGGTGGCGGGAGTGCTGGGTGGGCTGGCATTGGCGGAGGGTTTTGAGTACATGGAGGACAAAATTGCAGATGACGCTGCTGAGAAAGTGGAGGATGATCTGTACGACGGCGATGACTACTAGGTTGTTTCTGTTGTTTTCCGATGTTTCGAGAGGGTCTTGAGATACTATGAAGTCTCTGATATCCAATTGTTAGTCGTGGCGTGGCTTGCAGGCCATGCTTTTTAATTAATTTGCATTTTATTTTTGTTTTTGCATTGAGAAAAATGAATGGACTTTATATTATATCGAATGGGACATGATGGTAGTCCAAGTCAAAAACGCATACGTTACCAACAAAGTGTATGCGTGCGTTTTTTCACAGGCATGTGAGAATCGTGTGGTTGGATAAATTTTTTATTGTGATCGGAATACGGGAGGTGTTACATGTTTTTATATAAATGATAGAAAATTTTATTTTTTAAATTATGAACATTTTTAACATACGTATCTCATTATTTTTATAATGACACGTAATGTACCACATGTGTACCTAAAATCTCTCATGTGATAGGATAAGTTGAGCGTCAGAATGTGAAGCAATGCGCATGCGGCAGAAAGATAAAGAAATGTATCGAATCATATTGAAGCAATGCGCATGCGGTGCATCAAAATGACTCAACCAATCTATTCGAATCATATTGATCAGTTGATTTTAATCAAAGAAAAAGTCAAACAATTCAAAAATTGAACTGAATTATTGTTGATTCGATTTTAATATTTTTGAAATCGATCAAAACTAAACCGTACTGACTATATGCATTTCATTTAGAGAAGTATTATTGACATTTCAAAATTTTCATTCTACACTCCTCATACGTGTATTTTTCTTTCCAAATATAAAAGGTTTGGAGTGTAGAATGAGATTTTTAGAGTGTCAATAACAATTCCCTTCATTTATTAATTTATTTATTTTACACATGTCAGTCTATTTTAGATTATTTAGATGCCTTATTAACCATTAGAAGATTTATATGTATTTTATGCTTATGTGAAGTTGTAGTTAATAAATTGTTTGCTTTATGAGATTTTATTTATTTTAAATTTTGTTCTATTTGACTTGATTAACTTTTTATGTTCTGAAAAACTTAATATTTCAATTAAATTGAAATGCATGAGATGTATGGATGTTGGAAGATAAAAACTCTTGAAACGTTGAACTTTTTTTATTTATTATGTGTTGAACCAAATAAACCGAACCGAATCGTTGAATAAGAGTTGGTTCGGTTTTTTTCTTGGTGTCAAACCAAATCAAACCAATTTGCGTTCACCCCTAATCGGATCAATAATGTGCTATTGCTTGTGGTCAGAATTGTGTGTTGCAAGGATGCAAATTCAGTAGGGCAGCTGATCATTAGACTATTCTCGTAAGTAATGGGTCCATCTGTAAAGTCTAATTGTGTTCTTGATATAGAGAGACTCGTTACTTTGCACGAGTGCATATCAATTTAAGTTTTTTTTCTTATTACAAGTGTAAATGGTATAACTTATGTGAACCAAACCGCTCTGATACATTATCTAATAGATATGTACTAGTTATACACGGAGGTTGCTTGTATTAGAAAACAAGATATATTTTGTGTCACAGTAATATTAGAGTGTCATACGATTGGACGATGTTTTATTCAGGTATGTCGTATAAGCCCATTCTGTTTGACGTCCACTCAACACGCTCAAATAGGGCATCAGATTGGAATTCCCTTCTTTTTTTCTGTCCCTTTTTTTATACAATATGAAAAATAATTTTTTAAAACATGAAAAACAATATACCAATATTTGGCCACCTCCTTTCTCCATCACCTATGATTGGTTCACCATGGCATCAGGTTGCAATTTTTGCACCGACCAAATCAATCATTTTTAACTCATATCAATTAGCTCTTAATTTAATGATATATTCAAAATGATGAAATATGTCTTAAGTACGTATTTTCGTATCCATTAAAAGAAGAAAACAAAAAACTCACATCCATACCAAATAATTTAAGTAAAGACTGAAAGAAAATTCTGCATTGTTGGTAAGGACGGAGGTCGTTAAAGCCCAACAGGAGCATTGCCCCCATTGAAGCTTTGTGCATGGGAAAAAAATCACTATAGTTACAGAATTTGAGTTTATCGTATTTAAGTACTTTAATTGATTAGTTGAAAGTTTCAAATAATAGGTATAATAAACTATCATTGTGAAAAAAAATGTCTACAAGTTGGCTTAATAAAATTTGGGATAAATTACATAAAAGGAAAACTAATGAAAAGGGCTTGAAAACTTTGAGTTTTAATGATAAGGATAAAATAAAGGGTAAAGTGAATAGTACCAGGATTGACTTTTTAGTGTAAAAATGTGGTTTTTCGTTAAAGTGAACAGTACCGGGTGCTTTTCATTAAAATTCCCTTACATAAAACTACCTCAATTATTGGGTCAATCACAGTTTCATACCTCATTTTTAAATAATTTCAATATCATATCTCATCTACCAATTTTTTACAATTTCATACATTCCGTCAGTTTTCTATCAATTCTTTCGTTAAATAGTGATGTAGCATGAGACGGGACCCACCTTTCTATTAAAAAATATATTAAAAAACTAAAAAAAATATCATTTAATATTTTTTTTACATATCCCCTCACCCTTTTGCCCCTCCCGTGTTCCCCAAAACTAAACCCAGACCCTACCCCACCTTCTTCCCCGCTCCTGTCCTTCACCACCCTACTGCCGCACAATTCATTCCTCCCCACCATTCCACCCACCTCCCCATCTCAATTCATTCCCCAATTATTTTCTTTTCTTTTTTTTTTCTTTTTTTTTATCTTCGATTTTAATTTTTCCAATCACAGACGGGACCTGCAATCTCGAGGGCACGGCTTTGGGACCTGCAATCGCAGGAAAAAAATGGCAGCATCTCGACTGCTCCGTGACTTGCGGCAACGAGCAGGGGAGGAATGAAGAAGATGGAGGCCGGCGGCAACAAGGAGGGGAGGTGGTTCTGGGAATAATGGGGGGTGGGATTGTTGGGACGACGACGGTTTCAGATCGTCGAACGATATGAGGAGGGTGGGAGAGAGAGTCGAACGATGGCGTGGGATCTGGTTGGTTTTGGGTTGGGGGAAGACGGGGAGGGTGGGAGGGAGGGAGTCAAGCGATGGCGTGGGATCTGGGTGGTTTTGGGTTTGGGGAAGACGGGGGGCGGCGGCGGTGGGGGTGAAGGACAAGATCGGGGGAAATGGGGTAGGGTCTGGGTTTAGTTTTGGGGAGGACGGAAGGGGGAAAAGGCTGTTGGGATATGTAATAAAAAAACTATTAAATGAATTTTTTTTTTTTAATATTTTATTAATTTTTTAATAGAAGAGTGGATCCCTTCTCATGCCACGTCACCTTAACAAAAGAATTGATATAAAATTGACGGAATGTATGAAATTGTAAAAAATTAGTAGATGAGGTATGACATTGAAATTTTTAAAAAATAAAGTGTGTAACTATAACTGACCTAATAGTTAAGATAGTTTTATGTAATTTATCATAAAATTTGAGAAGAAAACGAAAAGCAGTGAAATTACAGAAGAAATTCTACCATCCGGATGAATTTTGTTTTCTCAAGTGTAATTGAAGGTTAAGGTCACGCACAATAAAAAAAAAAAGTGTCTAGGTGCGTTCCTGATCGTTGTAACGTAATTTTGAGTGAGGATTGGAAAAAAAAATTGCACCTTGTTGTTGTTGTTGCCAAGCTTCTAAACAATTCTTATGAGCCTTCACGTGCACTACAAGGCCTGGATTGAAATTCTACACATATTCCGTATCACCCTTTGTTTCTTACAAGCAAGAACAAACCCAAATATAAAATCCCCTCCTTCCTCTTTTCCCTTTCCTTCAAATCATTTTCTACCGACGCTTGCAAATTACAATCTCTGCACTCACAGGTTCATCCTTTCTTATTCTCTTCTCTATCCCTTATCTCTTTCTTTCGGGTCATCAATCTTTCATACAAGCATTATTGAGGAGGTTTGTTAAAATACAGGACTTTGAGTGCAAAGATAAATTCTGTTGATCAGTTGAGTTACATGCTCGTTGCGTACTTTACATCATTCAAATTCACGATTTGACGAGACGAAATGGGGAAAAGAATAAGTACATGCATCCGAAAATTTATTCCATTTACCGGTAATCTTCTCGAAAATTGTTATTAGCACCTCAAACACAAATTACCATTTTGAAGTTCTTATAACACGTTGGATTTGTAATCTTATCACAATGATTATTGAGTTGGGCTGAATTTCTGATATAACTACTATTTTGATGCAGGATCTACGCCCACTACATCAACTGCTACAATGGGAGTGGATGTTACAGAAGAATATGCTAATGCTTTCCGCACCGAATCGTACCTCGACTTCTGGACACGTGTCGTTGCATTATCCAATAGTGAATCCACCAAACCGACGTGCAAGTCGATGGAGTCGACGACCGCAGCTCGGCTCCCATCTTATCGGCTCTTCGCGGAGCATCTATTGGATCCGGATCAACCCATGGTTACTCGGATCTTATCGTTGATTTGCAACCACCCGATCAACCACGTACTTTTATCTGACTATTTCACCCAAACCGCCGATGCTTCCATCCTATGTGGTCTCCTACTAAATGACATCAATCGTACACGTGTCAAATATCAGTCCATCAAATCCACTTTACAATCCTTAAATGACCATTCTACTCCTAAAACACTAATCCGTCTAACCAGATTCACCCCGATTTTATCTCTAATTCGCATCCAAGCCACTCAAGCCGGATGCTCCAACTTGCTGAAACGACTTGAATCAACTCGGAACAAGACTCGAGCCAAGCTCCAACTCGTAAAAAAGCTTCGAGTTGGCTCAACCATTTTCTTAGTTGCGTTAACAGCTTCGTTGAGCGTAATAGTTGTCACGCATGCTATTGCGCTGGTTGTGGCAATGCCGGCTTTTCTAGCAGCTTCGCTTGACTTGGCTTCGCCGAAGAGGCTGATTAAGATGACATCTCAGCTCGATGCCGCCACGAAAGGGACTTACATACTAAACAGGGATTTGGAGACCGTGAGCCGACTCGTGGCTCGCCTAAACGATGAGCTTGAGCACATGCGTCGCATGGTCAAGTTTTGGGTGGAGCGTGGGGAGGAGGATTGGAGCCAAGCCGGAGGAGAACTGGCGCGCCAGCTGAAGAAAAATGACTGTAGCTTTAGGCAGCAGCTTGATGAGCTAGAGGAGCATTTGTATTTGTGTTTCATGACCATTAACAGAGCTAGAAATCTTGTGGTGAAGGAGATTCTGGATCGGGGTCAAATCACTCTGACCCATGATACATTATAAAAATAAAAACACAATAATTGTTTTGCTTCTCTAGTTTATTTTGTTTTAAGCTTTTTAGCAAAAATGGTTTCGATTAGCATAACTCTTAAGTTTGGTTTTTGAGATTTGAAATCGATAGAAGTGGTTTCTAAGTTTGTCTACTGTCAATCATTTTATTCATTCCGTAAAAAATCTTTGTTAAATAAGGATCAAAATGATAAATATACCCTCAATTTTTGTCAAATTATTTTAGCCAATTGTTTATTAAATTGAGGGTCTTTGTCATTTAGGTCTATTTAAATTTAACAAAGATTTTCACGGAATAACTAAAATGATTGAAATTGGACAAACTCATAAACCACTTCTATCGATTTCAAATATCCAAAAACCAAAATAAAGAGTTATCAAAGACCATTTTGGCTAAATTACCTTTTGTTTTGTAGACAAACTCATCAATGTGGATTATACGGTGCATCAGTGTTCGTAAATCATATGAATTATGTTATTTGTGGAAGAATTTGCCGTACATGTGACATAAAATAAGGAAAATAAACTTGTACTTTAAAGATAAAAATTTGTCAAAATATTTTACATTGACGATGATGGTTTTGATCAAGGTCTAAAATATCGATATTATCCCGATATTTCTATCCAAATTTTCATGTTTTTGGACTACCGATATTTCCGATATCATCGACATTTTAGACCTTGATAGGAACTCTATGTGGTACTAAGTCACTCATGTATCTTACCCTGCAATGTATAAAATGTAAAATATTGTACTAATTCATTATATAAAAATGATTATGCTGTGTTTAAACTTCTTTCATTAATTACTACATATTTTTTACACTCACAATGTTTGCCAGCTCGCTATATAATCAACTTAAATCAATTAAATCTATCATGCAATGCATTTTCTTCCAATTTTTTGAGATAAACTAATGGATAATTGACTAAATAAAAATTATGCAAAGTTTCAATAAAAATTTCAAAGTTTTTCTTATAATTTCCGTGGTTTTTATTCAATTTTTATTGATATCGATAATATCCCGATATTTTCATCGAAATTTCCATGTTTTTGAACTACCGATATTTCCGATATTATCGATATTTTAGACCTTGATTTTTTTGATATAGTTGGAAATATCGACACCTTAATTTGCCCGCAACCGCACGGCATCTCGAAATTATTGTCCTTGACTCGGTGTCATGCATAGTCATTTTCAAGTTTGAAGACCATTAGAAACCAATAAATGTTGGCATCAAAATATATTCAGTGTTAAGTAGAGAGATTCCGTCATACATTCGGAAATATAACTCATTCTCTCGATTACTTCTGTCATATGATCTATAATCATGTGATAAAAAGGATATATCGACTTCAAGTCAACATAAAATGACCCTTTTTATCATTATGGTACGTTTATGTTCCTCTTGAAATAGAGTGGGCAGAACTGGCTGGCGGTCATTCAATGCCAACTAACACCACCCTCCTCCCTAACATAAATTCCCGGCACATGTCTTCATCAACCTGATTTCTAAGTGTGAAGTGAACTACTTGATCTTAACGCAGTAATTTTCCAGAAATAAAAATAAAGATATTAATCATCTTATTGAAATTTCATTGGGATTTGGGATCGCTTCGGACTCTGATTTAATTATAATGCACAGTGTGGTAAATGAAGACTTTGACCTAGCTACTGGTTCCATTTCACTGAGCGTAAATCCGCTGCACTCATTTTGTGTATGATTTCTTTATGATTTTTGTTATTAATTAACACGTATTAATAAACTTACGTGTTATTACATCACTTGATATATATATTTACATCGTGCCTATTTCACTCCTCACTTTAATCACACAAGAAGTAAAACTCTGCGCGAGGTACATTCTCCTCCTACCCTTGCAAAAAATCGACTATCCACCCAACTTAGTTCATAACTTGGTTAATTTGTCACAATTCATTAATAATTAGTCACACAACTATAATAACTAGCGGAAAATTTTTAGTCTATGGGAAGTTGACCCAATATACTAAGTTTAATAATACGATTAATTAGAAATTCCCGGTAAGGTTTTTATCGAGACTCATTTTATGTATCTTGTCATCCTTTGTACGTGTTATTTCATTAATCAATAAATATCGTACTTGTTCTAGAAAAATAATACAATCAATTAGATTTTTTTTCTTCCAACAAAGTGAGTGTCCCGACACACTGAAAAACTCCCAAAAACTAGGCTGCACTAGTTACGGCTCTAATAGAGGTGTTGCAAATTAATAGTCATATTTTATTGTTGGATCTATCTCAACAATCCCCAACAAATTTATGAAAGACTTCTTAGTGGTTTCATATACCTTTTTTGCGTATGGGTTGGTCTAAGTTAGTAACAAAGAGCCTAAAATGGTACATGAGGCCATCTCCAATCGAAAGAGGGCCAGAGGGCTTGTTTTAGTCCTTTGACTCTCCAATAAATTAATATTTTAATGAATAATGTATGGTCATATTTTTTACCATCTCCAACCGATGGGCCAGAAAGCCATAGGCCAAACATAGCCCTGTGAAAAAAAAAATATCATCTCCAACCGAAAGCCAAAGGGTAATAGTGCCAAAAATAATTTATTATTTTAATTGAATTACTGTGGTTACTTGAATTAAATTACCTCAATATTTTTATGTTATGAATTGTCAATAATTTTCATGTTGTTAAATTTTGTTTATATTGTTTAATGTTACTTAATGTTATTTAATGTTGTTTAATATTGTTTAATGTTGTTTCATGTTACTTAATGCTATTTAATGTTGTTTAATATTTAATATTGTTTAATGTTGTTTCATGTTACTTAATGTTATTTAATGACTTAGGAAGTTATAGGGAAAAAATAGAATTTTTAAATTTAAAAAAAAATTGTAAAAAAAAAAAAACTGTAAAAATAAAATAAAAATCAAATATGATGTCAGCATATGCCCCCGCCTGAGGCTGGCTAGGTTGAGCCAGCCGGTTGCCCCTTTGGCCCTTTTTTGTCCAGTGGGGCCCATGAGCCCTTTGACCTGGCCCTTGGTTGAAGACGATTTTTGGGTTATTTTCGACTATCTAACACTCTGAACCATTCGATTGAAGATGGCCTAAGGAGTCATCTTCCATAAACATTTTCAACTAATTTTACAGGTTGTAGTAGTCCCTTGTCATTGACTTGGGTACGAAATAATTATTAGGGAATCATACAAAGAATCTAGGAAATTAGACTACGTTTACTAAACATGAATGAGTATGCAAGAGGATACGTGGTTCATTTTATACATAAGCAACCATGCATGTATTAGATCATCAAGTATCGCGTTCCCATTAGTTACTTATCTCATTTCAAGTAATTTACCATGACAATAAAGTATATACCATAAAGATATTGTGGTGGTATTGTTATTTGAAACCTTTGTGTGTGTGGATAAAATAATAGACTGAAGAATAAATGGGTGTCGAATTCACTACTTACGATATTCAAACTTAAGAACTCTCACGTACAACTGCCAACCTTATATGAATTCATCCAACAAGACTTAGCACAAACCCTAAATTTTCCTATGTGTATTTGAATAATATTCACGTATGATTTTGTCAAAATTAACTTCGAGGTAATTCATCTTGATATTAACGTTTTCCTCTAAACAAGTTTTACGTGTTGCCTGATTATATTGATTAATATACAATTAAAAAGTAATGCTATGAAAATCATTTTTTTAGACCAAATTTGCAAACTAAGTAATGTGTCATCAACATATTTAAATACGTTAATCAACACTAATAATTGTCAATAACCGCATCATATGATTTACTCAATTTGACCTAAATAATTTTTCTCCCTACCGTTACCATGGTTAAATACACACCCCACTTTCGACTGCTCAGTCTACCCCCACTGCATAATTCACCGACTGGGGGGATTAAAAGAGTGAAACATTTATGGGTCGCAACATTGAACGACGGTGACACCCATAATTGCACCCCAACTACATCAAGCAACTAGGTTATAAGTATCTCCTAAATCTCATCAATCCACTCACACACTCTTCTATCTTCAAACATCTCCACCTTGTCCTCCTCCCTTGTTAGATTCTTCTCCTCCCATCACCACCAACAATGGCGGATATATCGAAGGTGAAAGTCACCGGAAAAACACATGTGAAGCCCAACAAGAAGATAGGCAGCCAAAAATGTCAACTAGTCACATTTGACCTACCCTACCTGGCTTTTTACTACAACCAAAAGCTCCTTTTTTACAAGGGGGGTGAGTTCGAGGAAAGGGTGAAGAAACTGAAGGAGGGTTTGGAGGTGGTTCTGGGGGAGTTTTACCAGCTGGCGGGGAAGCTCGGGAAGGACGACGAGGGAGTGTTTAGGGTTGAGTATGGGGATGAGATGGAGGGTGTGGAGGTGGCCGAGGCGGCGGCGGAGGAGATCAGTATAGCTGATCTGGCAGTTGAGGAAGGCACCAGTGCTTTGAAGGACTTCATACCCTACAATGGGGTCTTGAACTTGGAGGGCCTTCACAGGCCACTCCTAGCAGTGCAGGTAATTAATTAATTAATACTAATTAAGCTACATGAAAAATACTTAAATCTAATTACATGTGAAATTGCTAATCTAATAAAATTTATTATTTGACTTAAAAATTTACATGTTACTTTATGTGGCATCATGAAATTTATTCATTTCAAAGTTAGTCTCGATTTAATATCTGATTTCTTTGAGAGATAAATAAATGTTCACTCATCTAAAATCATAAGAGGTTTTTAGTATGTTCTGAATAAGTGACAGAATATTACATGTCATAATATAATTAGAGACAACTTGAAAAGAAAATTTTCCAAGCATAATGTAGCAATCCCATCATATTATATTGTGTCTTGGTACGCTTTTTATTGCCCCTTAAAGGATCCAAGCAAGGATAGTCCCGCATATGAATGAAACAACTTTCCATACTTGCAGTTATTGAGGCAAAAAAACTATTATCTAGGTTAGGCGGTTGATTATGTCAATGTGTCCGCCCATTTTTTTGAAATTCGAGTTATAGTCTCTTGCCTGTAGATGAATAAGCATCCAATTGTTATAACTGTTTAGAATTAATCAATTAGTAAGAACAATGTGTTCGTTATTTGTTACCTTGACACGAGCTCGATTTACATAACATTACATATATTTTTAGGAAAACTAATGAAAAAGGTTTGAAAACTTTGAGTTTTAACGATAAGGACAAAATAAAGGGTAAAATGAATAGTAGCATGTTTGATTTTTTAGTATAAAAATATGATTTTTCGTTAAAATAAACAGTACCGTGAGCTTTTTGTTAAAACTCTCTATATTTTTTCCTCCAAAAAAGAATTGCACTTGTTGGCTGATTTTTAATTACTATTTACGATGATTAATTTTTCTTTTTTCTCATTGGTTTGGCAGTTGACCAAGCTGAAAGATGGACTGGCGATAGGGTGCGCCTTCAACCATGCAATCCTAGACGGGACCTCCACGTGGCACTTCATGAGCTCATGGGCCGAGATCTGCAACGGATCCAAATCCATCTCGACCAAACCATTTCTGGACCGGACCCAGGCCCGAAACACGCGCGTGAAGCTCGATCACTCCCCGCCACCATCAAACGGCGACGTTCCCGCCAACGGCAAAAAGGACCCGAACCTGAGAGAGAGAGTCTTCAAATTCTCTGAAGCAGCAATCGACAAGATCAAGTCAACGGTCAACGCAAACCCACCATCCGACGGCTCAAAACCGTTCTCCACATTCCAGTCTCTCTCCGTCCACATCTGGCGCCACGTCACCCAAGCCCGCCAACTAAAACCCAATGACTACACGGTGTTCACCGTCTTCGCTGACTGCCGCAAACGGGTCGACCCGCCCATGCCCGACGCCTACTTCGGGAACCTAATCCAGGCCGTGTTCACCGTCACGGCCGCCGGATTGCTGTCGGCGAACCCGCCGGAGTTCGGCGCATCGATGATCCAAAAGGAGATTGAGGGGCACAACGCGAAAGCGATCGATCAGAGGAACACGGAGTGGGAGATCTCGCCGAAGATTTTCGAGTTCAAGGACGCGGGAGTGAACTGCGTGGCGATGGGGAGCTCGCCGAGGTTCCAGGTCTATGAGGTAGATTTCGGGTGGGGAAAACCCGAGGGGGTGAGAAGCGGGTCGAACAACCGGTTCGACGGGATGGTGTATTTGTACCAGGGGAAGAGTGGCGGGAGGAGCATCGATGTGGAGATTAGCTTGGAGGCTCCGACGATGGAGAAGCTGGAGCAGGACAAGGGTTTTCTGGTCGCTGAAAACTAGTTAATTAAGCTTAATTAATTAAGCATGGATTTGGGTTAATTTGAAGACAGTTTAATTAGTAGTGGTAACTATGGGATTATAATTAATTAATTGGTTCGTGTGTGGGTTTAGTTGAGGCAGGCTTTTAATAATTACTGGAGTCACATTCGGACCAATTTTTATTTAGATTTGTGTGGGAGTTTGAGTTTTTTGTTGGACCTTAATTTATTTTTTATTTTATTTTATTTTTTGTTTAATTGGAATTTCGAGTTTTCAATTCTGAAGTTTAAATTATATATAAAATAGATGTTATTTTCAAATTTTCATAAGTGAGAATTTAAATATAAAAAAGTTCGTACTTAAATTCAGTTTTTTTTATATTAACTAAATAAGAAAATTCATAAATTAAAAAAATAAAATTTTATTGTTTTATTTTCGAATATTTTAAAATTCCTTAATAATTTTGAATTTTCTCTTCCAAACAAAATGTTAAGGAATATATAAAAAATATGGGGGTGTGGCTCACTACCAATCATACTGGCCCTCATACAATGAGTATAACCATTTAAAACGAGTTGCAATTATTTTGTAATCAAGATGGCCGATGTCAGACTTTCACATTATTCAACACATGCAAAACTAGTAGAATCAAGAAAGTGACGCTCAAATATTGAAACAATTGGGTGCAAAATACACCTTCACTTTTAACTTCTCAACCAACAATGCCTCGACTTCTTCTTTCGTCAACTCAACATTGCCACACTTAGATCCCTCCATGATGCCTATATCTCTGGCACCTACTGCATCTTGCTTAACAGCAAGTGGCGGTCGTTGGCGTCCCATGCTACTCGGTACCTCCGGTTTTCTTGTTTCAATTCTTCACCACTTGTCCAGAGGAACTTGATCAAGACTCCTCTCTTTCTACACAAAACAAAAATGCACAATTAAAATCCTACTCAACGGAATCGATACGAGAATAAATGCTCTTTTTTGCCAATGTTATCAATGTGTAAAGAGAATTGCACATGTCCAAGAGGCATTCGAATGGTTATTACCTGCTGCAGAGCGCACCGGTTACCCAAAGGTTATATTTGTTAGCCAAAGAAATACAATTGTTTCCATCAATCATGCATGTCTTTTCACCAAACATGAAAATAAGCAGTGTTTAATTTGAAGAAAGATGATTGTGGCAATGACCCAACTCCCTACTCTGCCAATGCAACCAGACGCGTGTGTGTATATATATATACACACACACATATATTCCTGAAATATTCAACAAGGTGTGACGTTGGATTGGCAGATATTGGGGTTTGGATTGGTGAAATCCTATTGGGGATTTTGGCGGAGGTTTGGGCTGGAGAGTTGAGAAGAGTGTCCGAGTGAGAAAGGAGAGAGAGCTGTATTCCTGAGCAGTAAGAGAAATGTTGTTAAAGGAAATGTCTACGAAAGTGAGACTTCTCATGAACTATTTATCATTTTTTATTGTATAATATTTTATAATGTTGCAACGAAATTGTGCGAAAAAAATAAGGTGACGATATATTCACCCATCTCATATAACTTCTTCATTTTTTATTTGCTAAGG
The DNA here is from genome assembly GCF_916048215.2 of Malus sylvestris. NCBI lineage: Eukaryota > Viridiplantae > Streptophyta > Magnoliopsida > Rosales > Rosaceae > Malus > Malus sylvestris. The sequence continues at coordinate 33,341,639 of NC_062266.1, read as the reverse complement.
ATGACGTTAATAATAAGCCTATACAACTTTTGTATCATTGCCAGGGTGGCGTCAAGTAAATATAATTTGCTCTAAATAGCCTGATCAACTTATATGGAACTTGACAAATTGTTATAGTAGCCTCACGATTTAATAATATATTATCACGTGAAAAACGAAAAACGGACACTACACTTTTAGACCAACAAATCATATTAACTTAAAATTTGAAAATTTTTATCGACAAAAAAAAAAAAAAAAAACTAAAAATTCTTATTCCCCACCCTCAAACTTAAATCACACATTACCCTCAAAGTGTGGAAAATAAAACAAAAATAAACAAAAATAATACATAAACTTTCACTTGACTAGAAAAAATACGATACAAATAAAGAAATAAAACTAGAAAATAAAACAGAATACAAAATAAGAAAAAAAAAAAAAGGAATGGATATATAGAAAAAGGGAACTTTAACGAAAAGCAACTAGTACGGTTCACTTTAACAAAAAATCATATTTTTACACTAAAAAGTCAATCCTGGTACTATTCACTTTACCATTTATTTTTTCCTTATCATTAAAACTCAAAATTTTCAAGCCATTTTCATTAGTTTTCCTATAGAAAAATAAGGTACAAATTTGCCAGGCGCTGGGATCGAACTCGTGACCTGGGAGCCTGAAAGGGTTGAGCTTTGCACGTGCAAGAGGACTTGTGGGAAAACCCTAGGACTTTCAGTTATATAAGTTGCTTAACAGCTTCGTTCTTCATTTCCAACCTAACCCTTAGCCGTTGAGAGCTCATAACCTCGAGCCCAGAGCCAAGAGCGCGCTCTCTCTTACTTCCTCATCGTTTCTTATGGAGCTTATGAGTACATCAAACCCTAATCTAGTAGCACCTGCACATTTTCAAAACCCTCCGCCTCTCAACCAAGCCGCAGACTCCCTCAGTTCTCTCCATTCTTGTAAAAAAAAACACCACCACAAACCCTTGCCCCATTTCTTCTCCGCTCATCTCTGAAACCTTTGAAATCACAGCCCCAACCCTCACTGAAAAGTGAGAATCCTCATTCTGTCTGAAAATTTTCTGGTCCATTGGCATTTAATGGTGGAAATATGTGAAACCTCATGCATGTGTTGGTCTGTTTCAGGGACTGGGTTTCCAAAAAGAGACATGAAGATGGCGCTACGGGCCCAACCCCAACTCGCAATGCAAGAAAGGAACTACGGAGTTCCTCCCAGCTCAGATCCGTAATCTCAAGGTATAACCCACGATTTTCATCTTTGTTCTTGTTCAGAAAGTGCAGCAGTCTGATCTCTGTGAGGTAATTCATCCCGATATTAACGTTCTCCTCCCTTGTTAGATTCTGCTCCTCCCCATCACCACCAACAGTGGCGGATATTTCGAAGGTTGTTCTGGTGGAGTTTTACCAGCTGTCGGAAACTCGGGAAGGAAGAGGAGGGAGTGTTTAGGGTTGAGTATGGGGATGAGATGGAGGGTGTGGAGGTGGCCGAGGCGGCGGCGGAGGAGATCGGTATAGCTGATCTGGCAGTTGAGGAAGGCACCAGGGCTTTGAAGGACTTCATACCCTACAATGGGGTCTTGAACTTGGAGGGCGTTCACAGGCCACTGCTAGCGTGCAGGTAATTAATCAATTAATACTAAGTAACCTACATGAAAAAATACGATCATTTTCTGCGAAATCTACTCACCTGCATTTTATGTGACATGAAGCGTATTCATTCCGGTAGTTGGCCTCGATTTAGTTTCTAATTTCTCTGTGAAATCTACTTATGTGCTATTTTACTTATCATTATATAATTTGAATGACACTTTGAAAAAAACTTTCCGAATATAATGTGACAATCTCATCTTGGTACACTTTTTCTTGCCTCTTGAAAGGGTACAAGCAAGGCCCACGAACTGACATTGTTTTTTGAAAGGCAATATAATGATTTAGTTTTAGATTCCTTACTTGCAATTATTGAGCAAAGAATACAAAAAAGCTATTGTCTATATATATCCAATAATTTATCAAAAACATTATGCGAGCAAGTAAAGCCATGGTTGAAAAGTTAGTCAGTTGGTGACAGTGCATCCGTCTTTTTCTTGAATTTCAATTTTTAGTATCTTACTTGTAGCTGAATCAGCATATCCAAGTGTTATCACTGTTTGAGAACTGATCGGTTGGTCAGAACAATATGTTCGTTGTCTGTTAACTTGACTTCAAGCTCGATTTATATGTGCTAGAGGCGTTTTAACATATCTTTTTTCACCCAAAAAGTAGGGTAGTGTTATGATAGGATTTTTACCACACGCACAAAATGATTAAAACATCTATAATGCTTACAAGAATGATAATGATATTGTAGTATAAATGATTCTGCTGAGAGACTCTGATCGTGTAACTTTCACATACTCAAATTAGTTAGAAATTTCAAATTAGACTAAACTAAAATCTGACCGTGTAACTTTCACATACTTTATACCAACCTTTAAAAACAGAAGATTAACCTTAGATGACTACGAAAGAAAGAGATCATCTCCGGATCTCTTTCACCAAATCCTCCTAATCATTTAATCTGGACCCTTAAAATTTGATTCAACGACTACAATCCTTTAAAAGTTATAATCATTTTAACCGTTGGATCAAATTTTAAGGGTCTCAATTAAATAATTAGGAAAATTTGGTGGAAGAGATCTGGAGAGGATCTCTTTCCGACTATCAAAGTGCTTCAAAAGAATCAGTGCTATTTCCAACCTTGAAAGATTCAAAGATTCAATCTCTGCCAATGCCAGTCCTTTCTGGTACAATGCCTCTGATAATTGATCACGGGTTGTCTCCAACTTCTTTTTAGGGTTGTGTCCATCTTCTTCTTATTTTTCTATAACAAGAATCAGTGCTAGTTATTATTAACCTATCGATAAACTTATGAAGAAAAGCTCGTAAGATTTGTTGATTCTCTGAAATAATTTTGGCAGATCTTCACAACGGTTTCAAGAAAGACGAAATAAAAATAAGAAGTATGCTTTCACACATAACATAGTCCCTTCTTTTTTCTCTATATAACTCATATTTCTCACATTTTTCATCAATTTCGAACGCAAATAAAACATGTTAAGCATAATAAAATTACCATAATAATGTTACGTAGTTTTTTTTTTCTTTCTAAAATTCTCTCGTTACATAAAAAAATTACCCAAACCTCATTTCTTCTACAACAAGCTGCACATAGTAGGTATACATTCTGAGTATGAATGTTATTGTTTTGGTGTCATTTTAGTCATCTATGATACATAGTAGGTACTATCAATGATATTTTTGTATGCAACTTTTGATATATGATTATGTTTTTCGGTCCCGTCACATATGATATCCTAGATTTGTAGGCGTTCATGCACAAAATTGGGTCGATTTTGGACCAATGTAAATCTGATCGTGAATCACACAAATGCATAAGAACACAAAGATATATTGGGGTTCACCACAAGTTGGGGCTACGTCCACACTGGTGTCGATTCGGTTTCACTATGTAAATTGAGGGTTACAATGTACATGGAGATAGAGGTTAGGGTTTGCTCTCTTTGCTCCTATTTGCCCCTATTTAAAGTGAGGTGAAGGATCCATTTATAGAATAAGGGTTCCCTTCACCTCCTACATGCTTCATAGGCTAGGTCGTGAGGCCCAAATACTAAGGCCTAATATATGGTACAACATGACTTCCTTAATTCTTCAGTCAATAGAGTCTTTTGGTTGAAGACTTTAAATCCAATCCATGTGTAAGTCGAAGTGACTAAAAGTGGTCCTGAAACCAATACTCGACATAGGGCAGTGCCCATTCTCAAGCAATACTTAACTACAGGTAGCACACATTGCGAGGTTGCTCGACTAGAGGAAATGCTCGAGGCAAGGCAGTTGCTCTGCTGGAGACAGTGCTCGTTGCAAGGCAGCTCGACTCGTGGTGTTCCTCGTGCACTCGAAGTCAGCATGCATTCATTATGAGTTAACTTTCGATATGACTCGGGTTTGCTTGTCGAGTTCGCATATGGGTCTATATGTCTGCTCCACAGATCGGGTCCACAAGTCGGGTCTCTAAGTCGGGGCCATATGTAGGGGCTTTGAGTTGGGGCCACAAGTTGGGTCAATGAGTCGAGTTCCGAGCTCAAGTGTGTCCAATCTAGTAAGTCCGACCATGAATCACACAAACGAACAAGACACACAAAGATATATCATGGTTCACCCAAAATTGGGGCTACGTTTAGGGGTGGAAAAAATTCCCAAAATTCCCAAACCAAACCAAAAAAATACCGATCCCAAACCAAAAATGTCCCAAACCGATTTTCCCAAAATTTCGGTATTCCCATACCGAACCGAAAATATATATTTTTAATTATTTTATATATATATATATATATATAGATAATAATATATATTGTTTTTTTAATATAGTTAGAGTTAATTTGAACCGTTGGATTGCTTCAAATTAATCCATGCCATCCATTCCTTGTTAGGTTTCTCCCAGTCTAGTTTCATTTCTGATTTCTCACTCAGCCTTCCAACACCGACAGCCTTCCTTCGAATCGTCTCTGACTCTCCAGCCGCCCAGCCTTCCTTCATGAATCACCACCCAGCCACCGCCACGCCAAAGCATCAAAGACTGAACTCTCCAGCCTTCCTTCACGAATCGTCTCCGACTCTTGCGATCTCTCTCTCACGGACAGAACTCTCGATCTAGCACCGAGTCCGAGTCTCACTCTCACCCCAAATTAGGTAACTAATTTAGTGTTTTGAAATCTAATTTCTGACACTCATCCAAAGTAGGGATTGTTGGCAATTTTTTTTGTTTGTGTGTTAATAACTTATACATTTCTTCCATCTTCATCTGTTAGTTAGTAGTCATTCAATAATTAAAATGATGTTTGATTGAGTTTGTCGTATTCTTTTTGAAAAATCGTTTCTTTTATTGATGATGCGCTGCGGCACCCGTGTTTGATGCTATGTATTTGGTTTTGGCGGGTTGTAGGGGGGTTAAAGTTGTTTCTGGTTGCATCCTGCTCGCTTCATTCAGAATGTTGGTACTAGGCGCTGTGTTAGTCCATTAATTTCATGTTCACATAATACTTACAGGGAAACTCTTCAACTTTCTAGATGGCTAGTTCAAATTGTTAGGCTCTAATATCATAGCTTGGAAGTGGAGAATTTCAACTCAATTCTTAATGAACTGCACTTTTGTTGCGATACCTTAACTAACAAAGGGTTTAATGAGAATAATACCCCTGAGTTTACACTCTGGAGAAATAGATTGAAGTTATACTTTTTTCTTGGAGTCTTACTTGCGACAATAAGTAAATCTCTTTACACCTGCACACACATCATTGAATTAAGCGTTCACTGGTGCACCTTTACATGTAATAAATTAAACCGCTATCATTGATCATTAATCAACAAAGAAAATTATTAAGCACTACTACAAGTGATTATCTATGCTGACTGATTTCCTGGTTATCTTCAGGGAGAAGTGTTAGCAGGTTTAGCACTGCTGTAGCAACTGAGGAGTTAATCATTTCACCTGTTCAAACTTCAAATTAGTCACACGCTGCGTCAGGTAATATTTTTGTTTTGGCTATAGAATCTTAGATACATGGTCTTGCTTTAATGTTTGATAGCAAATCAAGTTTTGTAATTCTGTGCACAGATTGGCATATTCTAGGCAGATACTTAACTGGGCCTTGCCATTTAATTGGCATATTTGTGCACAGATTAGTAGAAAAAAGACATGACGTTACAAAGTCTGTAGGTTTGCCATCCTCTATATTAGAAACGAGCTGGTTTTTATTTGCTCGGAATATATTTCTATGTTGAATGCTAATATTTTTGCTTTTGGATTTGGTACTTAATTTATTTTTATTGCATGCATGTGTAGTAGAAATTGAATAGGCAGATGCTATTGTGCACAGACAGATTGGCAGATTGCTTTTGAATAGGCAGATGCAATGAAAGTATGAAACTATGTCAAATTGGCAGATTGGGCAGATGCTATGAAAGTATTGAATAGGCAGATTTCTTTTTAATAGGCCTATATGTCAATTTTTCAATATAAAAGATTGAATTTTAGCCCAAAAGCATAATATGTCAAATTTTAGTCCAAAAGCCCAAAACCATTTCGGGATTCCCGATTTGTCCCGAAATCCCGAAACTATTTCGGGATTCCCGAAAATTGGGATTCCCGAAAATTTGGTTTGGGATCGGTATTGCAATTGGGATTCCCGAAAATTTCGGTTTGGGAATCGGGACAAGGGTTTCGGTATGGGATCCCATACCGAACCACCCCTAGCTACGTTCACATTGGTGTCGATTTGGTTTCACTATGTAAATTAATGTACATGGAGATATAGGCTAGGGTTTGCTCTATTTGCTTTTCTTTGCCCCCCTTTAAAATGATGTGAAGGATCATTTTTATAGAATAAAGGTTCCATTCACCTCCTACATGTTTCATGGGCTAGGGTGTGATGCCCAAATACTAAGACCTAATATATGGTACAACAATATGCAAGATTGATATGGATGAGCAATCTTCGAGAAGCCAGTTTGTGTTTACCCTGCATATATCGGGGGAAAAACAAAACCAAGAAACAAAAAGTCAATGGGGTCTTAAATCTTATCGACCTTGCTGGAAGCGAGAGATTGTCAAGGATGGGTGCAACTAGATAACGGTTTAAGGAAACCCAAGCTATTAATAAAAGTTTTTCATCCTTGAGCGGCGTAATGTATGTTTTGGCGAATAAGGAGGACCATGTTCCATTTAGGAATTCCAAGTTGACCTCTCTACAAGTATAATAATCAATGATAGTTTTACCATTATGGCTGCTTGCTTTGTTCTCAAGGAATTATAGTATTTATTTCACATCTTTTTAATGCATAAACAACCTTGTCTGGGAGGAGATTGCAAGTCGTTGATGGTAGTCAACGTCTCGCAATTTTCCTCTTTCGTCGGGGATACCCTATGTTCGCTCATATTTGCTTCTACAGTTTACACGTGTGAACGGATTTCTCGAAGGCAAATGACCAAGACCTTGCAGCTAGCTAGTTCAGCTTGGTTTGGTGTTCTGAGGACCACCAAGAAGCTTGCTCAACCAGCTACTGCTCATTCTAGTGTGAAAAGGACAACCGTGAATACCTTATATCTAGGCATGAAGAACTTACAACTAGACAGTCCAGCTCCGTCTGGTGTCTAGTGAAAATTTATGAGGTTTAGAATATAAATCACTAGTAGAAAAGAAAACAAATGCATATAGTTTCTTATCTATTTAAGAAATCATGAGCTGTCAATTGTCTAATCACATCACACCTTGGATGTTGATTCTGCCCTTCCGTAAGCTATAGGTTTAGTTTGGATCTCAATCACATCAACTTTGATGTGAAATTCCAAAATTTGATGAGGTATTCACAGCTTCACCACGGCTTCCAAAAGGAATTAGATGACATGGCCAGATTTCTTAAAGAGATAAGAAACTATATGCATTTGTTTTTTTTCCTACTAATGGTTCATGTTCTAAACCTCATAATTTTTCACTAGACACCAGACGGAGCTGGACTATCTAGCTTTAAGTTCTTCACGCCTAGATGTAAGGTATTCACGGTTGTCCTCTTCACACTAGACTGAGCACTAACTGGCTACACAAGCTTTTTGGTGGTCCTCTAGATAACAAACCGAGATGGACTAGCTAACTGTAAAGTTTTGGTCATTTGCCTTCGAGGAATCCCTTCACACGTGTGAACTGTAGAAGTAAATCTGAGCGAGCAAAGGGTTTCCTCGAAGGAAAAGATATCTTGCGAGACGTTGACTACCATCAACGTCTTGCAATCTCCTCCTAGACAAGGCTGATTATGCATTAAAAGAAATGTGATGTAAATACTACAATTTCTTGAGAGCAAAGAGCAAGCGACCATATGGTAAAACTATCATAAATTATTATAACTGTAGAAGATAAATAAGCTTGGAATTCTCAAATGGAACATGGTCATCCTTATTAGCCAAAGCAGACATGATGCCACTCAAATGGAATTCTCAAACTTTTGTTAATAGCTTGGGTTTTCTCCAACCGCTCTCCGGTTGCACTCGTCCTCGACAATCTCTCAATTCTAGCAAGGTCGATAAGATTTAAGATCCAATTGACTTCTTGTTTTGTGTTTTCGTTTTCACCAAATTACATAGGGTAAACACGAAATGGCTTCTCGAAGATTGCTCGTTCCTACAAACCTAAGATATCATTTGTGACGACACTAAAAAAACAAAATCATAAGTTGCATACAATTACATAATTGATAGTACTGTAAAATTAGAAGGTAATGCTAAAATGACACCAAAGCAATAACATTCATACCCAGAATGTATACTTGCTATATACAACCTGTTGTATAAGAAATGGGGTTTGGTTTATGTTAGAGACATCCACGATTGTTATGCCAGAAACGTTTTCGTTTCCATCTGTATCATGGTGTATCAAGTCCTGAATCTCTCTGTTATAGATTCTGAGCACTGAGGCCTGCACATAATTAAATGGCATTATAATTTGCACAATTCAACAAACAAAAAACAAGTTAATAGTACATGCATCCTGTATGTCCAACCCTGGGTCATAAGGGACTGACTTGTTTGGAATATCTGCTCGAGTGAACAAGGTATTAAACATTTCTACTTTGGAGCATTTCGTCTGCCCATCATAGTATAAGTTTTCCCAGAACCTATTTGATCATAAGCAAATATGCAGACCTGAAAAAAAACAATCAATATTTTTTAGTGCATGCCTAAATGTACCAAATGAACACATATTCAAGAATGTCAGGGGCAATGTTGACCTTTGTGGGAAGATTGGAGCTTCCATGTGCCAACATTTCCATGGCAAAGACTCATTTCTTTCTAACCAAAGCAAAAACGCACAATTAAAATCCACCATTTGAAACATTTATGTACACAATCCTACTTAGCACGAGGATTCCCAGGATGATGTTTTTGTGGAAATATCGGAGTTTGTGTAGAGTGCACTCGATGGCCACAAGGTAAAGTGATCTTCTTTTCTGAGCATTTTAAACTGTGACACTTTTATTTCTTCCATTATTTTGGTTTTGAAGTCCATATTCGAGCATAACTTTTGCCCTCGACAATTGGCTGCCAATGCCTTAATATTGTGTATTTTTGTTATGTATTGATTTTTTTCTTTCCCTTTTATGTGTATTTCTGTTTGTTGAATTAGAACTTCTCCTAACCCCTCTAGTGAATTATTTTACCTTTCATACACGCAAAGGCATGCACTAAAAAAAATATTGATTGTCTTTTTTCAGATCTGCATATTTACTTATGGTTAAAGAGGTTTTGGGAAAACTTATACTATGATGGACAAACTAGATACTCTAGAGTAGAAATATTTAATACCTCATTCACTCGAGTAGATATTTCAAACAAGTTAGTCCCTTGAGCCCCAGGGTTGGACATACAGGATATAGGTATTATTAACTTATTTTTTGTGTTGAGTTGTGCAAATTATAATGCATTTTAATTATGCGCATGACTCGATGCTCAAAATCTATAACAAAGAGATTCAGGACTTGTTATCCACAAGTGGTGCAGACTTGGCAATGACAACACACGGAAAGCAATACACAATACACCATGATGCAGATGGAAACGCACACGTTTCTGGCCTAACAATCGTGGATGTCTCTAGCATAAACCAAACCTCATTTCTATGTGCAGCCTCTTCTACAGGCTGCACATAGAAATGAGGTTTGGTTTATAAAGACATCCACGATTGTTAGGCCAGAAACGTGTGCGTTTCCATCTGCATCATGATGTATCGTGTACTGCTTTCTGTGTGATGTCCTTGCCAAGTCTGCACCCCTTGTGGATAACAAGTCTTGAATCTCTTTGTAATAGATTTCGAGCATCAAGGCATGCACATAATTAAAATGGATTATAATTTGCACAACTCAACACAAAAAATAAGTTAATAATACCTACATCTTGTATGTCCAACCCTGGGCCTCAAGGGACTGACTTGTTTAGAATATCTGCTCGAGTGAACGAGATATTAAATCTTTCTGCTCTGGAGCATATGGTATGCCCATCATAATATAAGTATTCCCAGAACCTCTTTGACCATAAGCAAACATGCAAACTTGAAAAAAGACAATCATGTTCTTTTTAGTGCATGCATTTGCGTGTATGAAAGGTAAACGAATTCACCAAAGGGATTATGAGCAGTTCTAATTCTACAAACAGAAATACACTTAAGAGGGGAAAGAAAAAGGATCAGTACATAACAAAAATACGCAATATTAAGGCACTGGCAGTCAATTGCCAAGGGCAAAAGTTATGCTCGAATATGGATTCCGAAACCAAAATAATGGAAGAAAGAAAAGTATCACTGTTTAAAATGCTTAGAAAAGAAAATCACTCTACCTTGTAGCCATCGAGTGCACTCTCCACAAGTTGCGATACTTAACATCCTCCTAGAAAGCCTTGTGGTGGTAAAATTATATTTTTGGCCTACAAAGTTAATAAAACATTTATGATGAAATTAGATCCAAATAATTTGTCTCTATGATTTTAAACTAGATAAGAAAAAAAAAACATTTTCTTTTATGTTATAGGCCTCTTGAATCTTTTATTTACCTATTTTCTTTTATGTTATTTATGTGTAATGCCGCATTACACCAAAATAACATCTAAGTAAATAGAAGATTCAATAGGCATATAACGATATATATATATATAGACCAATGAGCTAATTAAACCCAACCAAGAAAGCAAACAAAATAGAACCCTAATATTACTTGAAGTTTATCATTTGCAGCTCATGCTTCAATGTAAATTTTTTTGAAGAAGACAAGGTAAGAGCTCAAGATTTATAAACTATGAAGAATGATAGAGATTTTGATTTTGGTGTGTGATTTATTAGGATAGATGGTGAGTTATATAGAGAAAGAAGAAAAGAATAGGTTATGTGTGAAAGCTTACTTCTTGTTTTTATTCCGTCTTTCTTGAAACCGTTGTGAAGATCTGCCAAAATTATTTCAGAGAATCAACAAATCTAGCCCCATTAACGTACAGATGAAATCACAAGTGAATTGATCATACACTCACCAACGAGAAATATAAATGAAGTGCTAAGATCGGACCAATCTTCAGGAAAGAAGAAATAAAATACAAGAAACCATTAACAATTTTAGGGTCTTCCTTTTCAAGTTTGTGCAAAAGGAGCGTCTTAAAGTGTCGAACCTGACGTCCAGTTGATGTTGGATCCATCATGCGTGCCTTCTGAAATCCTTGGAAGCGGCCTGAACGCACAAAAATAAAGGAACTTTAACAAAAAAATTTCGATACTGTTCATTTTAACGAAAAATTTTGTTTTACATTAAAAAGTCAATCTTGATACTATTACTTTACTCTTTATTTTGTCGTTATGTTAAAACTCAAAATTGTACTTTTGGAGAATGACACGTGACGCAACGAAATCGGTTAAAAATCATATCCAAAATTACATATAAAATCATTTTTTTAATTATTTTATAAAATTAATATTTTAATACAAATTGTTTGGGCTATTCAGTTTAAGGATGGAGATGCAATATGCAATTATTATTTATTAAAGGCAGTTACTAATTACTTGAGATGATTGAATCATTTTTTACACGCTGGAACTGCTCTATGCTACCTGAATTCTCAAGGACACTATCCATATTAAATAATGAAAATCTATATCAGACTCTTCAACTTCAAATAGGGAAACAACATATCAATTTGGTTTATCTGGTTCAATATTTAGCCAAATTATGTGACTAACAGTAGTATATTAAGGATACTAAAACATAAACCAACCAAAAATTCAGTTTTTTGCAGTAAATTATGGCGGAATGAAGGAGAGTTCTAAATGATCACATATGAAAATAGAACAAAGATTGTTTAACCTCCCATTTTCGGTGCCCTCCTGTGCCTTTTTGTTTGTGTGCAGTGGCGAAGCCACGTGAGGGCGAGGAGTGGCGGACGCAGACAATCCTTGTCCATGAAAATACAGCCTAATTGGAGCCTCTATAGCTCATTAAATCATCCAAAATCATGTGACCTAAAGAATCTCATGTCATCTTTTCGAATGCCAGTAAATCTAGTCTTAGATTTTACAAAACATAGATACCCATCCAGAGATTCAAATAAATAAGAAATTTAACTGATACAATCAAGGACGCGGGAGTGAACTGCGTGGCGATGGGGAGCTCGCCGAGGTTCCAGGTCTATGAGGTGGATTTCGGGTGGGGAAAACCCGAGGGGGTGAGAAGCGGGTCGAACAACCGGTTCGACGGGATGGTGTACCGTGTATTTGTACCGAGGGAAGAGCGGCGGGAGGAGCATCGATGTGGAGATTAGCTTGGAGGCTCCGACGATGGAGAAGCTCGAGCAGGACACTGGTTTTCTGGTCGTTGAAAACTAGTTAATTGAGCTTAATTAATTAAGCATGGATTTGGGTTAATTTGAAGGCAGTTTAATTAGTAGTGTTAACTATGGGATTATAATTAATTAATTGGTTCGTGTGTGGGTTTAGTTGAGACAGGCCTTTAATAATTACTACTGGAGTCACATAAGGACCACTTTTTATTTAGATTTGTGTGGGAGAGTGAGTGTTTTGTTGGACTTTAATTTAATTTTCTTTTTTTATTTATTTTTCACTTAATTGGAATTTCGGACCTTTCAATTCTCAAATTTAAATTCTATATAAATGAATGTTATTTTAAAATTTCTATGAGTGAGATTTTAAATATAAAAAAGTTCGTATTCAAATTTAATTTTTTTTAAGTTAACCAAATAAGAAAATTCATAAATTCTAAAAATTAAAATTTTGTTGTTTCAATTTTCGTCATTTTAAAATTCCTCAGCAATTTTGAATTTTCTCATCTAAACAAGATGTGAAGGACTATATCAAAAATATGGGGGTGCAGCCCACTGCCAATCATACCGAACCTCATACAACGAGTTGAATCATTTAATACAAGTTGCAGTTATTTTGTAATTAAGTTTGCCGATGTTGGACTTTCACATTATTCAACATATACAAAGCTAGTAGAATCATCAAAATGATGCTCAAATGTTGAAACAATTGGGTGCGAAACACACCTTCACTTTTAACTTCTCAACCAACAATGCCTCGACTTCTTCCTTCGTCAACTTAACATTGCCACACTCTGATCCCTCCACGCTGCCTATATCGCTGGGACTTGCTGCATCTTGCTTAACACCAAGTGGCGGTCATTGGCGTCTCATGCTACTCGGTACCTCCAATTTTCTTGTTTCGATTCTTCACCACTTGTCCATAGGAACTTGATCAAGACTCCTCTCTTTCTAAACAAAACAAAAACGCACAATTAAAATCCACCATTTGAAACCTTTCTATACACAATCCTACTCAACGAATCGATACGATAATAAATGTTTTTTTTTTGCCAAAGTTATCAATGTATGAAGAGAATTACACATGTTCAAATTAATCAAAGTTACAAGACTTATAAAGTCACATTGGTTAAAAGAAGTCATGTCTGTTTGAATATAATATGATGAATTATTCAAAAGGAAAACTAATAAAAAAAAATTTAAAACTTTCAGTTTTAATGATAAGAACAAAATAAAAAATATAGTAAATAGTATCATGAAAGACTTTTTAGTGTAAAAAATATAATTTTTCATTAAAATAAACAGTATCGGAAATTTTTCGTTAAAATTTTATTATCCAAAAGCATTCCAATGCTTATTACCTGCTGCAGAGCACCAGTTGCCCAAATGTCATATTTGTTAGCCAAAGAAAGACACTTGTTGTCTATCAATCATGCTTGTCTTTTCACCAAACATGAAAAGAAGCAGTGTTTAATTTGAAGAAAGATGACTGGGCAATGACCCAACTCCCTACTCTGCCAATGCAAACAGAAACATATATATATATATATATATATATATATATATATATATATGTTATATTATATGTACATATATTCTTGAAATATTCAACAATGGTGTGACGTTGGATTTTGCAGACAGGGGTTTGGATTGGTGAAATCCTATTGGGGATTTTGGCTGAAGTTAGGGCTAGAGAGTTGGGAAGAGTGTCTGAGAGAGAAAGGAGAGAGATGTGAGCTGAAGAACAGAGGAGAGAGAGAGCTGTAATCTTGAGCAGCAAGAGAAATGTTAAGGAAATCTATTAAAAGTGGAATTTCTCATGAATTGTTTGTCACTTTTTTTTTTTTTGCGGTTGCGTTTCACATTAAGCAATAAACTACCTCTTTCTATGGTGAAGCTTGTTTTATTTTACTTGCATTGGATTCATTTTGATTTCCACGTCAATAAAAGAGTCATTTTTCGAGGATTGTGAGACTCTCTCGACCTTGCCAAAAGAAAGTATTTTCTCAATATTTATAATGTTGCTATGAAATTGGGCAAAAAAAAAAAAAAGGTGACAATAGGGTGCGTTTGGTACGCAGACGGGACGAGACGGGACGGAACGAAGGTGTAATTTTTGAAAAAGACATGGGGTATATTTGTCTTAAAATGGTAAAACATTGTGTTCCACAGACGTGGAACAAACCCGTTCCAGGGGGGGAGGTGGAACGCAAAAACACCCAAAATCTGTCCCGTGGAACAGCCCGTTCCACCCATTTTTGGCGCACCAAACGCGGGACGGAACGCCTCGTCCCGTTCCGTCCCGTCCCGTCCCACGTACCAAACGCATCCATATATATCCACCCATCCTATATAACAACTTCATTTTTTATTTGCTAAGGATGACTTTTATAATAGGCCTATACAACTTTTATATCATTGCAGGGGTAGCATCAAGTAAATATAATTTGTTCTAAAGAGCCTGATCAACTTATATGGAACTTGATAAATTGTTATAGTGGTGTCACGATTTAATAAGGGAATTATTATTAGCCCTTCAAAATTCTCACTCTACACTCCTAACTTTCTATATTTAGAAAGAAAAATACACTTATGAGGAGTGTAAAATAAAAATTTTGAAGTGCCAATAACATTTCCCTTTAATAATATATTATCACGTGAAAAATGAAAAACGGATACTTCACATTACTCTTTTAGACCGAAAAATCATATGACTTAATACAATCCCATTGCTACGATAGAATTTGTGGCTTGCCAGCTTTTTGCAGGAAATAACATAGGAGTAGGATTCTTTCTCCTTCTAATCTCTCTTCCCTTCTATCCCCTCCTATTTAAACGGTTGCGATTACGCAACGTTTACATCTTGTTTTGAATTTTTTATATAAAAAATAAGACAAAAAGAATTCTACTTGTTAATAGGATGGTAATAGGAGACGAGAGAATTCTACTTGTTATCGATGTCATTTACCACACCGTACCTTTGTACAAAAGTAAAAGCAATCTACCTCACTAAGGGAAAAATGGGAAGGAGGGTAGGGTTTCTTCTGATGAAATAAAGGGAGAGAGAGCAGCGGCTATTGTATGTGTGGACAAACTTTCTGATTAGATGGAGTCTGGAGATAAGAAAATAAATTGTATTGGGTTAGAGAAAAATGAAGTCCATTTTTGACTTAAATCTTTACCTTGTGAGCATGGCAGATATTTTTTGTGGTGTGAGAAGACCTTGTTTTAAGAAAAAAATATATGCGCATATCTTTTAAGGATTAGACAGCTTAATCGCTTAAGTATGTTCGACATCCATATCAAATTGATATGTCATTCGTATTATTGAAACCACTGAAAATTCGATTACAAAAATGTATATCTTGAAAGTAAGCATAATCTTCATAGAAACAAAACTATCTGTATAAATAAAGGTGGAGGTACCACCGAGCCCGTATCAGAGGCACAGCTGGAAAGCTGTCCGGTGTAGTCACATCAGCACGAGGCACCTGGGTGACCGTCAGGATCAGCGGGCAGCAAAGGTGGAGGTACTGCCGGTACAAAGTGTACCGAAGGAGTAGAAGCCATTGAAGACAGAAATGGGTAGTCATCCGCAGAAGAGAAAAATGAAAGAGAAAAAGAGGATCGGGACACTGACAACACTGATCTCATATTTTTCTTTAGATATGATCAAGATTCCTCATGAAGTGGATGGAGACAAACCCCGTCTAGTCTCTCAAGTTCCATTCAACAAGACTTAACACAAACCCTAAATTTTCCTGTGTATTTTGAAATGATGTTATCGTGTCGAGTATGATTTTGTCAAAATTAACTTTGAGGTAATTCATCTTGATATTAACGTTTTCCTTTAAACAAGCTTTACGTGTTTGAGTGATCACCTACGAAAATTAGTTTTTTTATACTAAATTTGCAAATTATGTGATATGTTATCAACCGAAAATAAACACATTAATCAATATTTATAATTGTCAACAACTGCATTATATGGTTTACTCAATTTAATCTAAAGAATTCGTTTTGCTACCATAAAACATTCATAAAAATAACAAATCCACAGGTCATTAAATAAGTTGGCATCAGTAGTAAACCAAAATAAAGCAGTTTCTAGTGCAAACCAACAACCAAAAGACTTCCTAAGCATAATGATCTCCACTTGCATCACATGTAGACAAACTCCATCCACATAAGAACTCGAGACAAGGAGCTCATCATTAATCCGGGGAATATCATAATTTTGACTATCAGGGCAGTTCAGCAAAATTCAATACTACCATACCATCACATTTAACAATTCTAAATTGCTGAAAGTTAGCAGTAATACACCCAATAGTTTCCTCCTGCCCATCTATAAACCCTTTATTGGTCAATAAACATTCATGCTTATGTTGAATGTTAAGTTCTTAATGTTGTATTAACAATGTGATTTTCATTACTTACAGTGGGCTTGATCAAAAGCAAGGAAGAAAATATCGGTAATATCGGAAATATCGGTAGTCCGAAAACACGGAAATATCGATGGAAATATCGGGATAATATCGATATCGATAAAAATTACATGGAAACCACGGAAATTGTAAGAAAAACTTGGAAATTTTTAATGAAACTTTGCAGGATGTTTATTTAGTCAATTATCTATTAGTTTATCACAAAAAATTGAAAGGAAATGCATTGCATGATGGATTTAACTGATTTAAGTTGATTATATAGCGAGCTGGCAAACATTGTGAGTGTAGAAAATATGTAGTAATTAATGAAAGAAGTTTAAACACACCATAATCATTTATATATAACTAATTAGTACAATATTGGGAGGTTTTATTTAGGATATTAAAAAAAAAAAGGAATTGAATAAAATGATGAAGAATAATGTGCCGAATTTGACACTTTAAATTTCTTACACATAAGCATGTGTCTAGGCGTTGAAGTTCCAAATTATAGTATATCAATTAACGATTGAAAATCAATAGGTTGAATAAGACTAAACTTTAATTTGGATGCCGATTATGTTTTTTCAAGTTTATATAAAGTAAAAGAATTGAATTTTGGAAGCCAAGAGTGTGTCAATTGTTTTATAATTCGTCCGGTCAAACCACGGTGAGTTGGCCAGCGTACAAGGTATCAATCTCTTCGTCTCGTCGAGTAGTACAACTTTCCTTTTTGTTTCACTCAATTTCGTTGAGTATTGAAAAAATTATACTCATTTGAATCTTACCCAGTTTCCAGCGACCGCAGTGACTTTCGAGTAATTTTCCGGCCAAACCACGACGAGTCAGACGTCGTGTGAGATACCATTCTCTTCGTCTCTTCGAGGGCTACAACTTTCGTTTTTGTCTTTCTTGATTTCGTTGAGTTTTGACAAAGTTATGGCCTTTTAAAGTGGGTGTAAATTTTCGGCCGAAATTCTGATTTTCTCTCCCTTGGGCGAGTCCCACATCGCCCATGCGAGGGCAGTGAGCAAGCAATTTGTCCTATAAAACCCACATTCCCCTGCTCAGCAGGGGAATGTGGGTTTTATAGGACAAATTGCTTGCCGAGAGCAGGGGAATGTGGGTTTTATAGGACAAATTGCTTGCTCACTGCCCTCGCATGGGCGATGTGGGACTCGCCCAAGGGAGAGAAAATCAGAATTTCGGCCGAAAATTTACACCCACTTTAAACGGCCATAACTTTGTCAAAACTCAACGAAATCAAGCAAGACAAAAACGAAAGTTGTAGCCCTCGAAGAGACGAAGAGAATGGTACCTCACACGACGTCTGACTCATCGTGGTTTGGCCGGAAAATTCCTCGAAAGTCACTGCGGTCGCCGGAAACTGGGTAAGATTCAAATGAGTATAATTTTTTCAATACTCAACGAAATTGAGTGAAACAAAAAGGAAAGTTGTACTACTCGACGAGACGAAGAGATTGATACCTTGTACGCCGGCCAACTCACCGTGGTTTGACCGGACGAATTATAAAACAATTGACACACTCTTGGCTTCCAAAATTCAATTCTTTTACTTTATATAAACTTGAAAAAACATAATCGGCATCCAAATTAAAGTTTAGTCTTATTCAACCTATTGATTTTCAATCGTTAATTGATATACTATAATTTGGAACTTCAACGCCTAGACGCATGCTTATGTGTACGAAATTTAAAGTGTCAAATTCGGCACATTATTCTTCATCATTTTATTCAATTCCTTTTTTTTTTTAATATCCTAAATAAAACCTCCCAATATTGTACTAATTAGTTATATATAAATGATTATGGTGTGTTTAAACTTCTTTCATTAATTACTACATATTTTCTACACTCACAATGTTTGCTAGCTCGCTATATAATCAACTTAAATCAGTTAAATCCATCATGCAATGCATTTCCTTTCAATTTTTTGTGATAAACTAATAGATAATTGACTAAATAAACATCCTGCAAAGTTTCATTAAAAATTTCCAAGTTTTTCTTACAATTTCCGTGGTTTCCATGTAATTTTTATCGATATCGATATTATCCCGATATTTTCATTGATATTTCCGTGTTTTCGGACTACCGATATTTCCGATATTACCGATATTTTCTTCCTTGGATTGAAGCAAGAGCCATATGTGCTGAGGGTCAAGGTATTGTTTGCATGATTGGAAATGAAATAGCACCATTGGCTATGGATATGTTAAATAACGTCTATGGTTTGCGTGTTGGCTTCGGTGCCACATGACTAGAATTGCGAGAGGGAAACTCTAGATGTCATGACCAAAGAGTTAGGCACTTTGAGGAGCTGGAACGTTTGACGGAAAATTTTACATTAGTAATCCAAACGGTGAAGTCAATTAAAGTTGGTATTGAATTCGTTTTACCTTTGTTCGCTTATATTAATTTTAGAGAAAATTAGAATCCCCCACCCATATGACAATTTTTTTTATTAAACATTTGTGCATTTCAGATTTTGATTAAAAGCATTTCACTACTACTAGTTACTCATATATTTTACTTAACAAATTAATACTAAATTGTGTTAATATGTATGAAGATATATTAGAGAGAAATATCAAGAACTAGAGAGAGAAATTAAGAAGATAGAGAGAGATGAATGTACTGTTATATTGATTTCTTACTGAGAAAGTCATTACACTTAGGTTTATATAGAAGTCATAATACATGTAACTGACTAACTAACTAAGTATACAATCTATTGACAAGTGTCAACATCTCATAACACTAATATATCATAACATCCCCCCTCAATCTCATGTGGGGATGCACCAAGCATGAGATTGTTACAATGAGACCGAAACAAATGAGAACTAAGCCTTTTAGTTAAAATATCGGCAAACTGCTCCCTAGAAGAGACAAACTAAACCATGAGCCGTTGTTTGGCAACCCGTTCTCGCACAAAATGAACATCGATTTCAATGTGCTTTGTGCACTGATGTTGAACATGATTAAAAGACAACGTGATGGCAGACAAGTTGTCACAGAATAACACATGAGTTGCAGGAAGTTTGATGTGCAGAAAATCAAGAAGTTGTTGTATCCAATCAAGTTTTGCAAAAATGGAAGACATAGCTCGATATTCAGCCTCAGTACAGAACCGTGAAACTGTATTCTGCTTCTTGGAGGACCAGGAAATGGGATTACCACCCAAAAACACAACTAAGTCAATTGTAGAACGTCGATCATTAGGATCGCCAGCCCAATCAGCATCACTAAAAGCTTTTAAATGCAAATCACGAGCATAATATGATATACCAAAGGACATTGTACCCTTTAAATATCGCATGATCCTCTTGGCTACAGTGTAGTGGAAGACCATAGGTGCTTGCATAAACTAACATACTTGATGCATAGAAAAAGCAATATCCGGCCTGGTAAAAGTGAGATATGCAACGCACCAACTATACTGCGATAGGCTGCAGGATTGTTAAAAGGAGAACCATCATCATTGGGTAATCGATTGTACAACAAGCATGGTGTATCACAAGGCTTGCAATAAACCATTTCAGCCTTCTGCAACAAATCTTGAATGTACTTGGTTTGAGACAAGAAAATACCTGTTCCAATTCGAGTGACTTGGATGCCAAGAAAATAGTGCAACTCTCCCATATCCTTAATATCAAATTCAACTGTAAGAAAGGCAATAACTTGTTGAATGACAGAAGAAACACTACCCGTGATGATTATATCATCAACATAGAGCAAGAATATCACAATCTCAGTGCCAAAATACTTAACAAACAGAGAAGAATCAACATAAGTAGATGCAAAACCAAAAGAATGAAGAAAAGTGGTGAACCTCTCATTCCATGCTCGTGGGGCCTGTTTCAACCCATATAAAGATTTGTGCAATTTACATAATAACTCAAGATGATTCGGATCTTCAAACCTCGGAGGTTAAGCCATATAAACCTCTTCTTGCAACAAGCCATGTAGGAACACATTTTTAACATCAAGCTGCCTTAATGGCCAGTGAAAATGTGAAGCCAAAGCTAGAATTAACCGAACTATAATAGGTTTGATGACAAGACTAAAAGTTTCCCCATAATCCAAACCAGGTTCTTAACTAAAACCCTTAGCTACCAACCGAGCTTTATGCCTAGAAATAGAACCATTAGAATTTCTCTTAAGCTTGAAAATCCATTTGCTTCCCACTAAGTTTTTCTAAACAGGTAATGGGATTAAAGTCCAAGTTCCCTGATGATGGAGTGCTTCAATCTCTTCTTGCATGGCTTTATACCAAACAGGGACCTTAAGAGCAGATTTGTGAGTTGCAGGCTCACACAGGGATAAGTCAACATAACTGGAATCACATAGATTACTGAGAAATGCTTTCTCCTTGAAAATACCATTCTTACTCCGAGTTTGCATTGGATGCATATTTAAAGAAGGAATAGGTAACACTGGATGCAGTTGAGTAGGATTGAACTCAAGATCGACAGGGAGTGAGGAAGAAGAGTTTGGTGATACAGTAATAGACTGAAGAGAGGATGCAGCTATGGAGTGCAAATGAGATGGTTATGGGGATATAGGTATGAGAGATGGTGATGAACTCATGGCTGAAGGTATGGAAGGATGAACCATAGTATTGGTAAGATTAGGGACTGGTGTAACTGAAGATGCAGGAAATGATGCACATGATATGGAACACTTGTTAGATTGAGAGAGTATGTGTTGGTAAGGGAATGTTGATTCAATAAACATAACATGCCAAGATACATATAATCTACCCTTTAAGACATCATAACAAATTAATCCCTTATATTTAGAGGCATATCCCAGAAAAACACACTCAGTAGTTTTAGGTTGTAATTTGGAAGTGTTATAGGGCTTGAGTAAAGGAAAAACATGAACACCCGAAGACTCTAAGATGGGTAATGATAAGAGAGGTACCATAAAGCAACTCAAATGTAGACTTATGCTTTAAAACTGGGGTAGGCATTCTATTAATCAGATAGGCAGCAACCTGACAAGCAAACGACCAAAACTGAGAGGGAAGCTTGGCATTTTGCAGCAGTGTAATAGTTGTTTCAATAAGGTGTCTATGTTTTCTTTCAGCTAGGCCGTTTTGCTCAAGAGTATATGGGCAAGAGATTTGATGCAACACCTCTTTAAGTTTGAGAGAAGATTGAAGTTTATGATTTATGTACTCCCCCCCCCCCACCATCTGTTTGTAAAGTCTTAATGGTCACAAAAAACTAAGTTTGAACATATGCATAAAAGGAGACAAAGGTATCAAAAAAGTTTGATTTATTTATAAGTGGGAACTCCCAACAGAATCTAGTACATTCATCAATGATAGTTACATAGAATTTGAAACCATCAAGGGAAGTACATGGTGCAGGACCCCAAAAGTCATTGTGTACAACTTCAAAGGGGATTTGGGATTAATGAGTACTAGATTGAAAATGAAATTTAGTAAATTTCCCTTCTAGGCAACTATAATAGACAATTGGTGCATCATCCTTAGAACACCTAATATTAGCTTTACTGAGCATGGTAGAAACCACATTATTGGTAGGATGACCAAGCCTACTATGCCAAATAGATGAACTAATAAGCTATCCCAGATATGCAGAAACCTTGATATTGCTTGGTGAACAAGGAGATGAGGGTTTGGCAAGAGATGGGATGGGATAAAGTCCATTACTGCAGAGCCCTTTGTATAGAATCCTTCATGTGGCATTGTCCTGAATCCAAAAACAAAAGGCATCAAAAATCAACCAGCAGTTATTATCAAGACAAATTCTATGTACGGATAATAAGTTCTGAGACAACTTAGGCACATATAAAACAGAATTCAATTTGATAGGTTGTACTGGTGTATTAAGAACACTACTGTCAATATGAGATACTGTCAAACCTTCTCCATTAGCAGTTTGAAATGTCTCATTTGTGGGATATGGAGAGGCTAAAGATAGGTTACTAAGATCAATGGTCATGTGATTCGTGGCTCCAGAATCAGCAATCCAAAATTGAGGAGAAGTCTGAGATGAAGAGGCCTGAGAAGATGAAACTATATTATGCACTCTTGGTACAGATGGTGACGAATAAGATGGAACCATATCATGCATAGCTTGCATTGCAAGTTGAGCTAGAAACTGAGGTGCTGAAGGAGGATAGGAATAAAAATCCATGGATGGTTGATGTGAACCAATGTATGCAGGGCCCTTATCATTGTAAAAACAGAACTAAGTAGTGTGATTGTGCTTCCCACAAATCTGGCAAGCAGATTTATCCCCTGTCTTTGAACGGCAAAATGGGGCAGTATGACCACAAGCATTGCATAACTGACAAGGCTGAGCAGAAGACACATTCGGAGGTGGATCAAGAACACCGGAAGTAGGAACATGAGCCTGATTGAAGAATGGTTGTCTTGGTGTAGAATATTGATACCCTTGATTGAACTTTCCTTTACACTTCTGCTTGTTATGGTTAAACTGCCTAAACGGAAGTAGGAACATAAGCCTGATTTTAAAATATTGATTATATCTATTAATTCATAAATTTACATTTTACATCTAATGTTTATTTTCTTTTGGATGGCACTGACACAACTAGAAGAACAAAAAAAAAAAATCATGGTTGAAAAGAAAAACTTTAGAAAAAAAACTTCATAACACTATTATTGTAAGTTTATTATTAGCACCTCACACTTTGTAAAATGCACCCTAATTCTTGTTTTATTATTAAATAATTTAACACTCTAAATTTCTTGAAGTGCGAGTAACATTTCTCTTATATTTCATTGTTATAAAACTTACTTTAAACCTGAACAAGCGAGTTTTTTTTAGTTATAACCTGTCCGAACCTAACCCAATTTCAACCCGTTCATGGATTGGGTTGAGTTGAGTTGATCATTTGCCCGTTCATCCCCATCCCCAACCCAACCCGATCCCGAGTTGTATTACAATGTCAACGTCAAACCTAAGTTTCTACTGTATTTGGTGTTTGGAGCATTTGTGGGATTGGATTGCAATGTCAACGTCAAACCCCTGCAAATTTAGGGTTTTTGGTGGCTTATGTTGCAACGTTTTCTCCCAAAAAAATAAAATAAAAACTTTGAAAAATCCAAAAATATGTTGCTTTCTTTATTTATCTAGTTGATTTTACCTCTGTTTTTAATTTTCACAAAAATTGGTTGATTGCAAGTTGCAAATAGATAAAATAAAGGCAAATGATCTTATACTGGATCATGCACTCATCAGCAAGTCTATATTCACATCAACCACACCTACACTACACTGAAATTTAAAGCAATTAACATGATTTAATTTAAAGATGCAAGTTTGGGGGTGATTGTTGAGCACCGACACATAATTTTGAGCAGTTAATTTTTTGTAGCTCAGTTTTGCGATGCATGGATGAGAAGTACAATTAAATCACAGATCCATACAACACATAATTGAGTACATGTATTACTACCGGATCTACAACTGAACTTACAAGGATATGAAATTTTACCTCCCAGATGCACAGATCTGGGCCCTTGGAAGCTTTGGCTGTTTTGGTCCGTTCTAGGTCGCGTGTTGTTCATTAGTCCCTCGAGCTCACATGGATTTGAGCATCATGCACACAAACCATCAACATGAATATACAAAGATCAAGAGTTTCCTACCACAAGTAAGCAGCTCCAAGGTGAATTTTATATGAGACATGAAGTGAGAGATCAGTTATGAAGGCTAGTGATTTTACTTTTTTTTTTTGGATTTGTGCTGTTAGAGTGTTGTTCCTCATTTTACCCATTATTTCGTCAGCGGATCCAGAACCTCATACACATATCAGACTAAACATGTGTTAGTTTCCTACTTTTTCTGTCTAAATATCACCAAATGGACACATATTCAAGAATGTCATGGGCGATGTTTACCTCTGTGGGAAGATTAGAGCTTTAATGTGCCAACATTTCCATGGTAGAGACTCGTTGGTTTTGGGTTTTTGCAGAGAAGAGTGAGTGTTGTTGAGCGGCTAGGGTGAAGGGTTTGTGTTGATGTGAGAGGGGAGGGTAAAGCATTGAAGTAGAAATGGTAGATGAGGTGCGGCTAAGGTTGTCATATTTTTGAGAGATGGGAGCTAGGGTTTTGGTTTTTGAGAAAAGAGCAGCTAGGGTTCTAAGTTTAGAGAAATAAGAGACATCTCTCATATTTAAGAGAGAGATAGGGCTGAGGGAACTGCAGAGATAGAGAGAGAGCTGTTTGGCTCTGGGCTGGAGAATAAAGAGAGAAGTAGCTGATGGTTCAAGAGAGGTTTCAAATGTCAGAAATGAAAGAAATGCGTGTGCTTTAGTTTTATTGGATGTAGGGGACATGAGGGTTGTGATGCCAACTGCATCCCATTTCAAGTGCAGCAAAATCTCCACCCAACCAAGCAAACAAAAAAAAATAGAAAAGTAATATTACCTTAAGTTTATCATTTGCGACTCATGCTTCAATGTATCTATCTCATGCTTCAATATAAATTTTTTTGAAGAAGACACCCTAAAAACTCAAGATTTATAAACTATGAATGTTACACTCGACCCCCGATTAAGGTAGTTTTGAGTTTTTATTTAAAAATGATTTTTGTGTCTTAATTGGTGAGCCCAAAGGGCCCACCCCTGTTTTATCCCCTATTCATCTCTTATATTTAAGAGAGAGACAAAGCCCAGGGAACTGCAGAGATAGGGAGATAGCCGTTTGACTCTGGGCTGGAGGATAAAGAGAGAAGTGGCTGATGGTTCAAGAGAGGTTTCAAATGTCAGAAATGAGAGAAATGTGTGTGTTTTAGTTTTATTGGATGTAGGGGGACATGAGGGTTGTGATGCCAACTGCATCCCATTTCAAGTGCAGCAAAATCACCACCTAACCAAGCAAAAAAAAAAAAAAAAAAAAAAAGAAAAGTAATATTACCTTAAGTTTATCATTTGCGACTCATGCTTCAATGTATCTATCTCATACTTCAATATAATTTTTTTTTTGAAGAAGACACCCTAAAAACTCAAGATTTATAAACTATGAACGTTACACCCGACCCCCGATTTTAAAGGTAGTTTTGAGTTTTTATTTAAAAATGATTTTTGTGTCTTAATTGGTGAGCCCAAGAGGCCCACAGCCTGTTTTATCCTCGGTTCCATTCCCATTTTCCTTCTTTTTTCTGATTTTTATAACACACACACTTTCTCTTATCTCTCATTCTCGACAACTCTCTCTGTTCCTCTCCGATACACCCCCCACACCCACACTCAGTTACGCACACACACCCTAGGGCCCTCCCAAGCAAGAACTCGAACCCTGGACAGGTCCGTGGTGCACCACAGTGGCGGAGACCGCTGTTCTCTTCCTCTCTCGTTGAACTCCAGTGAGTTTCTTGAATTTTCGACCTTGATAAGCTTCATGACTCTCTCTAATATTCCTATTGATTGATCAAACTCTAGTTAGAATTCATTTTAGGTGCTTTGGTGAAGGTTTGTAGTGAGAAACAACTCGGAGGTTTGTTTTCCCAGTTTTACCGGCGAGTCCGACAGCTTTTGAACCAATGTCCAGCCAAACCATGATGAGTTGGCCAGTGTGCAAGGTATCAATCTCTTCTTCTCGCTGAGTACTACAACCTTTCTTTTTGTTTCACCCAATTTCATTGAGTATTGAAGAAGTTATACTCATTTGAATCTTATCCAGTTTCCTGCAATCTCCGCGGCTTTCGAGGCATTTTCTGGCCAAACCACGGTGAGTTAGACATCGTGTGAGTTACCATTCTCTTTGTCTCGTCGAGAACTATGATTTCTGTTTTTGAATCACTCAATTTCGTTGAGTATTGACAAAGTTATGAGCGTTTAAAGTTTGTCCAACTTTCCGGCCGAAATTCCGCCTTCCCTTTCGTTTAGCTCCGGCGAGCGGCAACCAAACTAGGCCTTTAGGCCTTTCTTGCCGAGCCCAACCCAACCCTTTTAGGTTTTTGTTTTAAAGGCATTTGGGCCTTGTAGGTTAAAGCCCAAAACCAAATTTAGTTTGGTTTTATTTTTGTTTCTAAAAAAACATAATGTCTTTGGCCTTTCTCCTTTAGGGCCTTCGACCTGAGTAACCCAAAACCCCAAGCCCAATTCCTAAACCCAAAACCCATCTACCTAAATCCTAAACCCTAAACCCATTGCCCTAACTTATTAACCTAACCTTTAACCCTAGCCCAAGTCTTTACTAAACCCTTTACTATTTTAAACCCTTAACCCAATCCTCTAACCTGTTAACCCAAAACCCTTTTTAAATTAGAAAACCCTTAACCCATTAACCCATTATCCTAAGCCCAACCTACCTAAACCTAAACCTAAACCTAACCCAAGTCCAGACCCTAAACCCTAGCCGACCCAAAACCCTTTATGGAGAATATTCCGTTAGGGAATATTCTATTGACATTTACGAAATTTAACCAGGACCCTTCTTAGGGTAATTCGACATCCTGAATCCGTTTCCGACGTCTGTTTTCCCAAATTTAATTGTTATAATATAGTTTTATTAATTGTACCATTTATATGCTTAGGGGCAATTATATTGGTGTTTCTGTCTTCGCTAGCTGTGTGGCTCTTTAGCGGCGAAGTACTGTGAGTGGACCCCCTTATAAAATGCATGTTTTAATAGTAGAAATGCATACATGGAAAAGCATGATTTAGCAATTATGTTATATGAAACGCTTTGAGATAACACGCTTACTGAGGCTACTTTGAATTATTACTATTTTTCCTATAACGCGTGTTCTTGTAGAATATCTTATGGATGACGATATGATATTTAGAAACACCTCTTTATAGTATAGATGATGGATGCCTTTATATATGTTCAATGATTTTGTACTTACCTAGTGGTCATTTCCGCTACGGGACGTAAGGATAGATTCTGGTCCGTCCTAGGCAACGTTTTGGTGTTGGCATAGGGCCTGGAGTGTGTTTTCTCTGGCTATTTAGCACAGGGACGGGGAGCCGGCATAGGGCCTGAAATGTATTTTCCTTTGACTGTCTGCTCAGAGACAGGGAACCAGCATGGGGCCTGGGGGTTATTGGACATTCACTAGTGATTATTATATATACAAGTTATGATTTGAGACATTGCACGGCATGCTAGGTTTCGGAAAACCTATGTTTATCATTATATATGTGTTTTTATAAAACCTGGGGATTAGTACGTTGATGACTGTTTTACTATATATATCAACTTGGTCTACTTATGTTTATTTTGCGCCCCCTTCAGGACTTAGAATCGAGGCATACAATCCCTGCGTCAAGGCACTTCCGCATCGGCATCTTCGAGTCTTCTTGGTGTGGGACCCATTCTTTCATTCATTCAATTTTATATTATTTCCTTTAGTGTTCTAGTAGTTGTATGCTCTAAACACGTTCCTTAAATGCATATTATTTATTCTTTTATATTTATAAACCTTATCAATTCCTTGTTTTCAGCATTTGCATTCAATAAATGGTTTTCGTCACCCTCGGGTGTTGGCCAACACATGCCTATCCTGGTATTCGGAGAAATATCGGGATCGGGGCGTGTCAATGAAGAAGGATAGAAATTTCAATTTTGGTGTGTGATTTCTTAGGATGGATGGTGGCTTATATAGAGAAAAAAGAAAGGATTAAGTTGTAGATAATGTCATGTGGTACGCTGTGATTCGTTAAAAATTTTATCGAAATCTATCATCAAAGATTCTAACAAATAGTGACACGTGACGCGACATAATTGGTTAAAGATCTTATCAGAAATCTATCATCAACAATTCAAAACACGTAACGACATGTGGCACAACGAAATTGATAAAAAACTTATCGAAATCTATCACAAAAAATTGTACTTTCGGATAAGGACACGAGACATGACGAGATCAGTTAAAATCCTATCGAAATTACATATATTTTTTTTTTATAAAATAAAAAATACTAATATTTTAATATGAATTGTATAGACTATTCAGTTTAGAGGTGAAGATACAATAGACAATTATAATTCATTAAAGGCATTTACTATTCACTTGAGGGATTGGAATTACCTATTACCATCTGAAGCCCTTACACACTGAAACTGCTCTAAGCAGCCTGAATTCTCAAAAAACACAATCCACATTAAATTACGAAAATCTAAATCAGACTCTTCAACTTCAAATAGGGAAACAAAATATCAATTTGGTTTCTCTTGTTCAATATTTAGCCAAATTATGTGGTTAACAGTAGTATATTATCTAAAATATAAACTAACCAAAATTTCAGTTTTTTGCAATAAATTATGGCAGAATGAGAGAGAGTTCTAAATGATCACATATGGAAATACAGCCTAATTGGAGCCTGTACGGCTCATTAAATCATGTCCCACAAAAAATATGTCACCTAAAGATTTGAGTGCACTTGAAGCATGGGAAAATAATTCATTGGATAAAGAATCTTAGGTCACATTTTCGAATGCCAATTATTGGTTTGGTACTGATGTGTTTCTATAAAAAGTGGATATAAAAAAAAAGCTAAATTCAAAAATATGTTTGGTAAACACTTAAAAACAGCTTATTTTCGTAGTTTTGGATGAAAATAAGCTGAAAATGTGAAGCAGCAAAAATAAGCTTATTATCAGAACACGGCAAAAACAAATTTTTTTTCAAAGCCTAACAATACCAAACCAGCTCTAAATCTAGTCTTAGATTTTACAAAACATAGATACTCATCCAGAGATTCAAATAAATAAGAAATTTAACTGATACAATCAATGGATGAATGCTAAAGAATAATTGACGTTGGTATGACATCATGATCATCAAACCATCCACACGAATCAAGTGCAGCATCTCCAGCTCCATCTTGCTGGTGTATAAGTATAAAGCCACCAGCTTGATACCGTGCAGGAAAATCTTCTCACGTTTTCACTTTCCAGAATTCATCTGGAAATTTTCCTGAAATTTTCTCCAACATTACAATATTGACCAACTATAATGGTAATCCAACGACACCATCTTATTTACATTGTATACCCTTGACAAAGACCACGTGAAAACATAAGAAACTGAAAGGAGGCATACACCCCTCTCCAACTTTAGAAACGAGGCATACACACCAAAACAATTTTAAAACCCGTAGCAACCCGCACATTCCGATCAAACTAAGCTCCCACATCTGAGGTTAGGATTGTCAAATAGTTTATACAAATTATCCATTTCACCACCAACATTGCTTGTTTGACATTTCACTAATATCACGTAAGATTATACGCAATCCAAAT
Source organism: Malus sylvestris (assembly GCF_916048215.2). NCBI lineage: Eukaryota > Viridiplantae > Streptophyta > Magnoliopsida > Rosales > Rosaceae > Malus > Malus sylvestris. Next base: position 33,311,518 of record NC_062266.1, on the reverse strand, counting down.
GTGATTGCAATTTCTTGCAAAATGCCCAAATGCAAGGTTCCTCCAGACCGACTCCCACACAGCACATCCCCTAAAACCAAACCAAGAAGCCTTCTTTCATTACTGTGTCTAGTATGCTCTATGACACATCATTACATAGACTAATTGTAATTAAAGTGAATAACAAAAATGATTAAGGGCTCGTTTGGATGTGCTTTTAAAATGACCGATAGCGTTTTTAGAAAAAATATTTTTTTATTCCAAAAGCACTTAAAGTGTTTTTTTCAGAATTTACTTGCATTTTTATTAAGAATTGGTTTTAAAAACATTTTCAACAGAAACGCTTTCAATCATTTTAAAAGTACATCCAAACGAGCTCTAATTCTTCAATGTGAAGAAGCTCTGTGCAGAATTAAATAAGGAAGCCGAAGAGGATTTATTTATAGCAGTTGAATCAAAATTCAATTGCCCGGATCTATTAATCCCTAGGCTCAGATCCGGAGAGGATTTGTGTCCGGAAGCTACAAGCTTGAGCCTCAGACCGATTAAATGATAAGACATCGGACAAGGACCTGTCCAAGAAACAAAAGAGAGCATAACTATTTAGTCAAGAAAATAAGGAAGCCGAAGTAATCGAGACCAATGCACCCGACAATAATTGGTGGACAAATTTCTTCAAACGTTAATTGGGTACATGTTGTAAAATCGACTGTGGGTGCAGTGGAATAAATGAAACAAGACACAAAATTTACGAGGTTCCTCTACAGTCAGTGTGACTGGAGTACGTCCTCGGGGCAGCAGCGGCGCTTTCATTATAATTTGAAATAATAGGAGTACAAAGATAACTCTCTCTATTATCTCCTCTCATCTTCCTCTATTCTCTCTCTTCCTCTTCCTTCCTTCCTCTCTTTCTTTCCCGTGAACTCTTCACATCTATCTATCTCTTTGTTGTGTTTCATAAGGCTTGTTTTTATACAAGTAAATCACATGCTAAATAGTGGAAGGGCAACTTGCCCATTATTTGAGTGGACATCCATTTCTACAACACTCCCCCTTGGATGGCCACAAGTCTTCGATTGACTCGTTAAAATCTTGATTTGTTTTGAATGCTCCACCTGATGAGTATCTCCCCCAGATTTCAAATCATTTAGGTTGATCGTTGATCGTTCTGCTTTAGTCTCTTAGTAAGAAGAGTTGCTAAAAGAGTTGCTTTACTTGTTGTTAACTTTCCACAGGCTTTTTCTTGAACTGGGTTGTAGGACTTTCTGCTAGACTAGCATCCAAAGGTCTGAATTTACTCCTTTTATCTGGAGCGGAATTTGATTCAAGAGTAGTGAACACTTGATCTTGAATCGGACTTGTGATTTCTTTAAGGACCTTCGAGGCTTGATCTTGAATGAAATTGGACCATGAGGAGCTTCATGTGGCAAGTGATCTTCAGTTTTGTCAGGGATGAATCAGCACGTGTTTGTTGCGCTTGTCTCCACATGCTTCAATGTATCATTTTCACTTTCCTTACTTGCTCCCCTTGCTTAAGTAGTATTTTCACTGCTTTTCCCCCCATGCATATGTGGCATCTTCTCTTGTAGGATTTGTCCCCTGGTGCAGAAGTGGAATGCAAACCCTTGCATTTGGATGGTTCATCACTTCTTGGTGACTGGAGACCCAACTCCAACCGTTGAAGATGACTACTCGAGAGCAATACTAGGTAAGCAATCAGGAAAGGTTCCAGGCAATCGGTTCCTTACCGGGAGTTTGAGTGGAGGTTCCGACATATTGCTTTCCTTATCCTTGTCTTTGCAGGCAAGAACATGGACAAAGGAAAGGACAGGGAGATTGCATGATATGAGATAATCTTGCTCTGGTCCCTGAAGATATGTGATAATCTTGCTCTGGTGTGACATGTTTGAAGAGGTATTCTCGGAGAGGAAGAAAACTGAGTATTTCGAGATGCTATGTTGAAGATGCATTCTCGGAGATGAGGAAGAGTTAGGTATTCTTGCAGTGTTGCAGGTCTGCCTTGTTATGGAGAACAGAGGTCGACATATATAGAGATTTCTCAATAGCAAGTGGTGGTGCTGTGCTTTTACTCTTGTCAGCAACTGTGGTGTAAATAGAACAGTAAGATTTACGCGTTTTCAACTTTGTCAGAGATCTTTGACAAAATTGCACGCGACATCTGAAAAGCTGGGATTACGTCTGAAAAATGCCAACGAACTTTATTCAGGAAAATCTGGCTTTTTGAAATTCGGAGAGCCGTGTCGCTTTGATCTTTGAACAAGCGGCTCTGTTGCCTCTTCTTTTATAGAGACATCAATTGCGTTCAAGAGTATGCTCAGAAAGTTGCTGCCTGAGAAATTTCCACCTTCTTGCACTTCTGAAATTTTATTTGACCTCTGTTTTTCCTTCATCATTTCTGAAAAATGACTTGCCCATCTAACATTTGCTTAGATTTGAGTCTTATGAGTGATACAGACGAGCAGCGTCAGGATAATATATGGCGCCCGTCCTTCTTATCTTCTAATGGTCCTCTTACGGTTGGGGACTCTGTGATGAAGAATAACATAACCGCTACTGTGGTAGCTAGGAATCTTCTCACTCCAAGGGATAACAAGATCCTTTCAGAACGGTCTGAAGAGTCGGCCATTCAAGACTCCTTGGCTCTCAGTGTTCAGTGTGCTGGCTCTGTGTCCAATATGGGCCAACGCCTACTTGCTCAAACTCGCCAAGTTGAATCATTGATGGCGGAGGTGGCAAGTCTTAAACAAGAGATCAGAGGGCTCAAGCACGAGAATAGGGTGTTACACGTGCTTGCAAATAGTTACTCTACGAGCATGAAAAGAAAGCTCGTCCAACTGCAGGAATCCGAAAGTCGGATTCAAAGTGATCACCAGAGGTTCGTTGCTAGATTCCGAAAGCAACTGATGCCTTCCCCTTCTGGTGTTTTGCTAAGTACTGGGGTGCCACATGATCAATCTCCAGTGCCTCCCCCTTCTGGGGTACTTCCGAGTACTGAGGCTTCACATGAGCAACCTTTGTGAAGGCTTCATCCTGTTTGTTTGTTTTAACTCATGTGTATGTATATATCTATAATTTCTTGGAGATATTAATAAATAAGCTTTATTTCATTCAATGTATTGTGCCAAATACAATAAAGCATATACTTCACTAAGATGTGGTACTTCTGGACCAAATATTAATTTATCTTTACCCTCACGAAGATAAATGATTATTCTTAGTGTCTTCATCATATGAGTATTCAACTCATAATCTTCAATCCATATGATTCTTTTAATATCATAAATATTATGGATAAGATTCGTGTTGGTAGATTGTTCGATCTGCAGCTCGAGACAATAATTCCTTCAACACTTTATAATTTTTCTAGACTCTTCAGGAGTCCCAATTTAATATCATCAACTCTTCAAGAGTTATAATTTAATGTCATTGACTCTTGCAAGAGATTTTAGTATGTTGCAACAATATCATAATGATAGTACTCACTAAGGCAATTTATATCATCCATTGGTATTGAGTACATATTTTATGTTTTACCCTTCAGAGGCTTACTTCAAGCAATTTGAATCCTTCAAGGGTTTTCTACACTTCATGACACATTTTCCTTTGGAATTTATACAGAGCAATTTGCTCCCATGTATACTTGAGGGATTTACTTATGGAGATATAATGTGGGCGACTCACAACCCTTCGTATATAATTCTCCATTCATATGAACTCGTTTACAACCTTGTGTCATATCATGTAAGTGTATTACACTATATTACAAATGCCCATATATAACCTCCTTGGTTTAACATCATTTGGCTATTTGTATTGTATTCAAATATATATAGGTTCATTTGCCCACGTTCTTACAAAATTTGTAATGGAATTGCCTTTCTCCATTTTTGGCCAATAATTTTTCTTTTGTCGACGAACAAAAGAACGTGACTTAATATTAACACAGCTTATTGATGAATTTAGTAGCTACTTGTAAAAACCAAAATTACCATTGGTTATCATCAATCCGTGATCCCATACTCTCATGTGCACGCGCATGCATAAAAACTTTTCATTTCTTTGGATATCCATTGCCTCTTCAAGGGCATGACGCTATCTCTTCCAGGATAGTCATAATTGAGAGAATGTGGATCATAACCTCCTCTTGAGCGTTATAGAGCTTGGATTTTAATCTCCACTTCCGGGAGTTGAGTCATTGGAACCTATATGTCTATTATGCTTCATGTATGAGACATCAACATTCCCATGTCTGTGGATTGTCCTATCTGGGACGTGTATCCATGCGGCGACTGTCATGCTTCTGGCATGCAACAGTTATGCTTCGGGAATGCAATAGTTCAGTAGTGCCATATTATTCTTCTTTCGAATAACTGAACCTTTTGAGTCTAAAAATCTGCCACGCTTCAGGCGTGCAATAGATAAATCATTTACTGTCTCATTATTTTGTCCAACAGGGACATCAATTCTTGTAGGCACATTTGCAGTAAGTATATGTGATTTCATCACTTTCGTTGCATCATTCAATTATTTCAATTTCATTTTCTCATTGTTTGTTTCGTGAATCAAAATAAGACAAATTCTCTTCGTTCTTCTGGAACGGTCTTTTCTCATCATTCTTCTGGAATGATATTTTCTCATCGTTCTTCTGGAATGATGTTATTTTCTCCCCCTAATGGCAGGAAAACTGTCTTATCAAAATCATAGTCCGCAAATCATGCGGTAGACATATCCCCAGTCAAGGGTTCCAAATATTGAATGATAGATGATGTTCAACATCAATGCCTAATCTACGATGATGCCTCATTTCAGTACGTTGTGGCAGTCTTACATGCACATAGATAACACAACCAAAAACTCGTAAATGTATAATGTTTGGCTAGTTCCCAAACACGAGTTGTACTGAGAAGTATTGATGGTTGATAATATGTCTCAACCGAATTAATAATGCATTATGTAAAGTTTACATGTTCCCATGTAGAAAATTGGCAATTTTGTTTTCTTGAGCAGAGCGTTGGTAATCAATTTCACCCACTTAATAAATGTTTCTGCTAAACCATTTTAAGTATGGACATAAGGAACTTCTGGTCCTTGTTTAATAGTCTGTTAACCGAGACTCTTATGTCCTTTATTATGGTTAAGTTGAGGCACTGCGGCACTTTAAACTTACGGTACTCATCAAGGAATTTCATGTCCTGATCTTCAGGATCAAAGGACTTCATGCTTGATCTTTTTGTATGATGGAACTTCGGGTCCTATCATTTTATATGATGAGGATCAAGAAACTGCAGGTTCTGATCTAATCAAGGAACTCTAGGTCCTTGTTATACTCATTGTAACAAAAGATAAGTACAATAAATAAATTAAAGCAATAGACGGTAATTCCAGCCATAATGAATAAAAATTGCATTTAAGTAAATAAAGCTTGTGACAAGGGCTTTAATTCAGCACCATCAAAACTTAAAGCAATAGGCGGTAAAACCGTCCATGGTAAATAAATTGCTTTAAAGTAAATAAAGCTTGTGACAAGGGCTTTGATTCAGCACCATTCACATAAATATCAAAGCTTTAAAGCAAAGGGTAATAATTCTACCCACTATAAATAAATTGCTTTAAATAAATAGAACTTGTGACATGGGCTTTAAACCAACACCATGCACATAAATAAATATATAATTTTATTATTTCTTTTCATAATGGTGATGGTCTCATCAACTTCCCACTATCAACTTTATTATTATTTTTTATTATTTCTTCCCTTCACTTCTGTCGGGGCACCCATCCAAATTGTCCTTATTTTATTAATGTTTTCATTTCACAACAACAAGTCCTTTTAGTTACTCAGGAAGTAAAAGTAACAATAAGTTCCAATTGGTGTTCCTCCTCCGGTGAGTTTCGAAAAAGTCGAAACGGTTCCCATAAGTTTTGGAGTCAAAAGTGTCTGCAACTTATGAGAAGATCAAACCGTTAGATTTAGTTCAAATTTTAGTATGATATGGATAAGAGGATACCAAACAACTTTCGTGAAGAAACAATTTCGATTTGAGCTACAGAAATAGAGTTATGGTACTCATAAGGTGGCTGTCCAGTTTTATGCGGAAATTGGAAACTGGTTTAGTATTTCAGACATCTGCAACGATCGCACCGTTAAAGTTTTCTGAAATTTTGATATGTTGTAGATATTGAGTGGACGAACAACTTTCAAGAAGAAAATATTTTAATCCGAGGTCCGCAAGTTGGAGTTCAGAGGCTGTTTACATTGCTGTCAAATTCTTTACGAATTTTGAGTATGTACTCTTTTGCTTCTGCAAAGGATGATATACAGTCATACAACAATATATATAGTTGCTTCAAGAAAATCAATTGTACTGAGATTTGAAGATGAAATGAAAATTGTTTCTTATCTGTGAGATTCCAGTTGAAGGAGGTGAACATGATTTGTGGCGTTGTGCTTTCCACTGACATAAGAGCTTCTCGTGCTGATAACGTGTTGTAAAATCGACTGTGGGTGCAGTGGAATAAATGAAACAAGACACAAAATTTACGAGGTTCCTCTACAGTCAGTGTGACTGGAGTACGTCCTCGGGGCAGCAGCGGCGCTTTCATTATAATTTGAAATAATAGGAGTACAAAGATAACTCTCTTTATTATCTCCTCTCATCTTCTTCTATTCTCTCTCTTCCTCTTCCTTCCTTCCTCTCTTTCTTTCCCGTGAACTCTTCACATCTATCTATCTCTTTGTTGTGTTTCATAAGGCTTGTTTTTATACAAGTAAATCACATGCTAAATAGTGGAAGGGCAACTTGCCCATTATTTGAGTGGACATCCATTTCTACAACAGTACACGAAATAAGGAAAATAAAGCTAAACAGTTGAATCAAAAAATGAAGAATTTGAAGGAAAGGAACAGAACCATAGCATCTTGTGGGAGGACTAATCCAAGGGTCACAATGAATTTGAAGTGAAGTATTTTCTTCTGCTGGTTATCAATTGTCATAGTTAAGATGGGCGCTTGTATTAATCTCAGCGGATAATTTAAAATTTATATTTTGTTATATTAAATTGTGAATAATTTATTGTACTATATTATAATTTTGACCTTATTTTATTTGGACAATTAACGTTGGTCTATGCAAGTGGTCATCTACTACAGTTTACAGTGGTGGAAATAAGTATTACCCTTATATCACGGCGTGGGTTTAAACCCTATAAATTTTCTAATCTAATAAATCTATCGTTTGTGTATGAAGTGAGGATATTTTTTGGTATTTTGAATGTTTCACTTTTTTTGCCTTCTCACTTTAGACACACACATGTATGTCGATACGATTTTCGGAAGATGTGCAGCACATTGGAGAATTAGATATATTATTGAAGAATTCGAAAGGCTTGCTTCATCCTTCTAGTTAGTGGAATGGAACCATATTCTTAGAGAAGAGAAGTTTATGGCGAATGCTATGATCTCCTCATGTCACCATGTGAGTAATATGTGTATTTGGGAGGGATGAGCCCTCTCCAAACCAAAAATACTTTTCCAGATATCTCGGATGTTTCCGAGACTTCTCTTTAAAATAATTCCTTTGTTTTCTGAAGAAAAAAAAAGGTTCCATACCTACCAACCTGAACTTAATTAAACTACTTAACTCTCTGTCGGTTTACCAAAAAAAAAAAAAAAAAATTTTATGAAAAACTCCTAGTACTGTTCACTTTAACGAAAAATCATATTTTTACACTAAAAAGTCAATCCTGGTACTATTTACTTTACCCTTTATTTTGTCCTTATCATTAAAACTCAAAGTTTTCAAGCCATTTTCATTAGTTTTCTATAAAAAAAAAACCTAAATATAGTTTTGTTGAGTGTAATTTAAAAATTAAAATTATACTTGTGTAGAGTCAAACCGTAACCAAACCGGTTCAATTTGGCGTCTAGGGCTTTACAGGAAAAATACACAATTTCTCTCTCTCTCTCTCTCTCTCTCTCTCCCCTCATCGCCCACTCTCACTCCCCCCACCCGCCAACGTTCCACTGTCCTCCTCCCTCCAAAATTTGAAGGCATCGCAGAAATATAATCATACGTCCGAGAGGAGGATTTACAGACTTGCGAAAATTTCGATCGGCGTTGAGGTTTGAGGGACGGCGGATTCTTTCTCGGGTAAGTCCGATTCAGATGTTACGAAATTTGAGATTCTGAAACCCTAGTTTCTACTGTATTTGGTATTTGGGGCATGTGTGGGATTGGATTGCAATGTCAACGTCAAACCCCTGCGAATTTAGGGTTTTAGGTGATTAGCTTGCAATTTTTTCTTAATTGTGCTAAACATTTGGAATTATAAGCTATTGAATTGGGTTTACTGTTCAGAGTGTGTTTACGTGCAATTACTAGCATTAATATGATAAAATGAATTGGTTTAGTTGTTTTTCTTTTAGGGTTTTGGTTGAAATTGCATGTGAAGCACTTCATTATTGCAAAAGAAAAAAGCTTGAATTGGATTTTTGGTATTCCAGTTTTATTGTTGGGTAAGTCAATCTAATTGGGTTCGGGGTTAATTGTGATTGTTTACAACTCTCTTATTTTTAAGTGGATTCATTGACTTGTGTTGATTTTGTGTTTTACATCTGGATCCAGGATCATTTGGTCACTAGGCTTTCCAGTATCTGCTCCTGATGTAAAATACATCAGGCAAATCAGAAATAATAGTAATAATTATGTTTGTTAATTTGAAGGCCTTAGGGTTTTGATGGATTCTCCCGAACGTAGTCGGAGTCATGTGAAACGAGAGTTGGAGGATAGCTCGGATTTGAGGAGTGATAGGGCTGGAGACGATGAAGAGTGGGAGGGCAGTGATAAGAGGAAGCACAGGTCAATCCGATCAAGAAAGTCTGGCAATGGAGAAGACACGGGAGGAATAGAGAGCAGTGGAAGAAGGAGAAGTTATGGGGACAGAAGTGAGAGCCGAAAAAGATCAGGTGGTTCTAGCATTGCAGATAGCGATGAAGATGATTATGACTCAAGGAAAGAGTCACATTCTAAGCAGATGAAGAAAAAACAAGAAGAGAGCAGTTTGGAAAAGTTGAGCAGTTGGTATCAGGACGGCGAATTAGAGAACAGGCAAGATGGGGGAGATAAGTCGGGAGGTAGAGGGTCAGTTCGAACCGAAGAAAGTGATAAAAGGAAAATGAGCTCAAAGCTTACACAGCATGAGGATTCTCAGAGTAAAAGTAAGAATAAAGAGGAAAGACCCTATGATGGAGAGCTTGAAAAGACACTTGGTAGAGACTCCAGGCATTCGGAGAGCAAGGAAAGTAGCCATGAGAGGACACATGGTTCTTCTGAACAGGTGAAGACCTCAAGAAGAAGATGGGATGAATCAGAAGGTGGGAGAAAGGCAGAAGAAAGTCATTATGAAAAATTTGATTCAAGAAGCAGTAAGCCTTCTGATTCTAAGTATGAGAGTTCTAAGGAAAAGAGTGCCACTGTGAGAAATGAACCCAGTGACAGGAGAATCCGTGGTGTGGATTCAAACAGTGATAGGCCTACCAAATCTAACAGGGAAGAGAGAAAACCTGATTTGGAAAAGAGTAAGATTAAAAGCAGGACCGAAACACTGGAAGAAGGCAACAGTGATAGTCCTGTCACTCGTGAAGATAGATCACACAGGGAGAAAACTGAAAAGCATAGACAGCAGAGAACTCCAACTGGTCGGGATGTTGTTGAAAGCAAGGAGAGGTCTTTGAATGCAGATGAAGAAGCAAATGCGGGGACGAAAGACAAGGGTCCTAGAGAAGTAGGAAGAACCACCAGGTCAAGGACACCTGATAGGAGTGGGAGGCGTTATCTGGATTCAGAATACGATTATGACAGGAATTTTAATCTTAAACGGAAGGAACTGGAAAAAGATGGTTATAGGAATGATCGACCTAAAGGCAGAGATGATGACTGGACTGACAGGAGTAGGGATCGGGAAGGTTCCAAAGAGAACTGGAAAAGAAGGCAACCCAGCAGTAGTGAAAAAGACTCCAAAAATGGGGACATCAATTATGATCAGGGTAGGGAGTGGGAGCTGCCACGACACGGTCGTGAGAGGACTGACAGTGAAAGGCCTCACGGTCGGTCTGGTAATAGGAAAGATGGAAGCCGTGGTGAAGCTGTGAAGACCTCATCAAATTTTGGAATTTCAAATGAAAATTATGATGTGATTGAGATCCAAACCAAACCAATAGATTACGGAAGAGTAGAATCAGCATCCAACTTTGCCAGGAGGACCGAAGCTGGTCAGCAATCTGATGGGAAATCAACACCAAGTGAGGAAGAGTGGGCATATCTGCAGGATGACAGAACAAGGAGTGATATGTATGGATCTGGGCCACCTAGGGAAGATTCAAAGGAAATATATACAGATGATATTAACTCCTTGCGAGATCAGAATTCATGGAGGGAGGACTCTGATGCCCATGGAGGCAAAGGAAGAGGACAGAAAGGTTCCATGCCTGGGTGTGGTACTGGTGGCCAAAGTTCTGGGGGTGGTTCACAGCCTCCATATGGAAATGCGGAGCCAGGTTCCTTCAATAGAAATGCTTCGCAAGGGATGAAAGGGGGGAGAGTTGGTAGAGGAGGAAGGGGTAGGCTTACTGGAAGAGATAGCCAACCGGTAGGAATTCCACTTCCAATAATGGGATCGCCGTTTGGCCCTCTTGGAATGCCACCACCTGGACCTATGCAGCCACTTACACCTAGCATGTCACCTGCTCCAGGTCCACCGATGTCCCATGGTGTCTTCATTCCTCCATTTTCTCCTCCCGTGTGGCCTGGGGCTCGGGGAGTTGACATGAATATGTTAGGTGTCCCACCTGGTCTCTCCTCAGTCCCTCCTGGACCATCAGGCCCAAGATTTCCTACTAATATGGGTACTCCGACAAACCCTGCCATGTTTTTTAACCAATCTGGCCATGGAAGAGGACTTCCTCCAAACATATCTGGCCCTGGTTTTAATTCTGCAGGACCAATGGGACGAGGAACTCCGGCTGATAAAAATCAAGGTGGTTGGTTTCCTCATAAAAGTAGTGGACCTCCTGGTAAAGCTCCTTCCAGAGGAGAGCAGAATGATTACTCTCAAAATTTTGTCGATACCGGTATGCGACCCCAGAATTTCATCAGAGAGCTAGAGCTTACAAATGTTGTGGAGGATTACCCCAAGCTGAGGGAGCTTATACAGAAAAAGGATGAGATTGTGGCTCATTCTGCTTCACATCCCATGTATTACAAGTGTGACCTGAAAGAGTTTGAGCTATCCCCAGAGTTTTTTGGAACCAAGTTTGATGTCATTCTTGTGGATCCACCTTGGGAGGAATACGTTCATCGTGCTCCTGGTGTTGCTGACCACACAGAGTATTGGACATTTGAAGAAATAATGAATCTTAAGATTGAGGTAGTATGGCTGAAAATCACATTTTTTTTCCCTGACAAAAGATTAGAAAGAGGCATATCTATGAGCTTATGCAAAACTTGCTGCTTAGTTACTTTTTATTTCTTAACTTCGTAGTGGTAAATATTAATAATAAAGCAGGTATCGACAGGTGCTTCATATTATTAAATATTAGCATTTTCATATTCTTTAGGCTGCACATACATTTATATGTACTGTACTGTATTAGACATTTAGACTTCATTCATATGCCATAAGGGTTTAATTATTGCCTTTACGCTTCCTCTCACCTTTGACTCAGTAATTGAACTTTTGTCTTTTGTGCTCACAGGCAATAGCAGACACACCTTCTTTCATTTTTCTTTGGGTGGGTGATGGCATGGGTCTTGAGCAGGGTCGTCAATGTCTAAAAAAGGTATTTAATCAAGAATTGTTGGTTGGATTGTGTAGAATTTTTGATGTGTATTTCATGAAGAAACAATTACAAGATGAAACATATATATAGGGAAAGAAAGTAGACATAAGCCTAACTTGCCTAACTTGTGTAACTTGCCTAATTTCCTAACTTGCCTAATTCACACAAAGAATGTTGACTAGCCTAAACCACTAGCCATCCAATACTCTCACTTTTCCAACACTCCCCCTCAAGCTGGATCGAGGGGATTCCTTGAGCCAAGCTTGGACAGAATGCGCATGAACTGAACCGTAGGAAGAGGTTTAGTAAAAATGTCAGCCAATTGATCATGACTGCGAGTGTAATGAGTGTTGATGATGTTGGCTTGAACCTGTGCTCGAACATAATGACAATCCACTTCAATATGCTTCGTTCTCTCATGAAATACAGGATTGGAAGCAATATGCATGGCAACTTGATTGTCACATAACATAGATATAAGTTCCTTACTGTAAAACCCTAAATCAAACAGAAGACTTTTCAGCCATCTTGGCTTCATAATGTTCTCCAGCCATCTTGGCTTAGAGTAAAAGAAACTTAGCGGAAGCCATCTTGGCTTCATAATGTTCTCCAGCCATCTTGGCTTAGAGTTCTCCAGCCATCTTGGCTTAGAGTAAAAGAAACTTAGCGGAAGCCATCTTGGCTTCATAATGTTCTCCAGCCATCTTGGCTTAGAGTAAAAGAAACTTAGTGGAAACGATCAACAGAGCCAGGAATTTAGAGTTCCTGCTCTGATACCATGTAGAATTTTTTATGTGTATTTCATGAAGAAACAATTACAAGATGAAACATATATATAGGGAAAGAAAGTAGACATAAGCCTAACTTGCCTAACTTGTGTAACTTGCCTAATTTCCTAACTTGCCTAATTCGCACAAAGAATGTTGACTAGCCTAAACCACTAGCCATCCAATACTCTCACTTTTCCAACAGATTGTAAACGCAACATGGGGTTGCCTTTGTTGATGTAATATGGTGTTGGATGATATGTATGTGTAAACTAATTGTAATTATCGACATCTAATCAATGTGGTCCTGCAGTGGGGCTTTCGTAGGTGTGAAGATATATGTTGGGTGAAGACAAACAAAACTAATGCAACTCCTGGTTTGCGGCACGATGCTCATACTTTGTTTCAGCACTCAAAGGTTAGTGTAATGTTTCTAGTGTACACCTTTATCCTATCACCTGCCCTCCTCCCTTGTTGAAAATCCTGTGGTAAGCTGAGTGTTTTTTAAATGGTTTATTCTGTTGCCAATACAATGAAGGAACATTGCTTGATGGGAATAAAAGGCACTGTTCGTCGCAGCACTGATGGTCATATAATCCACGCCAACATTGATACAGATGTGATAATAGCCGAGGAACCCCTGTACGGTTAGTAACCACAACAAGGACGCTGAGTTTTATTGCTATGTGTGAATCATGGGTATAAAGTTGAAGAGTGGTGGGGGTTTTTATCTCAATGTTTCTGTGATTGGGTCATGTGATGTGTAGTGAGCTGGTGGCAGTGACATAGTCTGCTAGAGAGTTTGCATTTGTGAATGTGTCTAAAATGAGTCAAATGTTTTATGCTGTTGGTTTATATATAGTAACTTGGTATTCATGTTATTTCTGTTATGTTTTAGACGTTAAATGGTGACACAATGATCTCTGTAGCGAAATTTTACTTTCGGTGTAAACACATAGAAACAGTCGTATCCTCGAACAATTAACAAAGTGAGGAATGGGGGAGAGAGAAAAGGCATTATCAATTACATTATTCTTGGTTCTTGGGATACCATCCCATTTGCATCTAGAGCAATGAAAATGAGCACCTATGATGCTAAATTGTGCCTTCGCAATTGCAGGTTCAACCGAAAAGCCTGAGGATATGTACAGGATTATTGAGCATTTTGCCCTTGGCCGCAGAAGGCTTGAGCTTTTTGGTGAAGACCACAACATTCGGTCTGGCTGGCTGACTGTTGGTAAAGGACTATCCTCATCGAATTTTAATACCGAGGTAAAATAGCTTAAGCTCAAACTTTTTGTGCTTTTTGTTTGGTTTTATATTGCAAAGTAGAAATATGAATAACCATACGTGCCAGAAAGTGGGCTTAGAGTCGATTAATTGTACCACTGCATCAATCTTGTTCCCTTGTCAACATCAAAATTCGTTTCATGATTCTCCAGGGCTATATCAAGAACTTTGCTGACAAGGACGGGAAGGTTTGGCAAGGAGGGGGTGGACGAAACCCTCCTCCAGAGGCACCTCATCTTGTTGTGACAACTCCCGACATAGAAGCACTTCGGCCCAAGTCACCAATGAAAAACCAGCAGCAATTGCAGCAGCAGAATTCATCGTCCATTTCTCTGACACCGGCAAATTCCTCCAACAGAAGACCTGCCGGAAATTCGCCACAAAATCCAATTGCTCTTGGTATAAAACAAGAAGGTTCAAATTCCAATCCCTCAACTCCAGCTTCCTGGGGGCCTCCACCAATGGACGGTTTTAAAGGGAGAGACGGCAACAATATGTCGTCCGATGATAAGGTTTTTGATATGTATGTATACTCCGGACAGCCAAATGCGGAGTTTGTAGATTTTGAGTCTCACAGACATATGAATTTGTTGTAAGAAAATTCCGAGTATTCTCTTTATTTGTATTTTAATTCTTTTTCCCTCTAATATAATGGAAAGAAAATGCGCTTTGTTATGCATCCATCTTCGTCATTGTTCATCTTATTCCTTTTCACTCAGTGTTTAAAAATATCGATATCGGTTGCTTTCGATGAAAATGATGAAATTCTTCTATGGCAGTTTGTCGATATTAACTGATATGCCGAAAATATAGACAAAATTTGTCAGTTTTAGACGAAATTTAAAAGTTTTTTTGATATCTTGTGAAGTTTGGACTTCACCCTCTTTTCATGTCTTTTCTCTACTTCTCTAATATTTTCAAGGAAATATTGACCCGTATCGAAAAAATTTCTAACACTACTTTCACTTTGAATAAAATTGCTCAAATATTTGTGTCTTTGAAGCTGAAGACATCATGGTACAAACCCGAAAAGAAAGGTCGAAATTCACTTTCCAAAAAATGGCATATCTACATTAGTACTAGGTCAAGATATTGCTACTAGATGAGATTGCAAACACCTTTTTGGACACTGAATTATACAGAAATTCTACGTACTAGACTAATTCCATATTTTCTTTGAGAAGGAACAACAAAAGTGGGATTTCTCAGCTCCATTCATCCTCTGTCAAAGCTTCATGTCTCAACTTTGAGATTTATGAACAATTGGCAAGCGTCCGTCCATCAATTGTAATTTGTTCTTATGTCTCAATTTGAGGTTGTTGAGGCGAAGGCGTTCTAGCGGCAGTTTCTTCTTCAACAGTTTGAGGTTGCTGGGGTAAAGGCGTTTCCACAGCAGTTTCTTCAACAGTAGCTGTTACCAATGTACCTACACAACAAAATCATCAAGAGCGAGAGAGAGATGTATGCATTCAACAAAGTTGTCAAGAGAGATTTGATAACGACTAACCTTGAGATGAGGTCTGAGGTTCAAACTCACTTTCCGCTGGAGCAGATGCCTGCGCCTGCTTTTGGGCAGCTGCTAGCTGCTCCTCTGTGATCTTTAAGTACTCTTCTGTGGTGTATGCTTTGGGTGGTGATGGAGCCCCATCTGCATTAGACAATTGACAGGTCCGGGTTTATTAGACAAAAAACTATTTGCATTGAATCATACAGCGACAACATGAATCTGATAAAAAAAAAAAAAAAAAGAAGACTAAACACTGAATATTTTCCTCTGTACAAAGCAGATGTAGCACATATGAAGGATGATGCATGTGCAAGAAATATTATAGGAGATAGAACCGGCTCAACATTTCCCAGCTCTAGTTACTCGTATTTGTTTTCTTTCCTACCATTAGTCCATATTCTAAACCTCACAAATTTGTTCTAAAGTTCCATAATGTGTCAATTGATGTAATGGTTAATATTTACTTTTTCAAAACGAGGGTACAAATTTTGAAGAACAGGTTAATCACTTACCGGTGTCAGCCGTGTTCTTGGAATCTTCAGCCGTCGCAGTTGATGAAGAAGTTGAAGTCTTGCCCATTATTCTGGCATTGTACGCATCTATTGATGATAAACTTGAAATGTCTACAGTTTTGGAATCTTCAGCCGTGGTTTTGGAATCTTCAATCGTGGTTTTGGAATCTCCAGTCATGGTAGTTGATGAAGGGGTTGAAGTCGTGTCCATTTTCTTGCCATTGAATGCATCTATTGATGAACTAGAAATGTCATCAAGACCGATCTCCTTTTCTAGGGTGCTCTTGAAATCCCTCGAAACTTCCTACATGCAGATGTACGTACATGCAACATTGACATCCTTCTCATAAGAGGGCATAAACATACATTTCGAATGAAGCTCATATTATCTACCTGAAGTTCTCTAATGGTGGGTTGAAAAGCACGCAAAGTTTTTCCTAAAGTCCGAGCAACCTGCATGAAGATAAATCGTTACTCAGGAATGCCAGAACATCTGCTAACTGTCGAGACTAAACATTATCAATTCTTTTCTAAAGCTTGTTATCCTAAGCTCATGACACTATCATTTTGACAGACGAAAAATCTGTGAGGGGTTCATATGCCAATCGTAACCCCCCAATTCTCCAAAACCCCTCCATCCCCGCTACTCAAACTGAGAATACATGCATCTACACAAGAAATTAAGGGCTCGTTTGGGATTTCCTTCTGGGAAAGTCAAAAGTGATTTTAACGACAGAAAAATTTATAAGTGCTTCTAGTTTATGTAAGTACTTGTAATGCTTCCTGGGAGAAGCACTTCTAATGCGGAAGTGCTTCCAAATGCATTTCCAGGAAACACCTGGATTTCTTAAAACATTATTGTGCTTCTAGCACAAGCAATTTGGCTGGAAGAACTAATGAGTAGAAGTGTTTTTTACGAAACAATTTGAGAGCTCAATTTCCAGCATAATATAACATACCACGGGTAATGCTAGACACTCAATTTGGAGACTAAAATTTGAAAACTAAAGGACATGGAAGTTGATAATTGGTTTATTACTTATGTGTTAATAGACTGCTCATTTCTACCGCCACATCATTTAGTCTTCAAATTGAGTCTCCCTGCATTACTCAACATACCACTTACCTCAGCAAGTCCTTTGGGACCAAAAACCAGCAGAGCCACAACGCCAATAACGAGAGCCTCCGGAGCTCCAACCCCAAACAGGGATGCATAAACCACCATACCCTTACACCTTCCCCTCCTCTCTGCACCGCCAAATCACAAACGAGCTGGACTGTTTAAGCAAAACAGCAAACAAATTGCAAAAGCAAGAAAACCCCACGAACCCAAATACAGAAAGTTACCTAATTTCAAAGACTTCGGTGCCAATGAGATGCCCAGCTGCTTCAATCCAATCCATGGCGCGAAAGGGCTGAGACCCAGTGGAGGAACCACAGAGCAGAGCTGAAACTTCGGGTCTTTGCGACGAAATCTGGCTGCTTTTGTGCCTCCGGCGGTGGATGACGGCGAGCACACAAACGTAGCAGCAGCAGGAGCAATGGTGGACGTCATGGCAATCCGTTCAAGAGTTCTGATAATTTTGGAGTCATGAGCTCTGGTGGCAGTTCTTCCAAAATTATACCAACCAGAAGAAGCGTTGGATGTGTTTTCAGATTTTCAGCAGTTCTGGGTGGGCCTGGGAAAGTGGGCTTTGTAATCCAACTGAGAGAGGATCACGAACACTGAATGATTTTAGAAGATGGGTTTGATCTATCTTTTGTTGGGCCAGTTTAAATGTTGTTGATGTGCTCTTCTTTGGGCCCAAATTATATATGTTACTTGTTTTCAGATACAGGCTAAGGCGGGTCAGGGTGGGTTAGAACACAAGACCTCGTTTGGAGGAGGTAAACGCTCTTAACCGCTTTGGTTACAACAACAAATCCTTTTCATGTGAAAATTTGGCTCCTAATGTTCTTTTCTTTTCTTTTTGGTATATGGAACGAAATGTTGTTTTGTAGGGGTTTAAGTGATTTTCTAACAATAGATACTTTAAGCTACTCTAATTTATTTAGAGTTGATTGAATTACGAGAGTGACAAGTCACTCCCTCGCCTTGCAGCGTCGACATATGTCTTCTAAGTTAAGTCGTTTCCTAAAATGACTCAACTTATTTTACGATAATCCAAGCAACAATACTTATTAATCAACTAAACTAACACATACAAGCAAAAGATTCGTGCATTAAGGGCTCGTTTGAAAGTACTTTCAAAATGACTAAAAGGGGTTTTAGCGAAAGTGTTTTTAGATTCTAAAAGCACTTGAAGTGCCTCCTACAAGAAGCACTAGTAATGTGCTTCATGCATGAAATATTTAAGTGTTTTTCTATGATTGGTTTCAAATATATTCTTACTATAAGCGATTTCAGCCATTTTAAACATACTTTCAAACGAACTCTAAATCCTACAACAATGATTGACCTTCATCCATACTTCCAAAGCAGGATGATGATGAATTATTCTGATGAGAGAATTTTGCATAGGAGCGTAATTTATGATGGAGGATCTTGAATTAAATCTTTTATATGCATATAGTATGTTATGCATGTGTCTGTATATTAAAAGTTTGAGATCAAATCCCCCACCTACTTGATAAGTGGAACATGTGGTGTGCTGGTTTAGCTTTTGGCTTGTAGGACCATAGCCACAACACCTAGCCACCCCATTAGAGGGACCATTTTATGAAATATCCAGTGGTTGCACCTCCCTTGGGGGCCCCTGCCTTTTCCAATATTTGGTTACATGGGTGGATCTAGAACAAAGAAGTATCACGTTCTACACTTCAAATGTAACCAAACTTATATTTTTATTTTTTTATTTTTTTATTTTATCAAAGTGGGATATGCATATGATTAGTGTTAATATGATAAATTATCCTTGTTTCGTGAGCCAGCCAAGGATGAAGTCATAAATTTGTAAGAATGAGGGCACTTTCAAACAACAAGGTACAATTAAAAACCTCAAGAATTTACTGCACAAAACACTTATATATTAATCCATAAAGTTTTTCACACAACATCTTACAATATTCTTCAACGCGTTTTCATGCAAATAGCTCTCTCTATAAAAATAATCATGTTATCATTGATCCATTGATTTCCCATTCGATTTCTTAATCGATTTTTCAGAAATTTCATGGCCGAAAATGCTCTTTCAACAGTGGCAATAGCAACTGGAAGAGTTAATGCTAATGTCACAAGCATGTAAACTAGCGGATACACCTTGTCTTTTTTTCCACTAGACCATTTTTTTTTTAGTTTAATTAGAACTGACGTTGGAATTGAAATGCAATCCATTTTTTCATTTGTAGTTTAATTAGGGCTTGGGAATTGGAATGCAAAAGTACACACGCACACACAATTGAGTGGGGGCAGATGCCCCCTAAGCCATATACAACTCCGTCCTTAGGGCCATCATGGAAAGGCTTCTCCATAGTATCGCGTTGAGAGTATTGTCTCATGTTAGGTTGATGAGGTGTTTTGTTGAGCATTTGGTAGGCATGTCGACATATGTCAAGCTATGCTACGAAGACTCCTCAAACATCACCTATCGTGTCCTGTTGAGATATGTTGAGCATACATTTCAACGAACACCTAATAGGCACTATCAGGTCTTGGATCAAATTGTCATAAGCTATTCAGAGGACTTTCCAAGCCATTCTTCTGTTTTCGATCTCAAGACATGGTTGATCCCTAAATGTATCTACTCGGGGAGAAAACTAAGCTTAGTTACTAAGGGTTCTAGTTCGACATCTAGGCTCAATCCAAAATCCTTATGGGTTGCACAAACACTGTCTACCATAATTCACTTGTATATTTACTTACCACTAATAGATATGGAAGGAGCTTGTATTGTTTCAATCTTGAAATTTTTCTGTGCTTACAACATAGTATTAATCTTACATGTGAACAACCACGTACCATATCAGCTATAAAAGAATAAATTTATCTTATACCCGAACAACTATATATCATTCTGATTCATAACTCACTCGATTTGTTCATAACGTTCGACTAGGGACAAGAACACAATCTTAATATAAGTGTGTGTGACTAGGTAACATGAAATTCAATAATTAAAAAGTAAAATCCGACACCATAAAGGTAGAAAGGTAAAAAGGTAAAAAGGTAAAAGGATAAAAAGGTTAGTAATAATAATAAAGGGGAAGAAAGAGGGTGTTGAGATTTCATTATCAGAAAGCAAAAGGATTGAATATTTGAATGGATGGAGGGATGATGAAAGCGAAAACCACCCGTGCAAGTTTAATTTAGTGTATGTGCATGTCGCTATCTTACGCACGTGGGGTGCGCACAAATACCCATTCAAAAAACACAAAGGCATCGCCCCCACGTGCACATCTTTGACAAAAGGTTTCATCTTAGTGGAAAATATAATTAAAAATTAGAACTTTCTGCCTTTTTATTTTATTTTCTTGGTTGGAATTTGTTATTTGTCCAAGTTATATTTCAATATAGTGATCAATTGATAACTCGTTTAGAAGTATTTTTAAAATAATAAAAAAAAAATTTGAGGAAATTAGTTGGCTTCAAAAAGTATTTTAGTGTTTTTTATTACAAAAAGTATTAGATATTTGTTTCTTGTATGAATAATTTAAAGTGTTTTTTCAAAAACCACTTAAATTTTTATTGAGGATTATTTTCAAAAATATTTTTACTAAAATGTTTTGATTATTTTAAAAGATATTTTAAACAGGCAATTAATACATCATTTTATAACATTTTTTACCAATAAATTAACAAAATATAAAGAAAAATTTACCCATGATATTGTATGACCATCTCCAAACGAAATTGGTAAGCATAGCCTCATCTAAAATTATAGCCTCGCAAAAAATTATTTAGAAATGAACAATGTCAGGCTACTCATATACCTTCTCTCTAATCGGACCCCTCAATAATTTATTAGTTTGAAATTTATACTCTAAATTTATTAGTTAATTTAACTAAACTAATGTAGGATGTTCAAATCTAGCCGTTGAATTTTAACTCAGACATCGGTTACAGATAAATTTCCAGACAAATATTTTTGAACTTTTGAATCTTTAGGTATCGTTTGGTATGCAGACGGGACAGAACGGGACGGACGGAGAAGGAGCAAAGATGCCTTCGGATGGAAACAATGAGGAAGAAGAAGGAGACCGAGAGATTATAATTTTATGTTCCATAGTTGTGGAACGAGTCGTTCCAGAGGGGATGAGGCGGAACGAAAATTCACCAAAAACTCGTCCTGTGGAATAGCGCGTTCCATGCATTTTAAACGCACCAAACATCCAAATGTGGGACGGAACACCTCGTCTCATTTCGTTTTGTCCCGTACTACGTACCAAACGGTACCTTAATTCTCTTCAAAACGTCCCAGTTCTTCTCCCATAATTGGGCCCACTACATATTGTAATTTATATTTAACTTGAAAAGTTACTGAATTTGCGGTTATTCTGTTGGGCTGTTCCGTTGTGGGGATGGCAACTGAAATGCGGTCACGAGAGGGGCGCGGGACTCGCGTAACGTAAAAATCAGAAACCCAGAATATTACGAGTCACGAGTATCTCACGCGGTCACACCACCGCGGCTGCTTTTCCCATTAAAATCACCGCTGAATCATTAACTTGGTGGGACATGGTTGGTAAATTAGAACTACATCAGAGCCCAATTATGTCATTTTGTATTCTCTGGCTACTGGAAGCACTCTAATTTGTGTGGAGAACATGATTTTTTATTGTTTGTTTATGCTGTCTTCGGATCTAAGCTTGTGTGGGTCTCCCGTTGTATGTTGGGTTGATGCTCTCATTTTGCTTGGACCTTTTACTTTCCCTGTAATTGTTTATCCAGCCATTTTTGGGGCTTGTACTAGTTTTTATCATAATGAAAGTTGACTTTGTGATTAAAAAAAAAACAACGACCGCTGTAAATACTATATCATTTCTCATTACCAGTTAATAAAATTTTTAGTATTTATTAAGTGGTGGTTAGATAATAATTTGTTTTTACCTTTTTAAACTGAAATCTTGTTTGATAGCTATTTTTGGTTTTCAAAAAATGAAAACAAGAAAAATACTTTCTTAAGTTTTCAAAATTTTGCTTTCAGTTTTTACTTTGTTGTTTTCAATTTTCATTTTTATGAAAACTGAAAAACTAAAAGTAGTCAGTTAGGGTAATGCTAGTGAGACAATCTATTAAAACTATATTTTGTAAACCGTATGACGTGGTTGTTGGTGATTAGATTAGTGTTTATTAACGTGTTTATTTTCTATTGGTGACACGTCACGTAATCTACATATTTGGTTTAAAAAATTGGTTTATGTAGAGTTACTCAATTATCAAACGGCTCTAATTAAAACGTGTTTAACTTGAAAAAAGTACACACATAAATAAAAAGGGTAATGCTATTAACACACATGTTTTTAAATCCCACACATTCTTGTTAATTTTATCTATGGATCTTCTTCAATTCATTCGGTCCAACCGTTGGAAATTGAAAAGGGCGTTTGAAAAAGTGTGAATAAACATCACCTATTAATAAAATGTGTGTGTAAGAGAGATGACAGCTGGCTTTCTTTTGTCCAATCCCTTATCCAATTATCCCCCAACTTGCAAGATTTAATCATTAATTAGTGAAACCCATGGCCACAGTAAGCTAGTTTAATACAGCTATTAGTTTTGTCAACATTAAATAGATACATATGTAACTTGTCGAACAAGTTCCTCTTCATTGCAATGAATCTATCAACATGTCCAGATCATTGTTATGTTTGAAAAACATAAAACCAATCAGATCTATTACATCAATAATTATTAAATTAGGAGAGATTCTTTCTTACGTCAATATGATTAAAGATATAGAACGAACAAATATATTTTCTCAGAAACAGTCAAGACCTTTCCCAACAAAGGATTAAGTTATTGCATTTAAGAAAATTCAAACATATAACATAGGTATTTTTTGTCTGGTGGAGTCTTTCACTATTATCACCTCTCAGAGAAACGAACCTCTTGGCAAGCGTTGTTACTAGTTATGGTCACTCTATTCAAAACTGCTACATTTGGGATCACTCCGACGGCTTGGAATGCCTTCCTCTTTTACTGTATTAAACTTGGATGTACTTGTTCGATATGAATTTTATTTTCTAGCAGAAAATATACGACAATATTATATATATATATATATTTATAATTTCATAACAAAAAATTAAATAAGGCATCAAGTGACAAGCCCACGTGCAACTAATTTCTTTTCTCCTTGGTTTATCCATCACCATCGATATCCATATTATTTTAATTAATTGATACCCAAAAGATTTATAAAAATAAATTAAATAATTCAGCAATGCAATAATGCGAGATAGATTTTGCTAGAAAATAGAAATAAAAAATAAACGTGTGGGTCCCATTTCTAGAGAGAGATAGTGTACGCATATACAATACAATACAAGCTCACATTTTTCATTCATTCATTCATTCATTCATTCAGGTTCAAGAAACGTTGATTACCAGATCGAATCCGCCATGCCGGTCGAATCTCGCCGGAAAAACTGTGGTTATTCGGCCAAATAGCTCCGAATTCGAAACCCAGTTGCTCAATTTTCGCCGGAGTTGTTTATTTGAGGAAAAAAAGCAGAGGAATTTAGCTTCTGAAGCAAAGCAACGAGCTTTGTGGGATCACAAAAGCAATCATGAATAGCAGCGTTGACACTATCAGCGCCGCCGCCACCGCCATCGTCTCCGCCGAAGCTCGCGCCCAGCCCACCACCGTCTCTGTAACTCCCCCTCTCTCTGTCTATTGCATACATATCTTTATGCATGTGTGTTTTTCTCTTCTCCCAATTTGTTAATTTGTTGTGACTTTTGGGTCCTTGTTATACTCTGTTTGGTTGCTGAGAAACTGTGGGAATCTAAAAACGCAGTTATGGCCAGTTGGATCTTGCGTTCTTTTACTTATTTTCAATCCTCAAAAGTGAAAAGTATTAATCTTTGAGTGTTTTTGTATTGCAAATAATCCTTGGAATTGTCACACATCTGTGTCTGTGTGTCTGTGTGTCTGTGTGTCTGTGTGTCTGTGTGTCTGTGTCATGACTTGCTTTGTTTCTCAAATCAATGAAAACATTAGAGGAAAAAGTTGAGAAATTTGATTGAACTCGGACAATTTAATGACTGATTAATTAGTATAAAAATGTAAGAATTTATTTTAATGGAGACTTTCTTGTGTTTGTATTGCTATGGTGACTTCATTTTATTTCAACTGCTAGTATTTTTGGTAGGTATGTTTTGATGTGGTAGATAACTCTGGAATTCCAGATTTTGCTAGGTAGCACTTAGCAGAGTTTCAGAATTTTCTGTAAGGTATCTGGTGAACATTTCGTAGTTTAGAGATTCTGGAGTTTCGGCGGAGAAATCCAGCCGGGAAGAGTACCTACTTCCCATTCTAACAGCTCTTCTTTCTTGTTGCCATTGCTATGGAGGAACCGGAATAGCTATAAACCCAAAAACTGTAAAATTCAATTTCAGTTGCCATCTTTGTGTTATTTGCTATGTGATATAGAATGGTGTATAAGTAACTTTTACATGAAATACTCGTGTATTCGTTTGTGGGTCAAGAGTGAACTCAAATCTGTGCGGTGATAAATTTTGAAGAGTTGGTTCTTCTGGTGTCTTTCGTGCATTTTTTTGGTGTTAAATTTTGAAACTGTGTCGTTGACAATCTTTTACCATTTGACTACAGAAAAGAAGATGGGGAAGCTGCTGGAGCCAATATTGGTGCTTCGGCTCACATAAAACTAGCAAGCGAATTGGTCATGCTGTCCTCGTGCCCGAGCCTGTAGTGCCAGGAGCTGCAGTTTCAACCTCTGATAACCAAACAACCTCCACCGCAATTGTATTACCCTTCATTGCCCCTCCATCTTCTCCTGCATCTTTCCTTCCATCCGATCCACCGTCTGCTTCCCAATCACCTGCTGGATTTCTGTCCCTCACATCCCTTTCTGCCAATGCCTACTCTTCGGGTGAACCTGCATCCATGTTTTCCATAGGCCCTTATGCATATGAGACACAGTTAGTGTCACCACCTGTATTCTCTACATTCAACACTGAACCATCTACTGCTCCATTCACTCCCCCTCCTGAATCCGTTCAGCTGACTACACCTTCATCCCCTGAAGTGCCATTTGCTCAACTTCTGTCATCTTCATTGGACCGACAACGTAGAAATAGTATTAACAACCAGAAGTTTCCACTGTCCCAATACGAATACCAGCCTTACCAACAATATCCGGGAAGTCCAGGTGGTAATCTCATATCACCAGGATCAGCAATATCGAATTCAGGAACATCTTCTCCGTTCCCAGACAGACACCCTATGCTTGAGTTTCGAATGGGGGAAGGTCCCAAACTCTATGGATTTGAGCATTTTACCAATCATAAGTGGGGTTCAAGGCTAGGTTCTGGATCTTTGACACCAGATGGTGCGGGGCTGGGTTCCAGGCTAGGTTCTGGAACATTAACACCAGATGGCTATGAGCTAGGTTCAAGGCTAGGTTCCGGATGTTTGACCCCCAACGGTGTGGGAGTTGGTTCAGGGATGGGTTCTGGATGTTTGACGCCTGATGGTACTGGACCAGCATCGAGAGACGGTTTCCATATGGAGAACCAGATTTCTGAGGTGGCATCCCTGGCCAACACAGAGAGTGGATGTCAAAATGGTGGAACTATAATATTTGATCACAGGGTGTCATTTGAATTGACTGGTGAAGATGTTGCATGCTGTCTTGCGAATAAAGCATTAAGAACTGCAACGGAATATTCAAATGATATAGCAGCAGAAAACTCAATCGAAACAGATGCGTTATTAACAGACTCCAACAATCACCGAGTGTTTAATGTTGAGGAAAGTTTGAGTAGAATTCCTGAAAATGCTTCAAGAGAAGGGGAGGATCAAGGATACCGGAAGCAAAGATCCATCACACTTGGGTCGACGAAGGAGTTTAATTTTGATTACACAAAAGCTGAAGTTCCGAGTAAGTCCAACATCGGCTCAGAATGGTGGGCTAACAAAAATGTTGCTGCTAAGGAATCTAAGCCTTGCAATGACTGGACTTTCTTTCCGATTCTACAACCGGGAGTTAGATGACATAGCAATGGTTCAACATGGCTTTTCTGATGTGTATAGGTAGGGGATCACGTTGTTGACGGACAAATGGATGCAGAGGTGAGAGTTTCTTACGAACGAAAAACATAATTCAGAGAATAGATTGTAGAATTGTTAGTGTTAGTACTCAAAGAGCATTCTTTAGAGCATTTTTTTTACTTTGATGTTATACAGAGGATAGAATTCACTTATAAAGATGATGTGCTGTAAATTATTTTTTGTTCAATGTGTAATATAAAGGTCGAATTACGTCATTTGTGTAATGCATTTTATCTTGGTAGGATTTGTACTCGAAGATGCATATCGCATTCTATAGGAAAATGCCCAGAAAGCTCATACTTTCTGGGCCTTATTGGAAGTATAATGCATTATATATTCGAAAGTCGATTTCTTTGCCCTAAACCAGTTGTGAATTCGAAAACCAAAATCGGGTTCATGCCCGAAACCAGGTTCAAACTTGGAGTGAATGGAGATGGAATGGAGAGCATGAAGTGCCTTAAATATGTAGGGCAAGAGCTTCACTGGTCTAACATTGTAGGGTAATGGATGTGCAACCAATCAATACGGCGCCAATAATTGTTATGAAGGATTAAAAGGATAAGCATAGAATTAAAAATGTCAGGTAATGGCCAAAGCTCAAGTCTCTGTCAACCATCACGGGGTGGTCTAGTGGTTGAGACGAATTCTTGATCTGTATTCTACACGGCACATCCTGAGTTCAATTATTGAATCTGGTGAATCATACGATAATGGTTATAGGAGGTTGAAATGTCTATGTAAGTTTTTCCAGCTTCTGAAAAAGGTAGAATGTCATGGCGAAGCCACCGTCCTTTTTTTTGTTAGTTAAAAAAAGCTCAAAAGTGTCTGTCCTACCCACTTGCCCAAAACAGGGCAGAAATGCAAACTGGGAACAGGCTGTGACCAACAAACCAGGAGACATGATAAAACAAGAAGGAAAGCATTAGGGCAGCATGTCATGTGGAAAAAAGTTCATGGCTCCAACTCCAAACCTCATCACCATCAGCTGGATCGAGGTGCATATTGCAGTGTGGCTAATTGCACACCAATAGGTTTTTGTAGTGCTTAGAAATAATTGAGGGTTTGTTTGGAACTGCCTCGGTTGGAAACACATTTTTGTTGATTTTTTTAAACGCGTTTTTTTTCAACATAAACGTGCTTTTAATTTTATTTGTTAAATGTAGTAAAAAAAAAACATTTTGATTATTAGATAGCATTTTTAGCCGTTTTAGAAGAAATACTAAGCACGCATTAAAACTAATTATGGATTATAAAAACACTTTTTGGAGGTTAGAGTTCATTACCAACTAGTGCCTCATTTTAATTAAAATTTCTTACACGCTTCTAATGAAAGTACTTTTAAATAATGTAAGTGCTTATAGGTAGAAGTGTTTAGTACAAATACAAATTTCAGCAAACCGTCCTTGACATTTTTTTAATAATTAATATGGGCTATAAGTTGAGAAAAACCTACACATGAGGACTTCAAAATAAAAAATAAAAAAATAAAATTACACATGAGGGCAGCTCATTCGAGGAAGGTATTTTTGACTCTTTCTGACACCTATTTAGCTCAAAATATTAGACTTCCAATTCTTTATTGCATGTGAAATTGACGTTAATGGTTTAATAAAATGTGTCACATTATTTGGTTATGATTATCACATAACTTTTTTAGGTTAAAAAGAATCAGCTAACAGTTTCTTTACGATAGTTTATATTTTTAGGGGTAGGTAACACTTACAAAGATAGTTCAACTTTTTTTAGTCTAATCGTGTAATTTACCGACACAAAAAATTAAATAAAAAACATGCCGTATGAAAATCTTAAATGCTTTTATAATTATGAATCTGTATGATTCAATATTTTTTAATGACATCTTTAATTAATCTATCATTCAATTTTATTTCTTTCTTGTTTGTTTTTCTCTCTTGGCAACATAGTAGACAAAACCAAAAACCAAAACATGTTACATCACGCATGCTAGTTTTGTTGCTGATCCATCTAAGCATCGTACATGTTTAATATATCTATTGCAAACCTAATTTTGTTGCTAATGCGTTAAAGAGTCTCATTCTACAATTTTATTGATCGGGCCTCACTTGGTCGGCGTCATCTACGAAAAAAAAAAGATTTATAGGTTACATAACTGACATTAAATAATTTCTTGCAAGTCTTGCTTCGCTATCAAGTCTATCATCTTATGAGAAAATAATGACAGGATTAGGCGTTTGTCTTGGAACGCCGTGTCACAATTCATCTTTTTCTTCCACTCCCTATCCGGTCTAACACTTCCAATTTGTCATCAGATCAAAGTTCAAACCAGAGATCGGTTCACAGAGATTCAGTAAATATTAAATTCCGCAGGCAACAGATTAAAAAAGGTTGTAATATTAGGTGCCGATCGGTAACTATTTTTTTTAACTCATGTTTTATAGAGACTACCTCTTAGTGTATTTTAACGATCCGAATAGTTTATCTTTTTTATCTCCACTCGAAGATTATGTTTAACAAATCACTCAAATATGAAATTACTTCACCGTCAGATTAAGGGTTTAGTACTCAAAAAATTTTATTCTACAATCCTTACAAATATATTTTTCTTTCTAATTATAAAATATTTAAAATACAAAATAAAAATTTTGAGGTATCAATAATAATTCCCTTAAAAAATGTGTAAAAATGATATCGCCGATCTGTCCCAATAAACAAAAGATCCAGATCGACTAAACATTATCATTTTGTTGCTCTCACTAAAATAGAGTACAAACTTTTTTACCCATAATTTTTAAATATAATAATAAAAATAAAACTCTGCGGAAAAGTATAAGAATAAGAGTGAAGTCCCCATATTTGCATCATATAAAATAAGGCATTTGATTTAGATCGTGATTTTCATACTTTTTTTTTTTTTTGAGTTTTTTCTATTTTTATTTCTTTGTTTTTTTTTTTTTAAAGGAAGGACAACGGTGGCAAGCCACGATTATCTACAATTTTCATGGACAGGGAAGCCATGGTCATTTCTTTGTTTTTGTCCTTGTATTGTTTAATTTATACAATATAAATACCATGTTTTTTTCTCTCCGCTTTTATTTCTTTGTTTTGGTATTTGATTATTTGATTTATGCAATCTAAATGCTAGGAGAATAGGTAGAAATTCTTTGTATGTGAACAAAAAAAAAAAAAAAACCCAGAAGAATAGGTAGAAATTCTTTGTGCATGACCAAAGAACAAATGTGTATAAATATTATTGAAATATAATTATTTCGTTATGTCTTGTTAGCGACAATAACATCAACACATTAGTATTGAGATACAAACAATAGAAAACTTCATTCTAATCGTTGGCAAAGATGACTTTTATACTAAAACCATTAGTAAGATCAAAATATAATTTTAGTCCCTTGATACATTAATAACTTCATTTATTAATTACATTTTGATTTTTTAATTATTTCTCTTTTTCTTCGTAATTTTATTTTATTATAATTATAACTAGCATTTGCCTATACACTTGTGTGTATGAACACATTTTTTTTTAAAATGAGAAGGAGAGAGGGAGAGAGAGAGAACGTGGGGGGAGTGGGAGATTTTTATTTTTAGTTTTATTTATTTATTTATTTATTTTAATATTGAAGGTATTTTAACTTCATCTTCATATGAGGTTTCAATAAAAAACAGTAAAATTTGGACCTGTGAAATTACATTATTGGCCATCATTTTTTTTAGTGATAGAAGACTAATTTGTCTTTTCACCCTCTTTTGATTGACAAAGAGGGTTTCATTAATTGGTAGAGATTTTCATTTCATTTATCGTAATATATTTTGTTGTAAACATTTAGATAAACTAATTTTTGTTATACAATATCCTTCGATGTAATTTGTCTTCTTCATTTAGGTACATTAAATTCATTATAATACAATTTGATGCATACATTTAGGTACACACATTTTAGTACATACATTTCGATACAAACATTTAAGTACATTAATTCAATATAATACATTTCAGTACTAATATTTTGGTGCATACATTTCGGTACACGCATTTAGGTACATTAATTTAATATAATACATTTCGGTGCATATATTTCAGTACATCTATTTCGGTACTAACATTTAAATACATTAGTTCAATATAATCCGTTTCGGTAATAACATTTAAATACATTAGTTCAATATAATACATTTCGGTACTAACATTTAGGTACATTAATTGAGTATTTCAAG
This sequence comes from Malus sylvestris, assembly GCF_916048215.2. NCBI lineage: Eukaryota > Viridiplantae > Streptophyta > Magnoliopsida > Rosales > Rosaceae > Malus > Malus sylvestris. The sequence goes on along the minus strand of NC_062266.1, from coordinate 33,281,162 downwards.
TTTGATGAATGTTAAATAAAATTAATAAATTAAATATTTAATGGGAGACATTAAATAAAATGCACATTAATTATCTTGAATTGAAGACATATCAAGGAACTATAATCAATATGTAATCGAATTTATTTTAAATTTCAATCTTTTTGACGGATTAAAGTTAAAAAACCAACATTTAGTTCACTCTAGATGATGAATATAAACAATTTATGTTTGTTTCAAGGCTAGATTGTTAATTCCGAATGAAAAAAAGGAAAAAATATATCCAACTATTTGTATTAAGACACTGTGTAATGGACAGTGTTTTCGGCACATTGTAAAAATTCTCATTGGACTGAGATGGTTTCATTCATGTGGGATTGTGACTGGTATGATGTCACATCCGACTCTGCTGTAGTACGATATTGTCTGCTTTGGGCTTACCATTCCCTCACGGATTTGTTTCTGAGAACTCCGACGAGAACTTCTCAGTGGGTCACCCATCCTAGGATTGCTGCCTGAACTCGCTTAACTTCGGAGTTCCGATAGAATCCGAAGCCAATGAGTTCCCAAAATGCCTCATGCTATAGGGAGATGAGCATGTACATATAAGGCACATCACCCTCCTCTCCGTTGGTTGATGTGGGATCTTACAATCCACCTTACTTAAGGGGAACCCGGCGTCCTCGCCGGTACATTCGCACCAAACAGCAGAGTGGCTCTGATACCATTATGTCACATCCCAGTCTGGCTTCGCCGTAACACGATATTATCCGCTTTGGGCCACACTCTCATGATTTTGTTTCTGGGAACTCACACGAGAACTTCCCAGTGGGTTATCCACCTCACTTAAGGGGAATTCGGCGTCCTCGCCGGTACATTCGCACCAAACAGCAGAGTGGATCTGATACCATTATGTCACATCCCAGTCTGCTTCGCCGTAGCATGATATTGTCCACTTTGGGCCACACCCTCACGGTTTTGTTTCTGGGAACTCACATGAGAACTTTTCAGTGGGTTACCCATCCTAGAATTGCTCTCGCCCGAACTCGCTTAACTTCGGAGTTCCGATGGAACCCGAAGCCAATAAGTTCTCAAAAGACCCTGTTCTATAAAAGGTGGACATGTACATATAAAGCACATCACCCCCTCTTTGTTGGTCGATATAGGATGTTACAATCCACCCCCCTTAGGGGTCCAACGTCCTCGTTAGCATATTCGCATCACACGACATAATGGCTCTGATACCAAACTGATACATCTCAATCCCAACTCCACCGTTATACGATATTGTCCGCTTTGGACCACGCCTTCACGATTTTGTTTATGGGAACTCAGAGCAACTTCCCAGTGGGTCGCCCTCTTCGTTGGTCGATGTGAGATCTTACAATCCACCCCACTTAAGGAGAACCCGACGTCCTCGCTGGCACATCTGCACCAAATAGCAGAGTGGCTCTGATACCATTCTGTCACATTCCAGTCTCGACTCCGCCGTAGCACGATATTGTCCGTTTTGGGCTTACCATTCCCTCACGGATTTGTTTCTAAGAAGCCAGACCAGAACTTTCCAATGGGTTACCCATCATAGGATTGCTCTCGCCCGAACTCGCTTAACTTCGGAGTTCCGAAGCTAGTGAATGCCCAAAAAGCCTCGTGCTATAAAAAAGAGAGCATGTACATATAAGTCATATTATCCCCTATCTGTTGGTCGATATGAGATATTACATATGACCTTAAAGTGCATCAAGGATATATTAAAGACAGATAATCACAGTCAAAGTTTTTAGCTTTTTATTTTAAATTTCATTGTGTCGATTTGGGAACTGAGAAGAAGCCCCACTCACTGCAAATCGATCGATTCCCTTTTAACTTATTTATAAATTACCCGAAACAGAAAAGCAGTTCAATCCCCACTTCCTTTAACCTTTTTTCGAGGTAAGATCTTTGTTTCTTTTGGTCTTGGTATTGCTAATTAATTTCGATTTTGCTTAAAAGTTCAGCACTTTTCTCCGTCCAGCTTGAGCTACCTTTCTGTTTCGTTCTACTTATAGCAAATACAGTGGGTTGTTTTTGTTGAAATTAGCAAACAAATCGCCATTAACTTTTTTTTTCCTGATGAATTTTTGTAAATTTCTATTGAGTTGTTGCTATTAAACAGAATGAAAGATTCAATCTTGGCTTGGTTCTTCTTGTAAATTATTGAGATTTAGGATGCGATTGTTAAGAGGATTGACATTGGATAGGATAACTCGGGAAGAAATAGATAGCAACTTCAAAGATAAAAAGATGAATTAATTACTCATGAAGGAATGTTTTCCCGTCTAATACCACAACAATAATAGGATTAGAAGGGTTAACTTCGTTCATAACTACTCAATCGTTTACCTTCAATTCGGACAAAATTTGGAAGTTGTCCTTATTTCTAACGAACGCAGCCTTACAGTTCACGTAAAGTTGCAATACTGCTGCTCACTGATCCTTATATAGAACTTCTTGTTTGTTTTACCGTTTGCATTCAAGCTGTTTGGTCCTGGTCTAATTCAGTCTCTAAGTTGAATCTTTATTAAATCTGATTGTGCAACTGGAATTGGTTTTCGTGTTCAGGTCTTTTCGTTTAGCTAAGTGGAATTGGCCCGTATTGATGCTATGGTTAGCTATCACGAGTAAGATCTTCAGCTTCTTACGATACAGGCGATATTCTACTTTAAACTAATATAGATTACGGGGTTCAAATCTGAGTGCACGGGAGGGAGCACATCCAGTCTTAAGTTGGAAAAATGGCAATGGCTTCTCCAGTCAAAGTGGTTCTTGGCTCGATTGCTTTTGCATTCTTTTGGGTGTTAGCTGTGTTTCCGGCTGTCCCTTTCTTGCCAATCGGTAGGACTGCAGGGTCCCTCCTCGGGGCAATGCTTATGGTTGTTTTCCGAGTCTTAACTCCTGATCAAGCATACGCAGCTATTGATCTCCCAATCATTGGTCTTCTGTTCGGGACAATGGTTGTGAGTATCTATCTCGAAAGAGCAGATATGTTCAAGTATTTGGGCAAGTTGCTCATGTGGAAAACTCAAGGGGCAAAGGACTTGCTCTGTCGAATCTGTTTGATTTCTGCAGTTTCGAGCGCTTTCTTCACCAATGACACCTCTTGTGTGGTTTTGACTGAGTTTGTTTTGAAAGTTGCAAGACAACATAACCTCCCGCCTCATCCTTTCCTACTCGCCCTTGCCTCGAGTGCAAACATTGGGTCTGCAGCAACCCCGATTGGCAATCCTCAAAACCTTGTTATAGCTGTACAGAGTAAGATATCTTTCGGGACATTTGTGATTGGAATTCTCCCTGCAATGCTTGTGGGAGTTTGTGTGAATGCTGTGATTCTTCTATGTGTGTTCTGGAGATTGTTGTCTGTCCAGAAGGATGAGGAAGATCCAGCTCTGGAACCTGTTCCAGAGGAGGATGTAAGTTCTCATCGGTTTTCACCAGCTACATTGTCACATAGTACATCCTTAAACTCTCAAGAAATGAACTCTAGATTGGAAACCCCAACTGTGCAAAGTTCTCTGAATGTTAATGTGAGCATAGGTAATGTCGAGACTCTTAGAAACCGCTTACCTTCTAGCGAGAATGAAGCGAACAAGGTTCCTAGTGGTGCGATAGAGTCTGCAAGAATTTCAAGTGCATCAAAAGAGGACACGAATGATTTGTCTTCTCCTAAAAGGGACAGAACAATCCCATCAAAAAGGTCTCCATTGAATGATAGACAAACAGATGCATTTCCTATGGAGTCGTTGGAAGGGAAGGAACATCTGACCAAAAGATGGAAAAGGATATTGTGGAAATCTGGTGTTTACCTTATTACTATAGGAATGCTGATTGCACTGCTTATGGGCCTCAATATGTCGTGGTGTGCGATTACTGCTGCACTTGCTCTGGTTGTTCTTGACTTCACGGATGCCCGTCCAAGCCTAGAAAAGGTAAGTTTCACAAGCACGAAGTTCACTCCGAACGTTAGATTAGATTACAAATGTAACAAGTTTCCTTCTTTCTTTGACAGGTTTCATATTCACTCTTGATTTTCTTCTGCGGAATGTTTATAACCGTCAATGGATTCAACAATACCGGCATTCCAAGCAATCTTTGGGACTTCATGGAGCCGCATGCGCAAATTGATCATGCTAGCGGGATAGCAGTTCTTGCAGTCACCATACTTGTGCTGTCAAATTTGGCTTCAAATGTACCAACTGGTATGTATGCTGATATTATTTTCCGTTTGCACTCTATAAGAACCAAAATATTATCATACTTCCAGCAGCCACTTAACATGCATGTTTTTTTTTCTTTTGTGTTGGATAGTTTTGTTGCTTGGAGGGCGGGTGGCAGCGTCAGCGGCCCTAATCTCTGCTGCGGAGGAGAAGAAGGCGTGGCTCCTATTAGGTTGGGTGAGCACTGTGGCCGGAAACCTGTCGCTTTTGGGATCAGCAGCCAACTTGATAGTGTGCGAGCAGGCTCGCCAATCTCCTCAACTTGCCTACACATTGTCCTTCTGGAGCCATCTGAAATTTGGAGTCCCCTCCACTCTTATAGTCACTGCTATTGGTTTAACACTAATTAGATGAAACTTTTGGACAACAAAGAAAGCATCTTTGTATAGTTTTATTTCTACCTTTGTATGGGCAAGCCTGAAAGATTGCGCCTTTGTAACCAAAATGTCACGGGTTCGAGTCGTGAAAATAACCTCTTTACAAAGCAAAGACAAAGATGCGTATGATAGATGTTTATCCTCCCCCCAACCTTCACAAAGCGCGGGACCTTATTAGCTTGGAGTCTCCTTTTATTTGTATGGGATTTGTTTCGGCACAATGAAAAATTTCTCAATGGACTCAGATGGTTTCATTAACGTGGGATATTGATTGGTGCGACCTTAAAGAGCATCAAACATATATTAAGGACAAAGATGATAACAGTCAAAGTTTCTAGCTTTTTATTTTAAATTTCATTGTGTCGATTTGTGAACTGAGAAGAAGCTCCACTCACTGCAAATCGATCGATTCCCTTTTTACTTATTTATTAATTTACCCGAAACAGAAAAAAGTTGAAGCCAACTTCTCTTTATGTTTCATGTGGTTATATGTTCTGATTCTGGCAGCAGATCATGGAAAAGCAGTTCAATTCAATCCCTACTTCCTTGAACCTTTTTTCGAGGTAAGATCTTTGTTTCTTTTGGTCCTGGTATTGCTAGTTAGTTTAGCTTTTGCTTAAAAGTTAAGCACTTTTTTCCGTCCAGCCTGAGCTTCCTTTCTGTTTCTTTCTATTTATAGCAAATACAGTGGTTTTTTGGACAAGGGTTTTTGCTGAAATTAGCAAACAAATCTCCATTAACTTTTTTTTTTTCCTGATGAATCTTTGTAAATTTCTATTGAGTTATTGCTATTAAAGAGATTGAATGTTTCAATCTTGGCTAGGTTCTTGTAAATGATTGAGATTTAGAATGAGATTGTTAAGAGGATTGACTTTGGATAGGATAACTCGGGAAGAAACGGATATAGAAGATGAATTATTCATGAAGGAAAGTTTTCCCGTCTAATCCCACAACAATAGTAGGATTAGAAGGGATAACTTCGTTCATGACTGCTCAATCTTTTAACTTCAATTCAGACAAAATTTGGAAGTTGTCCTCCATTTCTAACGAATGCAGCCTTACAGTCCACGCGAAGTTGCAATACTGCAGTACACTGATCCTTATATATAATTTGTTTGTTTTACTGTTTACACTCAAGTTGCTTGGTTCAGGTCTAGTTCAGTCTCTAAGCTGAATCTTTAGTAAAACTAGTTGTGCAACTGGGATTGGTTTTTGTGTTCAGGTCTTTTCGTTTTTGGTCCGTATTGATGCTATGGTTAGCTATCATGAGTAAGATCTTCAGCTTCTTATGATACAAGCGATATTCAACTTTAAACTAATATAAATTACGGGGTTCCAATTTGAGTGCATAGGAGGGAGCTCACCTACTCTTAAGTTGGAAAAATGGCAGTGGCTTCTCCTGTCAAAGTGGTTCTTGGCTCGATTGCTTTTGCAGTCTTCTGGGTGTTGGCTGTGTTTCCGGCTGTCCCTTTCTTGCCAATTGGGAGGACTACAGGGTCCCTCCTTGGGGCAACGCTTATGGTTGTTTTCCGAGTCTTAACTCCTGATCAAGCATATGCAGCTATTGATCTCCCAATCATCGGTCTTCTGTTTTTGGACAATGGTTGTGAGTATGTATCTCGAAAGAGCAGATATGTTCAAGTATTTGGGCAAGTTGCTCATGTGGAAAACTCAAGGAGCAAAGGACTTGCTCTGTCGAATCTGTTTGATATCTGCAGTTTCGAGCGCCCTCTTCACCAATGACACCTCTTGTGTGGTTTTGACCGAGTTTGTTCTGAAAGTTGCAAGACAACATAACCTCCTGCCTCATCCTTTCCTACTTGCCCTTGCCTCGAGTGCAAACATTGGGTCTGCCGCAACCCCGATTGGCAATCCTCAAAACCTTGTTATAGCTGTACAGAGTAAGATATCTTTCGGGACATTTGTGATTGGAATTCTCCCTGCAATGCTTGTGGGAGTTTGTGTGAATGCTTTGATTCTTCTATGTATGTTCTGGAGATTGTTGTCTGTCCAGAAGGTTGAGGAAGATCCAGCTCAGAAACCTGTTGCAGAGGATGATGTAAGTTCTCATCGGTTTTCACCAACTACGTTGTCACATAGTGCATCCTTAAACTCTAGATTGGAAACCCCGGCTGTAAAAACCTCTTCAAATGTTAATGTAAGCGTAGGTAATGTTGAGACTCTCAGAAACTGCTTACCTTCGAGCAAGAATGAAATAAACAAGGTTCCTAGTGGTGCGATAGAGCCTGCAAGAATTTCAAGTGCATCAAAAGAGGACACGAATGATTTGTCTTCTACTAAAAGGGACGAAACAATCCCATCAAAAAGGTCTCCATTGAATGATGGACAAACAGATGCATTTCCTACGGAGTCGTTGGAAGGGAAGGAACATCTAACCACAAGATGGAAAAGGATGTTGTGGAAATCTGGTGTTTACCTTATTACTATAGGAATGCTGATTGCACTGCTTATGGACCTCAATATGTCGTGGTGTGCGATTACTGCTGCACTTGCTCTGATTGTTCTTGACTTCACGGATGCCAGTCCAAGCCTAGAAAAGGTAAGTATCGCTCTCCGTATGTTAGATTAGACTACAAATGTTAACAAGTTTGATTCTCTTTCTTTGACAGGTCTCCTATTCGTTCTTGATTTTCTTCTGTGGAATGTTTATAACCGTCAGTGGATTCAACAAGACCGGCATTCCAAGCGATCTTTGGGACTTCATGGAGCCCCATGCGCAAATTGATCATGCTAGCGGGATAACAGTTCTTGCAGTCACCATACTTGTGCTGTCGAATTTGGCTTCAAATGTACCAACTGGTATATATCTTGATATTATTTTCTGTCTGCACTACAAATATTCTCAAACTTTCAGCAGCCACTTAACATGTATTTTCTTTCTTATGTGTTGGATAGTTTTGTTGCTTGGAGGGCGGGTGGCAGCGTCGGCGGCCCTAATCTCTGCCGCGGAGGAGAAGAAGGTGTGGCTCCTATTAGCTTGGGTGAGCACCGTGGCCGGAAACCTGTCGCTTTTGGGATCAGCAGCCAACTTGATAGTGTGCGAGCAGGCTCGCCAATCTCCACAACTTGCCTACACATTGTCCTTGTGGAGGGCAAGCATCTTTGTATAGTTTTATTTCTACATTTGTATGGGAAAGGTTGCTCTTTGTGATCGAAAGGTCACGGGTTCAAGTCATGAAAATATCCTCTTTGCAAAGTAAGGGTAAGGATGCGTACGATAGAAGTTCCCTGGCCCTCGCAAAGCATGAAGCCTTGTTGGTTGGGGTCCCTTTTGTTTTTTAAGAAACAATATTATTTTCGCTATGGGGGTGGGTTTAGCCTCACAATGGGCTAACAATAATGTAGTTCAAATTAGTCTTTGGCTAGAGCTGAACCTAAGACATCTCACTTACAAGTTGTTTGTACCATACTTAGGGCTTCCGTATTTAAATCTTGTATAAATACTCGGGAGACTTAAATGTAATTATGTAATAAAGGAAGGGGCAAATATATAAGAAGTGAGGAGCTCTTATTCTATAAAAGGACTCCTCACCCTCACAATTAAGGGGAGGCCAATTCCTAGGCCATCAGAGACCTCACTCTCTCCCTGAGAGGCTCTGAATCTCTCTCCCTCACAAACAAAGAAATACATAATCAGTGTGGAAGTAGCCCAAACCTTGGGGTGAACCACGATACATCTTGTGTTATTTACATTTAATGCAGATTCACGGTCGGATTTACGTTGTTCCAAGACCTCCGGTTTTGTGCATCAACACAAGTGAAGAGAAATATCACTAGAACGTAGTACTAAGTGGGATTTTACTATAGGCTCAAAGCCAAAATGGTTCTTAAGATTTGCATAATCAATAGAAATGGTCAATTTTAAAAGTTTTGGAACTTAATCGTTTCTTAACCAAATTCGACCCATAATATATCAAAATGAAGATAGGTAAGTGTAGAACAAGATTATACCTATTTGGAAGCTCAATTGTTGCAATAGATGGCCGGAATATAGCCTGAAATTTGACTGGTCCGTGGGAAAACTGGAAAACTCGCCGAAAACTAGGTAAACTTTAAACGTTCATAACTTCTTCAATACTCAACGAAATCGAGTGATTCAAAGCTCAAGTCTCTATCAACCACCACGGGGTGGTCTAGTGGTTGAGACAAATTCTTGACCTGTATTCTACACGGTACATTTTGATCCTGTGTTCAATTATTGATTCTGCTGAATCATACGATGATGACTATGGGAGGTTGAAATGTTTATGTGAGTTTTTCCAGCTTCTGAAAGAGGTAGACTAACGTGGAGAAGCCACCGTCTGGTCTTTTTTGTTGTTAAAAAAGCTCAAAGTCTCTGTCCTACTCACTGCCCAAAACAGGGCAGAAATGCAAACTGGGAACAGGCTGTGACCAACAAACCAGGAGACATGATAAAACAGGAAGGAAAGCGTTAGGGCAGCATGTCATGTGGAAAAAAGTTCATGGCGCCAACTCCAAACCTCATCACCATCAGCTGGATCGAGATGAATATTGCAGTGTGGCTAATTGCACACCAATAGGTTTTTGTAGTGCTTAGAAATAATTGAGGGTTTGTTTGGAACTGCTTTGGTTGGAAACACATTTTTGTTGATTTTTTTTAGACGTGTTTTTTCAACATAAACATGCTTTTAAGTTTATTTGTTAAACATAATAAAAAAAAAAACATTTTGATTATTAGATAGATTTTTTAACCATTTTAGAAGAAATACTAGACACGTATTAAAACTAATTATGGATTATAAAAACACTTTTTGGAGCTTAGAGTTCATTACCAACTAGTGCCTCATTTTAATTAAAGTTTTTGACATGCTTCTAATAAAAGTACTTTTTTTTTTTGGAAATCAGATAAGCTATAACCGGGCAAAGATGCCAAAAGATTACAAGAAAGCCTACCAAAGAGGCAATCAAACAACAGAAACAACAACAGAAAATAGAACAAGAAGGTACAAGGGAACCATGACGCCGCGTCTAATGATAAAGCGTCCCTTCTCAAGCTATCAAAAAACTACTAAGAGGGGCAAGGAAGGCCATCATTGCATAAGACATGGACCAGGGAAGATGGGGGTCTATTGACCCAACAGAGATCACATACTTCCCTACATTTTCGCGACGTCAAAAAGTCCGTGACCGTGTTGGCCAGTCTTGGTACCCAAGACCAGCGACAAGCTTGAAAAACCATTCCCAATCTAAAGCACTTCCTAAGAATGGGAAAAGCATCCCAACTGCCCTTCTTTGCCGGATCCCTCAGGCAAGATAATGCTTCGAAAGAGTCAGATTCAATATATATCGAATTCCATCCGTTTCTTACCCCCAGATTACACCCATGCATAATGGCCAAAGCTTCCGTCATAGTAGCACCAGTAGCCTTGATCTTATGCCTAAAAGCAGCCAAAAACCGACCATGCTCATCCCTTGCCACCATCCCGGTGAAACCCTTACCCACACTTGCCTCCCAGCTAGCATCCATATTAATTTTGATAACTCCTTGATTCGAAGGAGACCACTGCACTCCATCACCCATACTCGGTTGATTGAGCAAAGATGGGGAACTCGGCCTATTGATTGATTCCTGATAAGTCGAGACCAATCTGGAGATAACAGCAACCATCCTGCTGAGGTAGATAACTTGATTGTTGAACTGAAATTCACATCTTGATTTCCAAATATGCCAGCATGTGAAAGCAATATAAGATATCTGATTAATCCTCACCTCCATGGACCCAATCTCCGCATCACCCATTTGCACGATCCAGTTTGCCCAGCTCGAAACATGCAGCCAATGAGGTTGCAAGTTCAACATACCCCCAAACCAAACCACCTCCACCCATGGACAAAAAAGAAAGAGATGTTCAATGGACTCATCATTAGAGTTACATAGAGGGCAAATGGGACAAGGAGAAGATCTATGAATATATAAATTCTTCATAGTAGCTAAAGCCGCATGCAGGGTCTTCCACATGAAAGTTCTTATTTTTGGAGGTACCTTCAACATCCAGACAATCTTCCATAAGGTAGTAGGAATGGAGACCAACCGGTTTGATTGAAGGCTGCAATCAATATTTCGAGTGAGACTCCAATAATAACCTGATTTGACTGAATAAGATCCCCTATTGTCATAAGGCCAAACCAATATGTCCTTGAGCGTCGGATCACCAGTATGCATATCCAATATTGCCTTAATCTCCAAATCTGCCAAGAAAGGTTTTAAAAAATCAATTTCCTATTCCCCACTCTCAGGACAAATTAGCGACTTCACCTTTAGATTTTTTGAGACTTGAACTGAACCCAACGGGGACGATCTACCCAAAGGAATGGAGGGGAGCCATCTGTCCACCCAAACCCTCATGTCATTTCCATCCATGATCTGCCAATGGGCACCATTCCTCAGAATCTCTCTTCCAGCCAGAAGGCTAGACCAAACCTAATAAGCTCTCCCACCCTTCTTAGCATCAAGGAAAGAGCAATTAGGAAAATAACGGGCCTTAAGCACAAGTGCCTATAAGGATGTAGGTTCCAAAATCAACCTCCAACACTATTTGGCCAACCGAGCGTCATTGAACATCACAAAGCTCCTTAGGCCGAGACCCCCTTCCTCTTTCAGCTGACCCAACCTCTCCCTGGATACCCAATGGATCCGATTTTCACCTTGTTGACCCCACCAGAATTTAGATAACAAGGCATCCAATTCGTTACAAAACAATATAGGAAACTTAAACAAATTCATTGGATAAGCCGGGATTGCTTGTGCCACCACCTTAATCAGGATCTCTCGTCCAACTTGTGAAAGAGTTGATTTTTTCCAACCTTGCAGCTTATCCAAATGCATGCCTTTAACATAGGCCAGCCCAGCTTTCTTAGATCTTCCCCATATAGCAGGAACCCCGAGATAAATCCCCGGATCTCCCACTCTCTCAAATCCGAGAATATCTGCTAGATGTCGAGAGACCTGTCCTTTACTTCCACCCCTATCCGATCTAACACTTCCAATTTCTCATAATTTCAAACCAGATATCGGTTCACAGAGATTCAGAAAAATATTAAATCCTGCAGGCAACAGATTAAAAAAGGTTGTACCATTAGGTGCATATTGGTAACACTATTTTTTTTACTCACGTTTTTTTAGAGCCTACATTTTAGCGTATTTTAACGATCATAATCGTCTATTTTTTAAATGTCCACTTAAAAATCACATCTATAAAAAATCACTAAAATCTGAAATACAGTACGAACTTTTTTACGTTGAAAACCTGTAATTTATAAATATAATAATAAAACTCTAAAGAAAAGTATAAGAATAAGAGCGAAGTCCCCATATTTGCATCATATAAAATAAGAAAAACTAATAAACAGAGTTTGAAAACTTTAAGTTTTAACGATAAGGACAAAATAAAGGGTAAAATGAATAGTACTATGATTGACTTTTTAGTGTAAAAATGTGATTTTTTGTTAAAATAAACAGTACCGTGAACTTTTTGTTAAAGTTCCCTATAAAAAATGCATTTTTTTAGACAGTGATTTTCATACTTTTTAAAAAAAGTTTTTTCTGTTTTTATTTCTTTGTTTTTGTCCTTGTTTTGTTTAATTTATGCAATATAAATGCCGTATTTTTTTTCTCTCCGCGTTTATTTCTTTGTTCTGGTATTTGAGTATTTGATTTATGCAATCTAAATGCTAGAAGAATAGGTAGAAATTCTTTGTGAACAAAAAACAAACCGGAAGAATAGGTAGAAATTACAAACGTGTATAATATTATTGAAAATATATATTCTGTTACGTTTTGTTAGCAACAATAACATCGACACATTAGTATTGAGATATAAACATTTAGTTCATTATAGATGATGAATATAAACAATTTCAGTTCGTTTCATTGCCAAACTGTTAATTCCAAACCAAAAAAAATGAAGAAATAGATCCAATAACTTGTATTATAACAATGTTAACAAACGGTATTTTCGGCACATTGTAAAATTTCTCATTGGATTGAGATGAATTCATTAATGTGGGATTGTGATTGGTACGACCTTAAAGAGCATCAAACATATATTAAAGACAAAGATAATCAAAGTCAAAGTTTTTAGCTTTTTATTTTAAATTTCATCGTGTGGATATGGGAACGGATCAGATCCTCTCCTGAGCTAAGGATAAGGATCCTCCTGATAAAAAAGTGTGGGTGTTGTATTTTTATTCAACGACTACAAACAAAAGGATACCTTTAAAGTTATAATAATTATAACCGTTGAATTTTCATCCAATAATCCACATTTCTTGGTTCTCCTCACCCTTAGCTCGGGAGAGGATCCTGATCATATGGGAACTGAGAAGAAGCTCCACCCACTGCAAATCGATCGATTTCCTTTTTACTTATTTATTAATTTACCCGAAACAGAAAAAAGTTAGAATCCCAAAGCCAAGAACTTTTTATGCTTCATGTAGTTACATGGAAAAGCAGTTCAATCCCCACTTCCTTGAACCATTTTTCGAGGTAAGATCTTTGTTTCTTTTGGTCCTGGTAATGCTAATTAGTTTAGATTTTGCTTAAAAGTTAAGCACTTTTTCCTGTCCAGCTTGAGCTTCCTTTCTGTTTCATTCTATTTATAGCAAATACAGTGGTTTTTGGATAAGGTTTTTTGCTGAAATTAGTAAACGAATCTCCATCAACTTTTTTTTTTTTTTCCTGATGAATCTTTGTAAATTTCTATTGAGTTATTGCTATTAAACAGATTGAACGTTTCAATCTTGGCTTGGTTCTTGTAAATGATTGAGATTTAGGATGCGATTGTTGAGAGGATTGACTTTGGATGGATAATTCCGGAAGAATTGGATAGCACCTTCGACGGTAGAAGAATTATTCATGAAGGAAAGTTTTCCCGTCTAATCCCACAACAATAGTAGGATTAGAAGGGATAACTTTGTTCATGACTACTCAATCTTTACAATAGTAGGTTAGAAGGGATAACTTCTTTCATGACCACTCAATCTTTTACCTTCAATTCAGAAAAAAATTTGGAAGTTGTCCCCCATTTCTAACGAACGCAGCCTTACAGTCCACACGAAGTTGCAATACTGCACACTGATCCTTATCTTCTTGTTTGTGTTTACTGTTGCATTCAAGCTGTTTGGCTCAGGTCTTAGTTTTTCAGTCGCTAATTTGAATATTTATTAAATCTTATTGTGCAACTGGAATTGGTTTTCGTGTTCAGGTCTTTTCGTTTTTGGCTCATATTGATGCTATGGTTAGCTATCATGAGTAAGATCTTCAGCTTCTTATGATACAAGCGATATTCTACTTTAAACTAATATAGACTACCGGGTTCAAATCTGAGTGCACAGGAGGGAGCACATCCAGTCTTAAGTTGGGAAAATGGCAATGGCTTCTCCTGTCAAAGTGGTTCTTGGCTCAATTGCTTTTGCAGTCTTTTGGGTGTTGGCTGTGTTTCCGGCTGTCCCTTTCTTGCCAATCGGTAGGACTGCAGGGTCCCTCCTCGGGGCAATGCTTATGGTTGTTTTCCGAGTCTTAACTCCTGATCAAGCATACGCTGCTATTGATCTCCCAATCATTGGTCTTCTGTTTGGGACAATGGTTGTGAGTATCTATCTCGAAAGAGCAGATATGTTCAAGTATTTGGGCAAGTTGCTCATGTGGAAAACTCAAGGGGCAAGGGACTTGCTCTGTCGAATCTGTTTGATTTCTACAGTTTCGAGCGCTCTCTTCACCAATGACACCTCTTGTGTGGTTTTGACCGAGTTTGTTTTGAAAGTTGCAAGACAACATAACCTCCCACCTCATCCTTTCCTACTCGCCCTTGCCTCGAGTGCAAACATTGGGTCTGCAGCAACCCCGATCGGCAATCCTCAAAACCTTGTTATAGCTGTTCAGAGTAAGATATCTTTCGGGACATTTGTGATTGGAATTCTCCCTGCAATGCTTGTGGGAGTCTGTGTGAATGCTTTGATTCTTCTATGTATGTTCTGGAGATTGTTGTCTGTCCAGAAGGATGAGGAAGATCCAGCTCTGGGACCTGTTCCAGAGGAGGATGTAAGTTGTCATCGGTTTTCACCAGCTACATTGTCACATAGTACATCCTTAAACTCTCAAGAACTGAACTCTAGATTGGAAATCCAGACTCTACAAAGTTCTCCGAATCTTAATGTGAGCATAGGTAATGTCGAGACTCTTAGAAACCGCTTACCTTCTAGCGAGAATGAAGTGAACAAGGTTCCTAGTGGTGCAATAGAGTCTGCAAGAATTTCAAGTGCATCAAAAGAGGAGACGAATGATTTGTCTTCTCATAAAAGGGACGAAACAATCCCATCAAAAAGGTCTCCATCGAATGATAGACAAACAGATGCATTTCCTACGGAGTCGTTGGAAGGGAAGGAACATCTGACCAAAAGATGGAAAAGGATATTGTGGAAATCTGGTGTTTACCTTATTACCATAGGAATGCTGATTGCACTGCTTATGGGCCTCAATATGTCGTGGTGTGCGATTACTGCTGCACTTGCTCTGGCTGTTCTTGACTTCACGGATGCCCGTCCAAGCCTAGAAAAGGTAAGTTTCAGAAGCACGAAGTTCACTCCGAACGTTAGATTAGATTACAAATTAACAAGTTTCTTTCTTTCTTTGACAGATTTCCTATTCACTCCTGATTTTCTTCTGCGGAATGTTTATAACCGTCAATGGATTCAACAAGACCGGCATTCCAAGCGATCTTTGGGACTTCATGGAGCCGCATGCGCAAATTGATCATGCTAGCGGGATAGCAGTTCTTGCAGTCACCATACTTGTGCTGTCAAATTTGGCTTCAAATGTACCAACTGGTATGTATGCTGATATTATTTTCCGTTTGCACTCTATAAGAACCAAAATATTCTCAAACTTTCAGCAGCCACTTAACATGCATGTTTTTTTTTCTTGTGTTGGATAGTTTTGTTACTTGGAGGGCGGGTGGCAGCGTCGGCGGCCCTAATCTCTGCCGCGGAGGAGAAGAAGGCGTGGCTCCTATTAGCTTGGGTGAGCACCGTGGCCGGAAACCTGTCGCTTTTGGGATCAGCAGCCAACTTGATAGTGTGCGAGCAGGCTCGCCAATCTCCACAACTTGCCTACACATTGTCCTTCTGGAGCCATCTGAAATTTGGAGTCCCCTCCACTCTTATAGTCACTGCTATTGGTTTAACACTAATTAGATGAAACTTTTGGACATCAAAGAAAGCAAGCATCTTTGTATAGTTTTTTGTCTACCTTTGTATGGGAAAGCATGAAAGATTGCTCCTTTGTAACCAAAATGTCACAGGTTCGAGTCATGAAAATAACCTCTTTGTAAAGCAAAGACAAAGAGGCGTATGATAGATGTTTATCCTCCCCCGACCTTCACAAAGCGGGACCTTATTGGGGGTCTCCCTTTATTTGTATGGGATTTTACTAAAATCTGTAGGCCATCAGACGCTGGGTTTAATTGTTTTGAAGTAGATGAAATATGGGCCTTTTGACCCCAAAAAAAGAGAAGAAAATATTATGGGCCAGCAGAGTAGTTGGGTTTTGGACCTTACAGTACATTAATCAGTCATGATTCATGATGACTTTAGGATTGCTAATGGCAGTTCTCAAACTTTTCGGGCTGACTATATATATATATATAAATATATATATATAGGAAGCCTTTAAGGGAAGGGATCTCCATTTTTCAAAAAAAATGGGGACATTTTCTTAACTGTTAGATTTGATTTTAATGAAATCCTGTGGTTGAGATTCTGTGGCCTGTGATTTAATCTCAGTCATTGAATTTTATTAAAGTCAAATCTAACGGTCAAGAGGGTGTCTCCATTTTTTTTGAAAAATGGGGATCCCTTCCCTTAAAGGGTTTGTATATATATTAATACAATCATCATCCAACGGTTGATATAATTCATGTGAATATATGTATTTAATACAACCATCATTTGGCCGTCTTGATGGTGATCCTATTATATACATGTAAGTATCAAACTTTTAATGAAACATAAAACCGACAAATTTTTGTATGTATTTTATGGTTTATGTTGTAGGTAGAATTATAGCATATGTGTAATTGTGTAAATCTTAACTGATTGTATTAGAATTCCTTACGTAATATGGAAGATCTTAGACTTTCTTATTTGTAGCTCAAGTAAGACCATTATGTTTTTTTTTTGTTTTTTTAACAAACAATATTATCTATACTAAGGAAGGGGGTGAATTTAGTCTCACAATGTGCTAGCAATAATGTGGTTCAAATTCGCCTTTGGCGAGAATCAAACATAAGACATCTCACTTACAAGTGAAGAAGTGAAGAAGAATACTATTAGACCGTAGTACTAAGTGGTAGTAAGCCTGTTATGTTACAATACATAAAGGCACAAGATAGTGTGAAAAGACCAATTTTTCCTACCCCTTTCTTTTCTCTCTTTCTCCCTCTCTTTCTCACACCCTCTTTTTCTCTCTCCTTCAGTTAAATTTAGCTGCTTTTTCATTAACGTTGCTTTGAGTTCTATTTTTAATTAAAAGTCTGTAAC
The DNA here is from genome assembly GCF_916048215.2 of Malus sylvestris. NCBI lineage: Eukaryota > Viridiplantae > Streptophyta > Magnoliopsida > Rosales > Rosaceae > Malus > Malus sylvestris. Next base: position 33,263,977 of record NC_062266.1, on the reverse strand, counting down.
AGTTTTACATGTGGATATCCCCTAAAACATAATAATTTTCTAAGAAAAATGAGAAGACTATTTTGTCATGTCATGGCAACTATCATAACTTGGAACTTAGAAGCCATTTCAAGTATGATTCAAGTAACATTAACTTGGAACTTAGAAGCCATTTCAAGTATGATTCAAGTAACATTGAATGAGTATCAATGAGTTGTGAAAATTTTTAGACCATATCCATCTCCCTTGGAGTCAACTTTTTTAGTGTGACTATTATTCTGTCATGTAATACTATTAATTTAATGATTTTTTCTGCTTATTAATCCACTTCTACTAACAATTCTTACAAAATCACATCAACAAATTTATATTATAACACATAAATTCATAACATTACGTGAAAACATGACCATTATGGATCTCGACTTGGTCCCAACATAAAGCAAAGCCAAATCTCTACATAAGAAAAGGATTGTGGAAACATGACACCTGCGATCCATGGCCCCACAAATTTTAGCTATTTATGGTTTTCAAAAAATGAAAACAAGAAAAATACTTTCTTAAGTTTTCAAAATTTTGCCTTCAATTTTTACTTTGTTGTTTTCAATTTTCATTTTTATGAAAACTGAAAGTATTCAGTTAGGGTAATGCTAGTGAGACAATATATTAAAACTATATTTTGTAAACTGTATGATGTGGTTGTTGGTGATTAAATTAATGTTTATTAACATGCTTATTTTCTATTGGTGACACGTCATGCAATTTACATATTTGGTTTAAAAAGTTGGTTTATCTAGCGTTACCCAGTTATCAAACAACTCTAATTAAAACGTGTTCAACTTAAAAAAATTACATACATAAATAAAAAAGGGTAATGCTATTCACACACATGTTTTTACATCCCACACTCTCGTTAATTTTATCTATTGATCTTCTTCAATTCATTTGGTCCAATCATCGGAAATTGAGAAGGACGTTTGAGAAAGTGTGAATAACATCACCTATTAAAAAAATGTGTGTGTGAGAGAGATGACAGCTGGCTTTCTTTTGTCCAATCCCATATCCAATTATCCCCCAACTTGCAAGATTTAGTCATTAATTAGTGAAACCCATGGCCACATTAAGCTAGTTTAATACAACTATTAGTTTTGTCAACATTAAATAGATACATATGTAACTTGTGGAACAAGTTCCTCTTCATTGCGATGAAGAGAATCTATCAACATGTCCAGATCATTGTTATGTTTGAAAAACATAAAACCAATCAGATCATTGTATCAATAAAAATCAAATTAGGAGAGATTCTTGCGCACGTCCATATGATTAGAGATATAAAACAAACAAATATATTTTCTCAAAAACAGTTGAGACCTTTCCCAACAAAGGATTAAGTTATTGCATTTAAGAGAATACAAACATATGGCATAGGTTATTTTTTGTCTGGTGGAGTCTTTCACTATTATCACCTAGAAGTATGTTTTTAGAAAAACCAACCTCTTGGCAAGCGTTGTTACTAGTTATGGTCACTCTATTCAAAATTATATTCAAAATTGCTACATTTGGGATCACTCCTTGCCTTCGACGGCTTGGAATGCCTTCCTTTTTTATAGCTATTTTTGAAACTGTGTCGTTGACAATCTTTTACCATTTGACTGCAGAAAAGAAGATGGGGAAGCTGCTGGAGCCTATATTGGTGCTTCGGGTCACATAAAACTAGCAAGCGAATTGGTCATGCTCAGTGGCGAAGCCAGGATTTGCCGAGGGGAGGGGCTAAATTCAAAAGAGTGCAAGGTTCAATCGAAACGGTTGCCTTCACATTGGAGAGGGCAAAGTTTTGAATCAATATTTATAACAGAAAACAGTATATCCACCAAATCGGTTGTAAGCGGTAAGATCAAAGGCATGTAAGAAGCTTAAATTGGTAAGAATTAGATTCTAAAAAACATTAGGCGCTAGTCAGGCGGCGGACTGGGGCCTACCAATTAGGCGCTTAGGCGAGATTTAGGTAGGAACCTAGATGGATTTAAATGTCTTTTATTGTAAAATAAGCATTACACGATATTTACATTATTTTAAAAAAAATTAATACAACATTTATAGATAATGTGAGAGTTTAAGATAAATACGCTGGGGTTTTAAAAAGAGGGGAAAAAATACATACAAGAATAATAAATAAATAAAAGAAAAGAGAAGAGAAAAATGGGTTAACAAACCACAAAAAAATGTGTTGTCATAATTTAATAGGAAAACTAATGAAAAATGCTTGAAAACTTTGAGTTTTAATGATAAGGACAAAATAAAGGGTAAAGTGAATAGTACCATGATTGACTTTTTAGTGTAAAAATGTGGTTTTTCGTTAAAGTGAACAGTATCAGGTGTTTTTCGTTAAAGTTCCCTAATTTAAATTTAGATCATTGATTAAGTTGATTCTTTTTTAAACGTTTGATTTGGATTTAATTTGTCAACATAAGTCTAGCGATATACGACTTGTTGATGATTGAACTATGTAAAAAGTAGTTATGCTCATTTATAAGTGTGTTTACGCTAAAAGCCTAAAAGTGCATTCATTAGTTTATTCAATATCTAAATGCTTCTTCGTGAAAGACTTCCTGAAGAATAATCTGACAAAAAGCACTTCGAGAACTTAGAAAGATGTAATTTTTATGGCAGATGTAACTAAAAGTGCTCTTTAGCCATTCCAATGGCATTGCCCAACAGGTCCATCCATACATGCATGCATAAAAAAAAGGAAAACTTTGGGGGAGGAAGCCGAGAGGTAATGGGGACAAGTGGTCCTCCCATCATATTTTAATATTTGTTTTTCAAATTAAGCCCAAATGCCCAAACACACCGTTTCACTTATTTTAATATTAATTTTTTTTTTTCAAGTTTTCCCTTCCCTGCGCAGCCATGAAGAACTGCTGCAGTTGTAGCAATTGTGAGCTGTAATCCGGCGAAACCAGAGGTGCTATGGGGCAGCAAACCATGATTTTTGGGCATGTTTTCCTGTGAGAGGAGGGGCGGACCCCTCCCGGGCCTTAACAGCTTCGCCGTTGCACGCGCAGCGTTTGTGCAGCTGCAGCAAAAAACATGGCTTCATTTCCGGCGAGAGGAGGGGCGGGTACTCGCTCCTGGGCTTCATTTCCGGTGAGGGGAGTGGCGGTCGCCACTCCTCGCCCTCACGTGGCTTCGCCACTGGTCATGCTGTCCTCGTTCCCGAGCCTGTAGTGCCAGGAGCCGCAGTTTCAACCTCTGATAACCAAACAACCTCCACCGCAATTGTATTACCCTTCATTGCCCCTCCATCTTCTCCTGCATCTTTCCTTCCATCCGGTCCACCATCTGCTTCCCAATCACCTGCTGGATTTCTGTCCCTCACATCCCTTTCTGCCAATGCCTACTCTTCGGGTGAACCTGCTGTTAGCCTTATAAGGTTATACAATTAAAACACAAACGAAAGAGTGACTGACCTGATTCCAATGGTAGTTATCGAAGATGCAGCAGCCATGCAAGCAAGACGTGATCGATAAAACTCTAATCTTTATGTTTGCCGTGACAAACAGAAACACCAACTATTCTGTAAACTCCTAGCTTTATGACAAAGCTCTATGGGAAGCCTTAGTTGTCGTGTCTAGGGTTAGCAGGGACCGGTGTTTATATACTAGCCAAAAAGTCTTAGATTCCGTCCATAAGGGAAAACTAAAACTCTCATTTCTTGGCTCTCAAGTAAAATATTATAATAATATATTATTAAGGATTCCATCAATCCTATTTCCAATATAAGACACCTTATATAGAATTAATATCTTTAAGAGATTAAATCACAATTAACATTATTCTCCAATATTACATTCCTATTACATGTAGTAGACCACTTAAGGTTGATTTATATTGGATAAATCCAACATTCTCCCACTTGGTCTACAAAATGTAATATTCACGTTTATACTTGAGATTGGAGACTAATGTCACTTTAGTGGCCATGTAACAGTGATTACATCTCGTCCTTAATGCAGCTTCTGTCAAATGCATTTCTTAACATGGAACTAACAAAGTTGTAGGATTGACACAACCCAGAACCTTCATAATCACACATGCTAAGATCCTCATTCACATGAAACACAAATTATGATCAAGAGATGAAACTTTAAATAAACTTTAAATTAACTAAAATGTCTTACTTTATATCATCTTAGGTCCACCTTATTGTAACTCACAAGTTACACTTTATGCTTCTTCGAAGCCTTAAATCTGCCAATGCAGATATCCTTCATCTAATGAAACCACCATAACCTATAGGTGTGAATACATCTCCAAAATAATCATGCATCACCTTCATTAGATCAGTAACAATACAAACAATGTTTGTAACCAACGGACACAACTGAAAATACCAAATAGGCACATGTCCAAGTAAAATATCCCAAAAACTTCATAAAACAAATTAATTCAACACTTGTGAGCAAGATGAATTAATATGTTTTTGACACTGATCTATGCACCATACCAGTTACTTTCATAATGATTTCCAACACCTGCGGGCAAGATGGAAATCTTCACAACTGAGGTAGTGCACAAACCATGCCATGACATTTAATATGCAATTTGATAACAACTTGAAATCTGATATATATTTCATCAGATGATTGACTAGCACACAAAAAATGTGACTTAATGAATCCAACTGGAGATTAATATGAATACATGGATTCTATACATACTTTATAGGTCATCTGCAAATGTAAGACATTACTAACACGAAACTCAAACTCCCACTGATCTGCAACATCGTTACTTAATTTGCAAATCAAAAGTCACTTAAATCATACTGCCTTTGGGAATAGCCTTACTTAGTCAATGAATGCATATTACCTCAATGAAAGGTACAACTAAGCATGAAAGCATTCACTGCTATTTACACAAAAAACGTGCATCCAACAACCGTCTTATATGTATTAATAAATCCACATTTATGCTAAGTCCTTATGAACCCCAAAACAATATGATCAATCGAGAAATCTAAATGATTGCAAGTAATAGAAAATGTACGCATATACCAAGTATCCATTTGTGCAACTTAAACATATTATAGACATTCAAGTAACACAAATTCATGGAAGATAGAATAATGCTTTAATAGATTCATGCAAGTCCACTTAGTGCTCAAAATTTTAGAACTCCCACTAAGTTATCAGAGTTTATACTTGCAAATAAGTTAATGAGTGTGAAGCCCAATTTTCGTTCACTAATTCTCCCACTTGGGCAAACACTCGTTAATATATTCTTTTAAAGATGTACCTAAAGAAAATGTCTTTATATATTAGACATAATAAAATAGACATCACAACCAACATAAAGTTGTCAAACAGAATTTCAGCAATGAGTTACACTTACTTTAGAATTTATCATAATTAATTTACAAGCTTGATTGCTACCAAATTTATACTGATCAAAATAGACATACTAATCTTCATAAAATAGAAATACAGAGCCATTTTGGGTCAAAATAGTAGTCTAAAGTCACGTCTCAAAAAACATCACAATCTGCCAGTAAAAACTGTCTATACGAGCATGGGTTACTAGTAAATTCACCATAATTAACATACATGGCAGAAAATTACGAAAATTTGCAGACACATATTAGACATCTATATGTTAAACATATCCAAAATTCAGGTCATTTGGTGACCATTAGACATGTCATTCACCCGATTTAAATCAAGACACGTAATCTGCCAGAAACAATTATGTGCTTCTATCATGAATTTATGCATCCATAACAAATTCAATTTCATATCATTTCAATTTCGATGTCCAAATGAAACTTTAGTATTCAAATTTCATCCTCTAAATCGACATCATAGTTCAAATTGAAAAGATTTTCAAGCATAAGACTTAAACAATGCGTACCTTAGCAATCCTTGATTAACCTTCATGGGTCCAATACTTTGCATCAACAAGTCTCATGAAGAGACACAAAATACGTCATGATGCAACCGATTTCCATGCCTTCAAACCACAACCTTTTATGGGGCTCATTGTGGAAATTTTTGTCACTAATGGCATGGAACTTTATCCCAATAAACTTCATGAAACTAAATTAATTTACACCTGTAGGCAAGAAAAATAACAAGTTTCTAGTACTAGATTTTATGTCACAAAAGTTCCTTCATGAAAAACTTCAACACCTGTAGGCAAGATGAAGGTTTTCACAACTTCTGTGAAATAAAACCCATACTATGCCATCTTAATTAAACTAAAAGAAGTAATCCACACCTGTAGGTAAGAAGATTATCCCTTTTATTCTAATTAAGATGCAAAGTTGATCGAAGTAACTCAAAAATACAGTCTCATCATCAACTGAGCCGTTGCGGCTTCCTTTAGTTGAAAAGACATTTATCAACTCCGTCCTGAAACAATGCAAAAGTCACATGGATTAATTAACTGTAAGTGACAAAATTATGATAACCTGATTCAAGCGTCGAGTCCTGCCAACAAATGGCACTAATTCCTTCATGACTCCCTTTGACATTAAATTAATCTCAAGAAACCTGACAACATACTTGAAAGAGATTAATCACATATAGAACAAGTTTTATTCCACCACAAGAATGTCAATACTTATCATTACGGAGTCAATTGCTTGAAATAGAAATACTTTATGTAATGCAAAAGAACAATACATTCCTTTAATTTAAAAACTAAATTGCTCAAATGTTTTCTTAAGTCAAACGGGTTCCTTTTCTTTTGTACCTTTCTTTCCGTAGTACAAGGCTCCTAAAACATTAGCATCAAAATCGTGCATTAGCCTTGTAAATACCAATTATATAAAGGAACTACCAAAATTATTTTCTTCCATAGAAAACATTTCCAGTATATGCCCTACATTAGCCTTGAAAAGTTTCTTTTCTTCTCCCCTTATGACATATAAAAATTACTAATCAAAGCACTGCTTAAATTCTTTAGGCATAGGAAAAACCACAAACAATAATACATGTTTGAAAATTCATGCTTATCAATTAAGCCACATACTTTGAATGGATTACATACCTCATGCCTTCATATGTTCATCACTTCTTTGTAAACATATGTATAATCACATGACCAACCAAAATTCTCATATAAGAATAGATAAAAATACAAATGAGAATTGTCACATAATTACTACAAACCTTATTCATTTGTATAATACCCTTGTTCTTGTCACTGGATGCTTTCTGTCATTCTCAGTCAATTCACAAATTATACATCAATTTTTCACAAGTAACTAGTCATGTATAATTTAAATGACTTTTGAGATAAGAAAGCAAATTGTAGACAAACTTGATTGATTAGTCATGCATATTTCTTGTGCTATTAATGGCATAAAAGTTCATTCACATCTCGTGAAAATTAGTGAAAACAACACTACAATTCACTATAGTCCAAAACCCATGGCAATATTAAAAATATGTTATCTCATGCTTGAACCAAATTAGCCATACAAGCAACACTATACATGCCATTTGCTTAACAATATTAAAATTTTGGTTCAAGCAAATTAGTTACAATTTATCATATGCTACGGTCATGGAAGAAATTGTGTCACCTTACACATCTTTGAAACATATCCGTGATGCTATAGATGCAATAACAAAAATTGCCAAAATTTATATTGACCTGCTTTCAAATATAGACATATATAAACTTAGCATATGCATTCCTGCAACACAACTGTAATATATGTTACCACAATCATATATATAGGCACAAATCATATACCAATAATAGTATTGAGACATCTAAAAGTGAACAATTCCGTTACCAACATTCCGAAAGATGTCAAGCAATATTTGAACTGTTACGCCTCTTTCTTAATTCTAAGAATTAGGTTGCAGTCAAAATTGGGTTCTGAATAATTAGTTGGTTATGCAAGTACGAAAACTCTTTGATGCCACCAAAACAAGGAACCAAAAACATAATATTCCAAGTAATAAGGAGATGTCACGGCATATGTAAGTTATGCAGGAACCAAATAATCACCTTTTAAATCCACCACAAAATCTTGTCAGCAATTAAGACCAAGGGAAAAGATTACACCAAAAACCCAAAATCCGAATTGAGTCGATGAAACACAATGCTCTGCTTTGGCAGAGGTCAGCTTGCTAAATTGAGAGGCCGCATCACTTTTCCAGTGTAAATGTGTATTTGCATATGCTTACAAAATTGACAAAGACATCCGTAGTACATGGTTAAACATTCCAACCAAAAACATCAACTTTAAAATAGAAAATCTGAAATATGCCATGGTTTCCAGTCATAGTTAATCCAATGAACTAACTAATCAATTTTCTTTAACATCCCCTTATCAGAACTATTGGTGGTAATCAAATTTGACTAATCAAATAAAAATTACATGCTCTTGCTTGATCAAATATTAGCAATCTCCAGACTTTGGTGGTTCGACCCAAACATATTTTATGCAATAAAGATGCCTGATCAAAAACTATCAACTAAACCATATTGTTTGCAATTAAAATAGGTATAGTTTAAAAAACTGTTGGGATTTGAAGCTTATTCCATATTTGGATCATCACCATTATTTTAATTTTATACTTCAACACGGTTTATATATATACTTCTCCGCATGCGGCATGCCACTATTATAGTATTGATCCACGATTTGCTGCTATTCTTGATAAAGTTTCCCAGATTCATCATGCCATAAGATTATTAAAATTCTTGACTAAAACCGAATGGTTATATAACCTATTAACAATCATCAATTGTACCGATTGAAACAACATGGTGGTGTTGCCAAGTATATGCAATCATAACATGGATTAAAAACGCAGCTCATAAAAATATTATATAGTCCAACCTAAACCCTAATAGGTTTTAATCATATAACCAATGGCTCTGATACCAATTGTTAGCCTTATAAGATTATACAATTAAAACACAAACGAAAGAGTGACTGACCTGATTCCAATGGTAGTTATCGAAGATGCAGCAGCCATGCAAGCAAGACGTGATCGATAAAACTCCAATCTTTATGTTTGCCATGACAAACAGAAACACCAACTATTCTGTAAACTCCTAGCTTTATGACAAAGCTCTATGGGAAGCCTTAGTTGTCGTGTCTAGGGTTAGCAGGGACCGGTGTTTATATACTAGCCAAAAAGTCTTAGATTCTTTCCATAAGGGAAAACTAAAACTCTCATTTCTTGGCTCTCAAGTAAAATATCATAATCATATATTATTAAGGATTCCATCAATCCTATTTCCAATATAAGACACCTTATATAGAATTAATATCTTTAAGAGATTAAATCACAATTCACATTATTCTCCAATATTACATTCCTATTACATGTAGTAGACCACTTAAGGTTGATTTATATTGGATAAATCCAACACCTGCATCCATGTTTTCCATAGGCCCTTATGCATACGAGACACAGTTAGTGTCACCACCTGTATTCTCTACATTCAACACTGAACCATCTACTGCTCCATTCACTCCCCCTCATGAATTCGTTCAGCTGACTACACCTTCATCCCTTGAAGTGCCATTTGCTCAACTTCTGTCATCTTCATTGGACCGACAACGTAGAAATAGTAGTAACAGCCAGAAGTTTCCACTGTCCCAATACGAATACCAGCCTTACCAACAATATTCGGGAAGTCCAGGTGGTAATCTCATATCACCAGGATCAGCAATATCGAATTCAGGAACATTTTCTCCGTTCCTGGACAGACACCCTATGCTTGAGTTTCGCATGGGGGAAGGTCCCAAACTCTATGGATTTGAGCATTTTACCAATCATAAGTGGGGTTCAAGGCTAGGTTCTGGATCATTGACGCCAGATGGTGCGGGGCTGGGTTCCGGGCTAAGTTCTGGAACATTAACACCAGATGGTTATGAGCTAGGTTCAAGGCTAGGTTCCGGATGTTTTGTTGGAATATATTAGCATTTTAGGTATTATATTGTTTGGGTTTTAACTCCGCCTATGTAAGTTTATCTTACATTGCCGGTCCCAAGCCCGGATAAAGGAGGAGGGGGAGGGCGTCAGGTAGTCGACAGCCGGCACTCCATGGTTACGTCGAATCCTTATGAAAATGAATCCAGAACGAAATTGCGCTAAAGCTAGGGCGTCACCCGTAAGTGGCGCGCTGTGTGGCTCGAGCACAGTGATAAGTGAGCAAGGGTCGCTGTATCTCCATCGGCACCCGGATGCAGTGTTAAATGAGCAAGGGGGCCATAAAAACTTATTTTCGAACGACTCCACTTAAAGTTGTTTGGGAGCATATGCTCCTATTAACTTTACACGGGACACACAAAAGAAGTACTTTGATCCTATTAGACGGGGGAGGGTGAAGAAGCTAGGACAGAATGGTAGAGTTCAAGAGAGCAAAATGCGTTTAGGAACGTGGAATATAAGAACCTTAACGGGAAAATCTATGGAAGTAGTGGAAGTTATGGTGAGGAGAAGGATAAATATTATGTGCCTACAAGAAACTAAGTGGGTTGGTCGTAAGGGAAAGGATCTAGAAAACTCAGGGTTTAAACTTTGGTATTCGGGCACAAATAGAACGAGAAACGGTGTTGGCATCATCGTGGACAAGACCTTGACACAAGATGTTGTAGATGTCAAGAGGGTAGGAGATAGAATCATGGCAATCAAGATTGTAATAGGACAAGAACTTATCAATGTGATTAGTGCGTACGCACCTCAAGTAGGGTTGGATACGTTGGGAAGACCTTGGAGACTTGGTGCAAGGAATTGCTCAGACGGAGAAGTTATTTATAGGAGGAGATTTAAATGGACACGTGGGCAGGGAGACAGGCAACTATGGAGGTTTTCATGGTGGCCATGGTTTTGGGGAGAGAAACGAGGATGGGGAAGCTATCTTGGATTTTGCAATGGCATATGATCTCTTCTTAGCCAACACCTTCTTTAAGAAGAGAGAAGAACATGTGATCACCTACAAGAGTGGGTCGTCAAAAACACAAATAGATTTTCTTCTAATGAGGAAAGGGGATCGTATAACTTGTAAGGATTGCAAAGTTATACCGGGAGAGAGCTTGGCTAATCAACATCGCTTGTTGGTGATGGATGTACATATCAAAAGAGTGAGAAAAAAGAACAAGACTTGGAAGTGCCCAAGGATTAGATGGTGGAATCTAAAAGAAGAAAAACAAGCCATTTTCAAAGAGAAAGTAATCACCCAGTGTGTGTGGGATAGAGAGGGGGAAGCTAGCCAAAGGTGGGATTCCATGGCTAGTTGTATCCGAAAAGTAGCAAAAGAGGTATTAGGAGAGTCCAAGGGCTTTGCTCCACACCAAAAGGAATCTTGGTGGTGGAATGAGGAGGTACAAACAAAGGTGAAGGCTAAGAAGGAATGTTATAAAGCCTTATACAAGGATAGGACCGATGAAAATGGTGAAAGGTATAGAAAAGCGAAGCAAGAGGCGAAGAAAGCTGTGAAAGAAGCTAAGTTAGCGGCTTATGATGATATGTATAAGCGACTAGATACCAAAGAAGGAGAGTTGGATATCTATAAACTAGCTAGAGCAAGGGAAAAGAAGACAAGGGACCTAAACCAAGTGAGGTGCATCAAGGATGAGGATGGAAAGGTTCTTGCTACAGAGAACGCGGTCAAAGATAGATGGAGAGGTTATTTTCATAATCTTTTCAATGAAGGACATGAAAGGAGTGCTTCTTTAGGGGAGTTGAGTAACTCAGAAGAGTGTAGAAACTACTCATTTTATTGTCAAATCCGGAAGGAAGAAGTGGTTGTAGCTTTGAAGAAGATGAAGCATAGAAAAACAGTGGGCCCAGACGATATATCGATCGAAGTGTGGAAAGTTTTGGGAGAGACATGTATAACATGGCTCACTGACCTTTTCAATAGGATTTTGAAAACGAAGAAGATACCAAATGAGTGGCGAATGAGCACTTTGGTGCCTATCTACAAGAATAAGGGCGACGTACAAAATTGCATGAACTATAGGGGTATTAAGCTAATGAGTCATACAATGAAGCTCTGGGAGAGAGTCATTGAGCATAGATTGAGGCAAGAGACACGGGTTTCGGATAACCAATTCGGGTTCATGCCAGGGCGCTCAACCATGGAGGCAATCTATCTCTTACGAAGATTGATGGAAAAATATAGAGATGGGAAAAAGGATTTACACATGGTCTTTATAGATTTGGAAAAAAACGTATGATAGGGTCCCAAGAGACATTCTTTGGAGGATTTTAGAGAAGAAATGAGTACGAGTAACATATATCCAAGCTATAAAGAATATGTATAAAGGAGCAAAGACTGCCGTAAGAACTCATGAAGGACAAACCGAAAGCTTTCCCATAATTGTATGATTACATCAAGGCTCATCCTTAAGTCCTTACCTTTTTGCGTTGGTAATGGATGAGTTAACATGACATATTCAAGATGATATTCCTTGGTGTATGCTTTTCGCAGACGATATAGTGTTGATAGATGAAACTCAGGAAAGGGTAAATGCAAAGCTTAACCATTGGAGAGAAGTGTTGGAATCTAAAGGTCTTCGCCTAAGCCGATCAAAGACAGAATATATGAAGTGCAAGTTCAGTGCAAATGGAGGCCAAAACGAGTTAGGGGTGAGGATCAGAGATCAAGAAATACCAAAGAGCGACCGTTTTTGTCACCTAGGATCTATCTTGCAAAAGAACGGAGAATTAGATGGAGATCTCAACCATAGAATACAAGCTGGATGGATGAAGTGGAAGAGTGCATCCGGCGTGTTGTGTGACCGCCGTATGCCACTGAAGCTTAAGGGAAAATTTTATAGGACGACAATAAGGCCGGCGATGCTGTATGGCACAGAATGTTGGGCGGTGAAGTATCAACATGTACACAAAATGGGTGTAGCGGAGATGAGGATGCTTCGTTGGATGTGTGGGAACACGAGAAAGGACAAGATTAGGAATGAGGATATCCGGAGTAAAGTAGGAGTAGCCGAAATTGAAGGAAAGATGAGAGAAAATCGGTTACGGTGGTTTGGACATGTGCAAAGAAGGCCTACTGACGCTCCGATTAGAAGATGCGACTATGGGACAGAGGTTCAGGGCCGAAGGGGTAGAGGAAGACCTAGGAAACTTTGGAAGAGACTCTAAGAAAAGACTTAGAGTACTTGGATCTAACGGAGGACATAACACATGACCGAGCACAATGGCGTTCTAAGATTCATATAGCCGACCCCACTCAGTGACTTGGATTTTCCAAGTCTCCAACCGAGAAGTTTTCCTCACTCGGGAAATTAAGGGAACACTACCTCAACCTACATGCTCCACTCACAAAGCTTCAACATACAAGCTTCAACAAAAGAAAAATTCAAAGAACTTAGCGAAGAAGGCTTTGGTGTATTTAACACATTACGTTGAAATGAAGCAAAGCTTATTTATTGATATCCCCGATAAGTTACAAATATGTACATATACATGAGTCAAAATAAACAAACAAGAGGGAACCTTCACGAAGGTTGCTTAGGAGAAGTCTCAGCTGTCGGTAGAGCCCCAGAAAGAGAAGGCACCAGAGATGGATCATTTGGAGCCTCAGTACTGGACAGAACCCTAGAAGGAGGAGGCATCAGAGGTTGATCATTTGGAGCTTCATTACGCGGTACAGCCCCAGAAGACGAAGGCAATAAATGCCTTTGGAACAAACCCACAAACCTCTGATGATCAAGTAAAACCTGACCATCAGATTCCTTCATCTGGTCAAGCTTCCTCTTCATGTTTGTAGCATAGTCATGTGCGAGTCGGTGCAACTGTTTATTCTCATGCTTGAGCCCTCTAATCTTCTGTTTGAGACTCATCACTTCAGCCGCCAATGATTCAACTTGGCGGGTTCGAGCAAATAGGCGTTGGGCCATATTAGACACAGAACCTGCACACTGAACACTGAGAGCCAGAGAATCCTTAACAGCCAACTCATCAGACCGTTTGGAAAGTAGTCTGTTATCTTTGGGAGTGAGAAGGTTCCTGGCCACCACCGCAGCGGTCATATCATTCTTCATCACAGAATCCCCAACGGTAAGAGGACCAGTAGGGGAGACGAAGGATGGGCGCTATATGTTGTCTGGAGAAGGCGTGGTTGCCTTTTCAACAAGGTTCAAGTCAAAACAACGGTCGGAGGGGCCAGACATTTTCAAAAGTGTTGAAGAGAGAAGAGGTCGGACAAATCAAGATCTTAGAAGTGCAAGAATGAAGCTTCTACTAGTGGAGATTCAAGTGTGCTTTGGAACTTAATGCTAGCCTCTATAAAAATCTGCACTCGACGGAGCTTCAGAAATCGAAGAGGCGCCTGCTCAGAAATCGAAGAGGCGTTTGCTTTCTCAAAAGCTGGGCTGCTCAAAGACAACAAAGGTCGATCTCAGAAATCGAAGAGGCGCTTGCTTTCTCAAAAGTTGGGCTGCTCAGAGACCACGAGGGCCGATCTCAGAAATCGAAGAGGCACCTACTTGTTCAGCCTTGTCAGCACCTGTCACACGCACACTCAGCTTTGCGGAAATTACGAGCATTCTGTCGAAGATTTCTGGTGAAGTAGAAAGCACATGAATCTTACTGTTCAATCACCTACTTTCCACACTCAACATTAGCTCATGGGTACCACAGATAACTTTGCCAAAGTTCTCTAACAAAGTTGAGACACGTGAAGCTTGCAGCTCCCACTACATCGCTCTGACCAAGAAGGGTAAAAGAATAGCAAAGAAACAGCACTAACAAAGTTTAGACACATAAATTTTGAAGGTCTAGCTACCATATTATTACCCACAAGGGTAAAGGAACAGTACCACTGCTGGATAATTGGAAAGTCACTGTGTGTCAACCTCTATGCTCCGTGGCAAGGTAGACTAGCAAACATGCCCAACCTTTACTCACATTCGAGAAAACACTCCCAACAAGATTACTTGCTCCAAAATCGAAGAGGCACCGCCCTCCGAATCTCGAGAGCCAGACTCCCAACATGATTACTTTCTCAAAAATCGAAGAGACACCGCTCTCCGAATCTCGAGAGCCAGACCCCCAGCATGATTGCTTTCTCAAAAATCGAAGAGGCATCGTTCTCCGAATCTCGAGAGCCAGATCCCCGACAGGATTGCTTGTTCGAAAACCAAAGAGGCACCACTTTCTCAACTTCGAGAGCCAGATCTCCTTGGATAAAGCTTGTCTGTAATCTTCACACGCAACATCAGCTTTCCAGATACCACAGACCACTTTTTCAAAGTGCTCTGACAGAGTTAAAACATGTGAAGCTGGCAGCTCCCACTACAGTGCTATGACCAAGCAGGGTAAATGAATATCATTACTACTTGTTAGGGAGACTCCTATATATGTCGACCTCCATCCCCAACGGACAGGCAGACCTGCAAAAATGCTCAACCCTTTCTCATATCTGAGAGGGCACTCCCAACGAAGCCTTTCGAAATATTCAGCTTTCTTTCCCCCCGATAATACCTCTGCAAACAAGCTATACCAGAGCAAGAATATCTCATATCATCAGGGTTAAAAGCAAGAGTATCCCATATCATGCTTTTTCCCTGTCTTTTCCTTTAGCCTTGTTCTTACCTGCAAGACAAGGAGAAAGAGAGCAATCAGTCAGCACTTGGAATCAAGCTTCCAGTCAGGAACTGACTGCCTGGAACCCCTTACCTGATTACTTACCTGGCATTGCTCTCGAGTACTCATCTGCAACATCTTATGCTTCCAGGGAAGATACCGCATCTGCCTGAGGAATAGATAGGGCAAGTGAGAAGGATACAAGGAAGCATGTGGAGACAAGCGTAACAGCACACGTGCCGATATATCCATTACTTTGTCAAAAGCAAAAGTATCTCATATCAGCAGGGTCGAACGTACTCTAGATTTGATGGACTTGTTTTGACCCTCAAATTCTTCAGTCGGCCTTATACTCTGGAGGAAACCAGAAAACCCTCCAGCCCAATTCAAGAATAAGCCTGTGGAAATTTACTTCTTCAAAAGCAAAAGTATCTCATATCATCTCTTCTCATTTTTCTTCTCTTTATCCTTTATGCTGCCTGCAAGATAGGCATAATGAGAACAATCAGCCGGAACTCGAAATCAAACTTCTGATCTGGGACTGATTGCTTGGAACTCTGATTGCTTACCTTGTCTGTCACCTCTTTCAGCAGATCCCCTAGCTCGGCGACTTGGGGGACTCCTACTACATGGTTTGTATCGCGCTTGACCAAGCTTGAAACTACAAGTAAGCTTCAAGTGAAATTGATACATTACCTTGTGCATCTCCACCAGTTAAAGATACCACCCCTGGATGGAGGAAGAGTACTTCCAGAAAAGATGTCACATCTACCTATGAGACAGATAAGGCAAGTGAAGACGATACCACACTTCGGTACTTAGAAGTTTCGTGATTACGAGATCATTCTCCCACAATATTTCCTAATGTCATTTGTACTAAATCATTCACTTGTACTCACTAAAGGAGAGCTTACACCTATGTACTTGTGTAAACCCTTCACAATTAAAGAGAACTCCTATATTCCGTGGACGTAGCTAATCTGGGTGAACCACGTACATCTTGTGTTTGCTTTCCTGTCTCTATCCATTTATATACTTATCCACACTAATGACCGGAGCAATCTAGCGAAGATCACAAAAAGCGACCGTTTTCGCTACCTAGGATCTATCTTGCCAAAGAACGGAGAATTAGATGAAGATCTTAACCATAGAATACAAGCTGGATGGATGAAGTGGAAGAGTGCATTCGGCGTGTTGTGTGACCGTCGTAGGCCACTAAAGCTCAAGGGAAAATTTTATAGGACAACAATAAGGCCAGCGATGCTGTATGGCACAGAATGTTGGGCGGTGAAGCATCAACACGTACACAAAATGGGTGTAGCGGAGATGAGGATGCTTCGTGGGATGTGTGGGCACATGAGAAAGGATTAGATTGGGAATGAGGATATCCGAGGTAAAGTTGGAGTAGCCGAAATTGAAGGAAAGATGAGAGAAAATCGGTTATGGTGGTTTGGACATGTGCAAAGAAGGCTTACTGACGTTTCGGTTCGAAGATGTGACTACGAGACAGAGGTTCATGGCCGAAGGGGTAAAGGAAGACCTAGGAAAACTTTGGAAGAGACCTTAAGAAAAGACTTAGAGTACTTGGATCTAACGGAGGACATGACACAAAACCGAGCGCAATGGCGTTCTAGGATTCATATAGCCGACCCCACTTAGTGGGAAAAGGCTTTGTTGTTGTTGTATATTGTTTGGGTTTTCTTATAAGTTTAGTTTGGGCCTAGCCTGTTAGCATTAGGGTTAGGGTTAGTTTATTATAAATAGAGTGCTTTGTTATTCATTAGAAATCAAGCTAGTCACAATGTAACCTCTTAGGGTTTTGTAACCGTTCCGGCATTCTCGTTTGTTTAATAATATTCCTATTATTTTATTAATCTCGTTCGTTGCGCACTGTGATATTCAACTTGGTATCAGAGCAGATTTGATCTTTTGGGATTTAATATGTTCTTGATAGGTATCCATGTTGTTTGTTTGATAATAGTTTTCAGTGTTAGTTTTGAAAAGAAAAAAAATTGATTATGTTTGCTCGGACGACCCACCAGAATCTGCCCCACTTCCGCTGCATCGTCACCCAGCCATCAGCCTTCGTACCAGGTCTGCAACTAGAAACCCAGCACATCTGCTGTTCGTATCCAACACCAGCTGCATCACCACACCGTTTCCTGCACTGCATCCGCACCCTCTGCACGCCTGCACATACCCGATCACTCGATGCTGCACCACTTCCGCAAGCCCAGACGACATGACCTGCTTCCTATTGCCAGAATCACCGAAGCCGCACCTTCGTCGAACCAGCCTGCACTTGTGTGCCCAGATTCGATTGCAGACCGTATCTACTTGAAATCCCGCTGGTGCCCATTCTTGCTCGTCGCTGTTGCACCACCAGTTTGACCCGATTGCTGCTTGTTTTATTGGTATTATTGTTTATGAAGAAGAAAAAAAAAAGGAACGTACAGACAGAAGAAAGAAAGGAAGAAGGAGAGAAGAAAAAAAAATGAAATAAAAAGGAGAAGAAATGGCAAAAAGCGAAAGGAAAGAAAAAAATTGTTTGCTGTTGCTTTAGGCCCACACGGGCAAAAGAAAAAAATGTTTAAGTTTGTTTTTAGGTCGACACGAGTTGTTGGCCTATTTGGAATTGTTTTGTGACCGTTATTCGAGTGCTTGAATTGTAACCACTTGAGTGATAGTATTTGTATTTGTTTGTTCGTTGCTACAATTGAGATATGAAAATCTCGTCCGTTTAGTGACGGGTTCTTTCCATACTCTCAACTCTAGTCAGTCGGAACCAGAATCAGTTTGCCAGCAAGAATCAAGAATCAAGAATCAAGTCAAGTTTGCCAGTTTGCCAATCAAGTCAAGTTTGCCAGTCAAGTCAAGTTCGCAAGTTCGCCCGTTTGCAAGTTCGCCAAGTCAAGTCAAGTCAAGTCAAGTCAAGTCCAATTCAGTCAAGTCAAGTCAAGTTTGCATGCCTACCAGTCCACCTAACGGAGCCAGTCCGCATCTGCATGTTTGCAAACCCATGTCGTAAACCGCCATGAGTTTGATGGGGGGTGTTGGAATATATTAGTATTTTAGGTATTATATTGTTTGGGTTTTCTTATAAATTTAGTTTGGGCCTAGCCTGTTAGCATTAGGGTTAGAGTTAGTTTATTATAAATAGAGTGCTTTGTTATTCATTAGAAATCAAACTAGTCACAATGTAACCTCTTAGGGTTTTGTAGCCGTTCCGGCATTCTCGTTTGTTTAATAATATTCCTATTATTTTGTTAATCTCGTTCGTTGCGCACTCATATTCAACTTGTTTGACCCCCAATGGTGTGGGAGTTGGTTCCGGGATGGGCTCTGGATGTTTGACGCCTGATGGTATGGGGCCAGCATCGAGAGACGGTTTCCATATGGAGAACCAGATTTCTGAGGTGGCATCCCTGGCCAACACAGAGAGTGGATGTCACAGTGGTGGAACTATAATATTTGATCACAGGGTGTCATTTGAATTGACTGGTGAAGATGTTGGATGCTGTCTTGCGAATAAAGCATTAAGAACTGCAACGGAATCTTCAAATGATATAGCAGCAGAAAACTCAATTGAAACAGATGCGTTATTAACAGACTCCAACAATCACCGAGTGTTTAATGTTGAAGAAAGTTTGAGTAGAATTCCTGCAAATGCTTCAGGAGAAGGGGAGGATCAAGGATACCGGAAGCAAAGATCCATCACACTTGGGTCGACAAAGGAGTTTAATTTTGATTACACAAAAGCTGAAGTTCCGAGTAAGTCCAACATCGGCTCAGAATGGTGGACTAACAAAAATGTTGCTGCTAAGGAATCTAAGCCTTGCAATGACTGGACTTTCTTTCCGATTCTACAACCCGGAGTTAGATGACATAGCAATGGTTCAACATGGCTTTTCTGATGTGTATAGGTAGGGGATCACGTTGTTGACGGACGAATGGATGCAGAGGTGAGAGTTTCTTACGAACGAAAAACATAATTCAGAGAGAATAGATTGTAGAATTGTTAGTGTTAGTACTCAAAGAGCATTCTTTAGAACATTTTTTTACTTTGATGTTATACAGAGGATAGAATTCACTTACAAAGATGATGTGCTGTGAATTATTTTTTGTTGAACGTGTAATATAAAGGTCTAATTACGTCATTTGTGTAATGCATTTTATCTTGGTAGGATTTGTACTCGAAAATGCATATAACATTCTACCAGGAAAGGCCTAGAAAGCTCATACTTTCTGGGCCTTATTAGAAGTATAATGCATTATATCTTCGAAAGTCGATTTCTTTGCCCTAAACCAGTTGTGAATTCGAAAACCAAAATCGGGTTCATGCCTGAAACCAGGTTCAAACATGGAATGAATGGTGACGGAATGGAGAGCATGAAGTGCCTTAAATATGTAGGGCAAGAGCTTCACTGGTCTAACATTGTAGGGTAATGGATGTGCAACCAATCAAGACGGCGCCAATAATTGTTATGAAGGATTAAAAGGATAAGCATAGAATTAAAAATGTCACGTAATGGCCAAAGCTCAAGTCTCTGTCAACCACCAAGGGATGGTCTAGTGGTTGAGACAAATTCTTGACCTGTATTCTACACGGCACATTCTAGGTTCAATTCTTGATTCTGGTGAATCACACGATGATGGCTACGAGAGGTTGAAATGTCTATGTGAGTTTTCCGGCTCCTGAAAAAAATAGACAGCCGTGAAGAAGCCACCGTCTGGTCCTTTTTTTTTTTGTTGTTAAAAAAGCTCAAAGTCTCTGTCCTACCCACTGCCCAAAACAGGGCAGAAATGCAAACTGGGAACAGGCTGTGACCAATAAACCAGGAGACATGATAAAACAAGAAGGAAAGCGTTAGGGCAGCATGTCATGTGGAAAAAAAGTTCATGGCTCCAACTCCAAACCTCATCACCATCAGCTGGATCGAGATGCATACTGCAGTGTGGCTAATTGCACACCAATAGGTTTTTGTAGTGCTTAGAAATAATTGAGGGAATTGAGGGTTTGTTTGGAACTGCTTCAGTTGGAAACACATTTTTGTTGATTTTTTAAAACGTGTTTTTTCAACATAAACATGCTTTTAAGTTTATTTGTTAAACGTGGTAAAAAAAAACATTTTGATTATTAGATAGCATTTTTAGCTGTTATAGAAGAAATACTAGACACGCATTAAAACTAATTATGGATTATAAAAACACTTTTTGGAGCTTAGAGTTCATTACCAACTAGTGCCTCATTTTAATTAAAGTTTTTGACATGCTTCTCATAAAAGTACTTTCAAATAATGTAAGTGCTTATAAGCAGAAGCATTTAGTACAAACACAAATTTCAACAGACCATCCTTGACAATTTTTTAAGGGAAATTTTATTTGAACCCATATTTTGTATCTCAACACCCAGCTTACTTTTTATATCCACATTGTATTTGATTTATCTATCATTATCTCTTTACACCCAACGTTATTTCCAAAACCGCCCTCACTTATCAAAACTCAACTTAATCAAACTTCTTTTTACACCCAACTCAATCTACTTAAAAATAAAAAATAAAACCCTAACTAGTCCATCATCTTCATGGAGCAAAGCCCCTTCTCTCTCTCTTTAAAAAATCCTTCAATCTCCCATGGTTGTCATTCTGCACCCCCATCTACTCCTCCGTAGTCATCCAAACCTTTTTCTCTTCCTTTTCTTCATCATTTGACATCTCTAAATTTCTAGAGCACTAATTAGCTTAATAATTGGTATGTGTTCAATCGATTGGTTCAATTTTTACGTATTGATTCCTTTTTCTTTTCAATTAAATGAGCTTCTGGTTAGAGTGTTTAATGAGTTTGGTATGTTTCAATTAAATGAGAATCTTCTAGACTCTATATTCCTATCTGTGGTAGAAAAATGGGTATGTCCATGATAATTTTTGGTAGATCAATGAATATTTTTAACTGTGGATTTTTTTTTTTTTTGGTCAAAACCGTGGATATTTATTAGATACAAAAGTTGCAAACAGCAATTCACATTACATTGAACTGTGGCTAAAACGTATATCGCCTTTGCAAGTTTTAAAGGCGAACTCAAAGCTAAGCAATTTTTATTGTGGAGCAAAACTTCGGGAATTGATCTAACCTGGATGTGTAATTGAGTTTATGCATTTTAATAATTAAACTAATAAATATTTCAACTACATATGAATTTAATATCGTAGTATCTTTTAGCCTCTATATGCCACAAAAGTTGCGAACAAAAATTCACAATACATAGAATTGTGGTAAAAAAGTGTATCGCCTTTGCACGTTTTATAGGTGAACTCATAGGTAAGCAGTTTTTATTACACTACTACAAAAGGGCCTTATAGTGTCAGTAGGTTATGTCGGTTTAATATAATATAGTGGTGGACAAGACATTTGCGATACCTACTGAACATGACGTCAGATTTTCTGTCACTTGTAATCGTTATACACTGTTTATGTCGCTTTTAACCGACATAAATATTTAATGTCGCTTATAACCGACATACATTTTAATAATTTTTAAATAATGGTGTCGCTTAAAATAAAAACAGTGTCACTTTTAAGCGACATAAAGTATAGGTGTCGCTTCTAGCCGATACTAATTATTGTTTTTAAATATTTTAAAGCCTGTGTCGGTTCTGAGCGACATAGATTTTAGTTTTTTTGCACGTGCAAAGTTTTCTTATTTCGACGCCACATCCAATCACTGATTCACTGACATGTCTCTCAGACATACGTCGGTTTGAACCGACACAAAATTTCCCTATTTCGATGCCACTTGCAATGACTATAAAATTTGTCAGGCTCACGTCGGTTTGAACCGACGCAAACTTTTCCTATTTCGAGGCCACCTGCAATGTCTATCAGGCACACGTCGGTTTCAACCGACGCAAAAGTTTCTTATTTCTATGCCACTCAAATCTGTCTGGCTAACGTCGGTTTTATCCGACACAATTTTTTCCTATTTCGACGTCACTTGCAGCAACTGTCGGCCTTAACCGACGCTAACTTTTTATCCATATTTAAACACCCTTCTATTTTTTTAAATACTTATCTCGCATGAAAAAAAATTTGGCAGGATATTTCCCCCCGTATTTTTAAACGAAAAAGAGGATGTCAATCTCCCTCTTTCAAAAGGCTTCACCTCGAGCCTAAAGGTCATTTATCTTTCCCTTCTTCCAAGCACACCAAAAAACCGCAGCTCATCTCTCCACATTTTTTCAAACCCTAACCTCCGTTTCTGCAAACCAAACCTTAATCTTCCATCATCAACCCATAAGACCTCACAGCCATGGATTTACTGCATCACCAGAAGGGTAGCAGCACTGATCTTGGTGCCAACGCACTCAGAGGTAAACTTCTCACCCTCCCTTGCCGATTCATGCACTCATGTTCACAGATTGAAATATACCATACAAGAAAAAAATCTTCAACTCCTCATGCTTGTGTTGTTTCTTTTGCAGGGACTTGAGATCTGTAAAAAAAAAAAAAAAAAAAAAAAAAAAAAAAAACTATGCAACCACTGGTACAGCCCTAAATCGCATCTCAAGGAAAAACCACCACAGAGTTGTCTCCGTTCTAGATCCGTCATTTAAAGGTATAGCAACAAAATCTATTCTAATTGGATGATTTGGCGGTGAAAAGGTAGGAAGAATAAGTGGAACTCTTGATGTATTTACAACATTCCACGTAGCTATTAATATGTGAATGCTAAGCAATCTAATGCATGACTCACTAAAGCTATAATCTCCATTGAGCTCATCTTTTATGTTCTTATTTAGTAAGATCAGCAGTGCGAAAATCCATATAAAAATTCATGCATGTTCATTTTGGATCTGAAGAGCAAGGACACTGGAAATCGCAAATCCATAATTTTTGAAAGGTATAAAACCTGAGTTTAATCTATAGAGATTAGAGCCCTAATGTTGAAGTAGTAAAGTAATGGAGCATTGATCTGATGGCAAGCATGGCAGCATGGAGCTACATAATTTGTGGTCTTCGACAAAGGCAAGCACGGGAAAGCATCATGGCAGCTGCTAGTATTATATGCAAGCATGGAGCTCTGATTAGTATTATATGTAATTGTTAGTTTTTTTTATCTTCATCTTGTAACCGGTTCTCTAATGGCTCCTATATATGTGTTATTTGTACTTCCTTATTTATATGACATAGAATACATTTAACAAGAAATTCTACACCCAAAGACCCCAGTTGAATTCTTGAATAAATTGAATCTGTCAAGTTTGCATCTCATGTACCATCTGTGTAGGAATGCATGATAATTATTTTATTTATCGAGATGTTGGGTAATGTTGGTTAGGACAGACAATAGATTGAGTATTTTATTTGTTAGTTGCTAGTTGATGTCGGTTATGACCACCATCATATCAGAACATCATGTCGCTTTTAGCCGATGTCATAGTGGGTGTCGCTTTTAACCGACGCTAAGTTGTGGCGGATTAAGCGCACAAACGGACATCGAAGCCCTTTTGTGACGCTAGCAATGGTGTCGTTATTCCAATCCGACATTGCATAGTTTTATGTCGAATTTTTATCAAATTTTCGACAGAAATTGGAGTTCTTGTCGGTTTTTGGTTCGCCGATGATAGCCTCTTTTGTAGTAGTGTTGTTGACCAAAACTTCGGGAATTGGTCTAACTTGAATGTATAATTGAGCTTACGCATTTTAATGATTAAATTCATAAATATCTCGATCGCATATGAATTTAATATCGTAGTGTCTTTTAGCCTCTATATTGGTATATGTGGCAAAAAAATGGGTACCTCCATGAGAAAATTTTGTAGATCGATGAATATTTTCAATCTGAATATTTATTAGATACCAGAAATTATTAGTCTATTCGCAAAAGTCTAAGTCAATGCCACATACAATATTTGTTAAGATATATTTAGAGAACTGTTATTAGCACTCCAAAAATCTCATTCTACACTTTGCATAAGTGTATTTTTCTTTCTAATTATAGAAAGTTTGGAGTGCCAAATGAGATTTTTGGAGTGCTAATAACAATTTTCTATATTTATATACATTTTATTTTAGTTTGGAAGTCGACTTCCTTTTTTTTTTCTTTCTTTATCAAGTTAAGAGTTCACTGACTGTGACCCTATGCAACTAGTTGCTGATTCTTTTTGAATAATCAACATTATTTCTTACAATGTCTTGGGCGTATGAATAATAGAAAGAAAACGGTCATGATACAAGCTGAATAGTAGTAATACTAATTAGTAAACAACTTGTGCATGATGTTTGCTTATAACCAAGTGACATGAAGGGACAAATGTGTATGTTTCATGCATAAATTGGAATAGTATTAGTAAATGCATGATGTTTGCTTATAACCAAGTGGCATGAATGCTTATAACCAAGTGGCATGAAAGGACAAATGTGTATGTTTCATGCATGACTTGGAATAGTATTAGCAAATGCGTGATGTTTGCTTATAACCAAGTGGCATGAAGGGACAAATGTGTATGTTTCATGCATGACTTGGAATAGTATTAGTCGTCGAGAGATTTTGCATCAAGTTGTTTTTGTTTTTAATATGTATATATTAAGTTCTATTTTAATGGGATTGTTCACCACCCCTAAGTTGTGATAATGCCTTTATTTATCGTTGTTATGTGAGTTTAATTAAAATTTGAGATTGTGTTTATCCACTACATACATTTCAATTTTTTTCTTTTTTGAGTCGAGTGATAGCATTAATAAGTTAGATGTTAGATTAGTCACCAACAAAATTCGAACCAACGTCGTCATGCAAGAGCACAACACTTTTTCACCACTGTGGTAAATGGCCACTTACCAACAAGTTGATTGACATGTGTGACTTTACTAATACTATTCCAAGTCATGCATGAAACATACACATTTGTCCCTTCATGCCACTTGGTTATAAGCAAACATCATGCACAAGTTGTTTACTAATTAGTACTACTCTTATTTAGCTTGTATCATGACCATTCTTTCTGTTATTCATACACCCAAGAAATTGTAAAAAATAATGTTGATTATTCAAAACGAATCAACAACTAGTTGGACAGGGTCATAATCAAAACTAATGTTGTAAGAAATAATGTTGATTATTCAAAACTAATACTATTCCAAGTCATGCATGAAACATACACATTTGTCCCTTCATGCCACTTGGTTATAAGCAAACATCACGCATTTACTAATACTATTCCAAGTCATGCATGAAACATACACATCTGTCCCTTCATGCCACTTGGTTATAAGCATTCATGCCACTTGGTTATAAGCAAACATCATGCATTTACTAATACTATTCCAAGTTATGCATGAAACATACACATTTGTCCCTTCATGTCACTTGGTTATAAGCAAACATCATGCACAAGTTGTTTACTAATTAGTATTACTACTATTCAGCTTGTATCATGACCGTTTTCTTTCTATTATTCATACGCCCAAGACATTGTAAGAAATAATGATGATTATTCAAAACGAATCAACAACTAGTTGCACAGGGTCACAGTCAGTGAACTCTTAACTTGATAAAGAAAGAAAAAAAAAAAGGAAGTCGACTTCCAAACTAAAATAAAATGTATATAAATATAGAAAATTGTTATTAGCTCTCCAAAAATCTCATTTGGCACTCCAAACTTTCTATAATCAGAAAGAAAAATACACTTGTGCAGAGTGTAAAATGAGATTTTTGGAGTGCTAATAACAGTTCCCTAAATATGTCTTAACAAATATTGTACGAGGCATTGACTTAGACTTTCGCGAATAGACTTAGAATTTCTGGTATCTAATAAATATCTAGATTGAAAATATTCATCGATCTACAAAATTTTCTCATGGAGGTACCCATTTTTTTTGCCACAAATACCAATATAGAGGCTAAAAGACAATATGATATTAAATTCATATGCGGTCGAGATATTTATGAATTTAATCATTAAAATGCATAAGCTCAATTATGCATTCAAGTTAGATCAATTCCCGAAGTTTTGGTCAACAATAAAACTGCTTACCTATGAGTTCAACTATAAAATGTGCAAAAGCGATATACTTTTTAACCACAGTTCTATGTATTGTGAATTTTTGTCCTCAACTTTTGTGGCATATAGAGGCTAAAAGATACTACGATATTAAATCCATATATGGTCGAAATATTTATCAGTTTAATCATTAAAATGCATAAACTCAATTACACATCCAGGTTAGATCAATTCCCGAAGTTTTGCTCCACAATAAAAACTGCTTAGCTATGAGTTCGCCTATAAAACGTGCAAAGACGATATACTTTTTAGCCACAGTTCAATGTAATGTGAATTGTTGTCCGCAACTTTTGTATCTAATAAATATCCACAGTTAAAAATATTCATTGATATACCAAAAGTTATCATGGACATACCCATTTTTCTACCACATATAGGAATATAGAGACTAGAAGATTCTCATTTAATTGAGACATACCAAACTCATTAAACACTATAACCAGAAGCTCATACCAATTATTAAGCTAATTAGTGCTCTAGAAATTTAGAGATGTCAAATGATGAAGAGAAGGAAGAGGAAGAGGTTTGGATGACTACGGAGGAGTAGATGAGGGTGCAGAATGACAACCATGGGAGATGGAAGGATTTTTTAAAGAGAGAGAGAAGGGGATTTGCTTCATGAAGATGATGGATTGGTTATGGTTTTATTTTTTATTTTTAAGTAGATTGAGTTGGGTGTAAAAAGAAGTTTGATTGAGTTGAGTTTTGATAAGTAATGGCGGTTTCGGAAATAATGTTAGGTGTAAATAGATAATAATAGATAAATCAAATACAATATAGATATAAAAAGTAAGCTGAATATTGAGATACAAAATATGAATTCAAATAAAATTTCTCATTTTTTAATAATCAATATGGGCTATAAGTTGCGCAAAACCTACACATGAGGACTTAAAATAAAAAATAAAAATAAAAAAATAAAAAAATTACACATGAGGGTAACTCATTCGAGGAAGGTATTTTTGGTATTTTGACTCTTTCTGACACGTATTTAGCTCAAAATATTAGACTTCCAATTCTTTAATGCCTGTGAAATCGAAGTTAATGGTTTAATAAAATATGTCACATTATTTGGTTTATGATTATCACATAACTTTTTTTTCGATAAAAATAATAAGCTAACGGTTTCTTTGCGATAGTTTATATTTTTAGGGGTTGGGAACACTTATAAAGATAGTTCAACCTTCTCTAACCATGACCGTGTAATTCACCGATACAAAAAATTAAACAAAAAACATGCCGTGTGAAAATCTTAAATGCTTTTATAATTATGAATCCGTATGATTCAATATTTTTTTAATGACATCTTTAATTAATCTATCATTCAATTTTATTTCTTTCTTGTTTGTTTTTCTCTCTTGGCAACATAGTAGACAAAATCAAAAACCAAAGCATGTTACATCTCGCATGCTAGTTTTGTCCCTGATCCATCTAAGCGTCGTACATGTTTAATATATCTATTGCAAACCTAATTTTATTGCTAATGCGTTAAAGAGTCTCATTCTACAATTTTATTGATCGGGCCTCACTTGGTTGGCGTCATCTACGAAAAAAAAGAATTATAGGTTACATAACTGACATTAAATAATTTCTTGCAAGCCTTGCTTCACTATCAAGTCTATCATCTTATGAGAAAATAATGATAGGATTAGGCGTTTGTCTTGGAACGCCATGTCACAATCTCTCTTTTACTTCTACTCCCTATCCGATCTAACACTTCCAATTTCTCATCAGATCAAAGTTCAAACCAGAGATCGGTTCATAGAGATTCAGTAAATATTAAATTCCGTAGGCAACAGATTAAAAAAGGTTGTAATATTAGGTGCCGATCGGTAACACTATTTTTTTTTACTCACGTTTTTAGAGCCTACTTCTTAGTGTATTTTAACGATCTGAATCGTCTATCTTTTTTATCTCCACTCAAAGATTATGTTCAACAAATCACTCAAATATGAAATTACTTCACCATCAGATTAAGGGTTTAGCACTCCAAAAATCTCATTCTACAATCATCACAAGTATATTTTTCTTTCTAATTATAAAACATTTAAAATACAAAATGAAAATTTTGAAGTACCATTAATAATTCCCATAAAAATTGTGTAAAAATGTTATCGCCGATCTGTCCCAATAAACAAAAGATACAGATCGACTAAACATTATAATTTTGTCGCTCTCACTAAAATAGAGTACAAATTTTTTTACCCATAATTTATAAATATAATAATAAAAATAAAACTCTGCAGAAAATTATAAGAATGAGAGTGAAGTCCCCATATTTGCATCATATAAAATAAGGCATTTTATTTAGACCGTGATTTTCATACCTTTTTTTTTGTTGATTTTTTTCTATTTTTATTTCTTTGTTTTTTGTTTTTTTTGTTTTGTAAAAGGAGAGACAATTGATGGCAAGCCACAATTATCTACCATTTTCGGGGGCAGGGAAGCCACGGTTATTTCTTTGTTTTTTTCCTTGTATTGTTTAATTTATGCAATATAAATGCCATGTTTTTTTCCTCCGCTTTTATTTCTTTGTTCTGGTATTTGATTATTTGATTTATGCAATCTAAATGCCAGAAGAATAGGTAGAAATTCTTTGTGCATGATCAATGACCAAATGTGTATAAATATTATTGAAATATATATTATTTCGTTACGTCTTGTTAGCGACAATAACATCGAAGCATTAATATTGAGATATAAACATTAGAAAAGTTCATCTAATCCTTGGCAAAGATGACTTTTATACTAAAACCATTAGTAAGATCAAAATATAATTTTAGTCCCTTGATACATTAATAACCTCATTTATTAATTACATTTTGATTTTTTAATTATTTCTCTTTTTCTTCCTAACTTTAATGTATTAATTTTATTTTTTTATAATTATAATTTTCATTTCATTTATTGTAACATCCCACATCGCCCAGGGGAGTGGATCCTCTATGCCTTATATGTATATTCTCATCTCTACCTAGCACGAGGCCTTTTGAGAGCTCACTGGTTTTGGGTTCCATCGGAACTCCGAAGTTAAACGAGTTTGCGCGAAAGCAATCTCAGGATAGGTGACCCACTGGGAAGTTCTCGTGTGAGTTCCTAGAAACAAAATCGTGAGGGTGTGGTCGGGCCCAAAGCAGACAATATCGTGCTACGGTGCTGGAGTGGGCCCGGGATGTGGTGGACCCCGAGCCGGGATGTGACAATTTGGTATCAGAGCCTACCCCTGGCCGCGTGTGTGCTGATAAGGACGTCGGGCCCCTAAGGGGGGTGGATTGTAACATCCCACATCGCCCAGGGGAGTGGATCCTCTATGCCTTATATGTATATTCCCAACTCTATCTAGCACGAGGCTTTTTGGGAGCTTACTGGTTTCGGGTTCAATCAGAACTCCGAAGTTAAGTGAGTAGCGCGCGAGAGCAATCCCATGATGGGTGACCCACTAGGAAGTTCTCGTGTGAGTTCCCATAAACAAAACCGTGAGGGCGTGGTCGGGGCCCAAAGCGGACAATATCATGCTATGGTGGAGTCGAGCCCGGGATGTGGTGGGGCCTGGGCGGGGATGTGACAATTATCATAATATATTTTGTTATAAACATTTAGATAAACTAAGTTTTGTTATAAAATATACTTCGACGTACTTTGTCTTCTTCATTTAGGTATATTAAATTCATTATAATACAATTCGGTGCATACATTTAGGTACACACATTTCAATACAAACATTTAAGTACATTAATTCAATATAATACATTTAGGTACTAACATTTTGGTGCATACATTTCGGTACATTAATTTAATATAATACATTTCGGTGCATATATTTCAGTACATACATTTCGGTACTAACATTTAAATACATTAGTTCAATATAATACATTTCGGTACTAACATTTAGATACATTAATTGAGTCTTTCAAGTTTGAAGAGTGTTAAATAAATTTAAAATAAAATAAAAACTTTTTTTTTATTTTAAATTTATTTTAACACTCTTCAAACTTGATTTTTGGTAAAAAAAATTAAAATTTGTATATTAATAAATTTAAATATTTAATGGGAGACATTAAATAAAATGCATATTAATTATTTTGAATTGAAGACACATCAAGGGACTATAATCAATATGTAATCAAATTTATTTTAAATTTCAATCTTCTTGAATTATTAAAGTTAAAAAACCAACATTTAGTTCACTCTAGATGATGAATATAAACAATTTCTGTTCGTTTCAAGGCTAGACTGTTAATTCCGAACGAAAAAAAGAAAAAATATATTCAACTATTTGTATTAAGGTACTGTGTAACGGACAGAATTTTCGGCACACCGAAAAAATTCTCATTGGACCGAGATGGTTTCATTCATGTGGGATTGTGACTGGTATGACCTTAAAGAGCATCAACAACATATTAAAGACAAAGATTATGACAGTCAAAGTTTTTAGCTTTTCATTTTAAATTTCATTGTGTCGATTTGGGAACTGAGAAGAAGCTCCGCTCACTGCAAATCGATCGATTCCCTTTTAACTTATTTATAAATTACCCGAAACAGAAAAGCGGTTCAATCCCCACTTCCTTGAACCTCTTTGGAGGTAAGATCTTTGTTTCTTCTGGCCCTGGTATTGCTAATTAGTTTAGATTTTGCTTAAAAGTTAAGCACTTTTTTCTGTCCAGCTTGAGCTACCTTTACGTTTCATTCTATTTATAGCAAATACAGTGGATTTTTGGATAAGGGTTTTGTTGAAATTAGCAAACAAATCGCCTTTAACTTTTTTTGTTCCTGATGAATTTTTGTAAATTTCTATTGAGTTGTTGCTATTAAACAGATTGAAAGATTCAATCTTGGCTTGGTTCTTCTTGTAAATTATTGAGATTTAGGATGCGATTGTTAAGAGGATTGACATTGGATCGGATAACTCGGAAAGAAATAGATAGCAACTTCGAAGATAAAAGATTAATTAATTACTAATGAAGGAATGTTTTCCCGTCTAATACCACAACAATAATAGGATTAGAAGGGCTAACTTCGTTCATGACTACCCAATCGTTTACCTTCAATTCGGACAAAATTTGGAAGTTGTCCTTATTTCTAACGAACGCAGCCTTACAGTTCACGTAAAGTTGCAATACTGCTGCACACTGATCCTTATATAGAACTTGTTGTTTGTTTTACTGTTTGCATTCAAACTGTTTGGTCCTGGTCTAATTCGGTCTCTAAGTTGGAATCTTTATTAAATCTAATTGTGCAACCGGAATTGGTTTTCGTGTTCAGGTCTTTTCGTTTAGCTAAATGGAATTGGCCCGTATTGATGCTACGGTTAACTATCATGAGTAAGATCTTCAGCTTCTTATGATACAAGCGATATTCTACTTTAAACTAATATAGATTACGGGGTTCAAATCTGAGTGCACAGGAGGGAGCACATCCAGTCTTAAGTTGGAAAAATGGCAATGGCTTCTCCAGTCAAAGTGTTTCTTGGCTCGATTGCTTTTGCAGTCTTTTGGGTGTTGGCTGTGTTTCCGGTTGTCCCTTTCTTGCCAATCGGTAGGACTGCAGGGTCCCTCCTCGGGGCAATGCTTATGGTTGTTTTCCAAGTCTTAACTCCTGATCAAGCATACGCTGCTATTGATCTCCCAATCATCGGTCTTCTGTTCGGGACAATGGTTGTGAGTATGTATCTCGAAAGAGCAGATATGTTCAAGTATTTGGGCAAGTTGCTCATGTGGAAAACTCAAGGGGCAAAGGACTTGCTTTGTCGAATCTGTTTGATTTCGGCAGTTTCGAGCGCTCTCTTCACCAATGACACCGCTTGTGTGGTTTTGACCGAGTTTGTTTTGAAAGTTGCAAGACAACATAATCTCCCACCCCATCCTTTCCTACTGGCCCTTGCCTCGAGTGCAAACATTGGGTCTGCAGCAACCCCGATCGGCAATCCTCAAAACCTTGTTATAGCTGTTCAGAGTAAGATATCTTTCGGGACATTTGTGATTGGAATTCTCCCTGCAATGCTTGTGGGAGTCTGTGTGAATGCTTTGATTCTTCTATGTATGTTCTGGAGATTGTTGTCTGTCCAGAAGGATGAGGAAGATCCAGCTCTGGGACCTGTTCCAGAGGAGGATGTAAGTTATCATCTGTTTTCACCAGTTACATTGTCACGTAGTGCATCCTTAAACTCTCAACAACTGAACTCTAGATTGGAAATCCCGACTCTACAAAGTTCTCCGAATCTTAAAGTGAGCATAGGTAATGTCGAGACTCTTAGAAACCGCTTACCTTCTTGCAAGAATGAAGCGAACAAGGTACCTAGTGGTGTGATAGAGTCTGCAAGAATTTTAAGTGCATCAAAAGAGGAGACGAATGATTTGTCTTCTCATAAAAGGGACGAAACAATCCCATCAAAAAGGTCTCCATCGAATGATAGACAAACAGATGCATTTCCTAAGGAGTCGTTGGAAGGGAAGGAACATCTGACCAAAAGATGGAAAAGGATATTGTGGAAATCTGGTGTTTACCTTATTACCGTAGGAATGCTGATTGCACTGCTTATGGGCTTCAATATGTCGTGGTGTGCGATTACTGCTGCACTTGCTCTGGTTGTTCTTGACTTCACGGATGCCAGTCCAAGCCTAGAAAAGGTAAGTTTCACAAGCACGAAGTACACTCCGGACGTTAGATTAGATTACAAATGTAACAAGTTTCTTTCTTTTTTTGACAGGTTTCCTATTCACTCTTGATTTTCTTCTGCGGAATGTTTATAACCGTCAGTGGATTCAACAAGACCGGCATTCCAAGCGATCTTTGGGACTTCATCGAGCCGCATGCGCAAATTGATCGTGCTAGCGGCATATATGTTCTTGCAGTCACCATACTTGTGCTGTCAAATTTGGCTTCAAATGTACCAACTGGTATGTATGCTGATATTATTTTCCGTTTGCACTCTATAAGAACCAGGTCGCACTGGGTGCGATGGCAAATGTCTTCGCCCATGAGCGGTAGGTCTCGGGTTCGAGACTTGGGAGCAGCCTCTCCATAAATGGGGGTAAGGCTAGCCGACATTCACCTCTCCCATACCCTGCGTAAAGCGGGAGCCTTGTGCACTGGGTACGACCGACCGACTCTATAAGAACCAAAATATTCTCAAACTTTCAGCAGCCACTTAACATGCACGTTTTTTTTTTCTTTTGTGTTGGATAGTTTTGTTGCTTGGAGGGCGGGTGGCAGCGTCGGCGGCCCTAATCTCTGCCGCGGAGGAGAAGAAGGCGTGGCTCCTATTAGCTTGGGTGAGCACCGTGGCTGGAAACCTGTCGCTTATGGGATCAGCAGCCAACTTGATAGTGTGCGAGCAGGCTCGCCAATCTCCACAACTTGCCTACACATTGTCCTTCTGGAGCCATCTGAAATTTGGAGTCCCCTCCACTCTTATAGTCACTGCTATTGGTTTAACACTAATTTGTATAGTTTGATTTCTACCTTTGTATGGGCAAGCCTGAAAGATTGCACCTTTATAACCAAAATGTCAAAGGTTTGAGTCGTGAAAATAACCTCTTTGCAAAGCAAAGACAAAGATGCTATAATATTTATATATATGTTAATACAATCATCATCCAACGGTTGATATAATTCGTATGAATATATGTATTCCTATTAAATACATGTAAGTATCAAATTTTTAATGAAACTTAAAACCAACAAACTTTGGTATGTATTTTATGGTTTATGTTGTAGGTAGAATTATAGCACACGTGTAATTGTGTAAATCTTAACTTATTGTATTAGGATTCCTTACATAATATGGAAGATCTTAGACTTTCTTAATTGTAGCTCAAGTAAGCCCATTATGTTTTTTTTATTTTTTTAACAAATAATAATATCTACACTAAGAGAGGGAATGAGCTTGGTCTCACAATGTGCTAGGTGGTTCAAATTCGCCTTTGACGAGAATCGAACCTAAGACGTCTAACTTACACGTGAAGAGGAATACCATTAGACCGTAGTGCTAAGTGGTAGTAAGCCTGTTATGTTACAATACATAAAGGCAAAAGATAGTGTGAAAAGACACAAAATTTTCCTACCCCTTTCTTTTCTCTCATTCTCCCTCTCTTTCTTGCACCCTCTTTTTATCTGTCCTTCAGTTAAATTTAGGCTGTTTTTTCATTAACGTCGCTTTGAGTTCTATTTTTAATTAAAAGTTTGTAACAGTTTTACATGTGGATATCCCCTAAAACATAATGATTTTCTAAGAAAAATGAGAAGACTATTTTGTCATGTCATGGCAGCTATCATAACTTGGAACTTAGAAGCCATTTCAAGTATGATTCAAGTAACATTGCATCAATGAGTTGTGAAATTTTTTAGACTATTCATCTCCCTTGGAGTCAATTTTTTTTAGTGTGACTATTATTCTGTCACGTAATACTATTAATTTAATGATTTCATCTGCTTATTAATCCACTTCTACTAACAATTCTTACAAAATCATGTCAACAATCTATATGGTAACACATAAATTCATAACATTACGTGAAAACATGACCATTGTCGATCCCGACTTGGTCCCAACATAAAGCAAAGCCAAATCTCTACATAAGAAAAGGATTGTGGAAACATGACACCTACGATCCATGGCCCCACAAATTTTAGCTTGAATAAGCTTAGTAGGAATAGGATCCTCTCCGGATCCTCTTTGTGGGGATCCGGATGATCAATCAATTGTGTCCGTTCATCGTACATCGTACAGTTAAAAATCATTTTAAATTTTTTATATAAAATTGAAGATAAATAGTACCTAACGAAAACTGGCCGCACGATATACGATAAACGGACACGATTGATTAATTTCTGGATCCCTACAAATAGATCCGGAGAGGATCCTTGTCCAGTTTAGTACATCTCCCCTTGTGTGCAGGTTGGCCATCGTTCATCTCCCATCACCAAACTCTTGCCTTATGTTTGGCAAAATAATTGGTACAAAATACAAAACATCCAGAATTTTCTTTCAATTCTTTTTGTTAGACCAAGGCTTAGGTTCGAATTTCGCTACTAAAAATCTCTCTTGTGAGCTATCTGTAAAAATAAATACCAAGGACATTTATAGTAATGCCCTAGCCTTGAGATGGGTAGCGTTCCCTGCCCTTAAGCTTTTAAATACCAAAGAAAATCAATCCTACTTCCTAAGAAATTAATTTAGTATTATTTTCCATAATATATATATATATATATATATTATAACCTAAAAATATCTTGATTCCAATAAATATATAAAAATCACTAAACCGGCACCATAAAATTCGTGGAACACTACGAAAAAATATGAAACACATAAAATAATTTTTTTTAATTACTTTAGCCGTTAGATTTAAATTTGGACCATTAGATTTTTTTTTTACTGTTGGATTTGATCAAATTAGATCTTAGTCGTTGAATTCGATAAATTTATAAATATAAAACAAAAAAAAAACACATATATGGTGGGCCAACCCCACTAACTCAGAGGGGAATCCTGGGCTAAATTTGCCCTATAAATGAGTTTTGGGTTTTAACTCATATTTGCCCAAAGTGTTGGAGCAAGTTGGGATAAGTTTAGAATCTAAAATTTGAGTTTTACTCCAAGGGTCGGAGTATGTCTAATAAAAATAAAAATGTAGACATCGAAATTTCGGTAAATAAATGTTGACCGATAAATCAAAGTTTCAACGCTCATGTATTACATAAATTTTACACGTAGCGTGTGTCTAAACGAAAATTGAAATGAGTTGGAAAAGTCATCAAATAGGACACGTGTCAACACCTGGCAGAAACGACTTATTTCATCTGGGATATTATATTCAAAATTAGGCCTTGGAAAATTCAATAAATACAAGCCCATTTCATTCATTTGGGGGGGGGGGGGAAGAACCAATTCATATTACACCTTGAAGCTCTGAAGCTCTAAAACTCCGAAGCTCTCAAGCATCCAGGTTCCCGAAGAATCAAGAAAGCTCTCTTCGTTCTTCGTTCTTCGTTCATCGTTCTTCCAAGATCAGGCCCCAACGGCCCTTTGGATTAACAATCATCCACTAATTCAAGATCAAGCCCCAACGGCCCTTGAAGAAAGCATCATCGTTCATCATCCGTTCATCTAAGATCAAGCCCCAACGGCCCTTTGGATCAACAAACATCAACAAATCCACACGTCCAACCGTTCTTCAAGATCAAGCCAAAAAGCCCTTGGAGATCCGTTCATCACTGTTCTTCAAAGATCAAGCCCAAAAGCCCCTTTGAAGATCCGCTCAAATCCACCTTCAAGATCAAGTCCATGGCCCTTGAAGAACGCTCATCCTTAGATCAAGCCCAGCGGCCCTTTGGATCAATCGCACATCCACAAATCAACACCTTACGGAGATTGAATCAGAGGATCAAATTTGAGAGAGATTGTAACCCAAAATCATCAAATACAAATATTTGTTTGTGCACGTTGTTCTTGTCTCTTTCGTTTCAGGAATTTTCCGTGTTCACAAATTGGCACGCCCCGTGGGACATCTCTACCTCTCATCTCTTTCTCCGTTCAAGGAATCCAAACACACCTCAAAGTCAATGGCATCAAGCAAGGGACAAGCCATTCTCGCAACCACTGAGGGAAGGATCCTAAGCACTTCTGCCGCAAACGGACAATCCATTGGCGCCACAACCGCTCCTCAACATGCCACTTCAAAGTTGGTGCCGCTAAAAGAGCAAGGGGAGCATCAAAGGTGTGAGTCTGTCATCAACCTGACCTCGCTAGGGGCACCGAAGCATGCTGCTGAGGCACATAAGATGACACCCCAAAACAGCCAACAACGTTCTTCGTCAGCATCCTGGATGTCTAAAGGAAAGTCACGTTTATTGGTTGCACAAGTCATAACCATCGGCGTTACCTCCATCGAAGAACAACTGGCTCAAATGAATGAAGCGATCGCAAGGCTAACACGGATTGTTGAAGAAAAAGACTTGCAAATCGCTGCACTCGTCAGCCGACTGGAGCCACAGGACGACGAGAACCCCGACCTAGAGAATGATCCACTAAAGAAAAGAGATGACGAAGAAGAGGAGCCTCAGGTGGAGAAAAACGATGTGAAGCCGGAGCCAAACCAAGCAGCGGCACTCATGGGATCTCTTTTTATCCAGCAGTTGCAGGAGATGATCACCAACACCATCAAGGCACAGTACGAAAGGAGCTCACATACCTCCTTGTTCTACTCGAAGCCCTATTCCAAGAAGATTGATGCCCTAAGGATGCCAAGGGGTTATCAACCACCGAAGTTCATGCAGTTTGATGGAAAAGGAAACCCAAAGCAGCACGTTGCACATTTCGTCGAAACTTGCAACAACGCGGGGACGGAGGGAGACTACCTCGCCAAGCAGTTTGTGCGCTCGCTGAAAGGAAACGCATTTGAGTGGTACACAAACCTAGAGCCTGAGTCCATCAACAGCTGGGAGCAATTAGAGCGGGAATTCCTCAACCGATTCTACAGCACCCGTCGCACTGTGAGCATGCTAGAGCTAACGAGCACAAAGCAGTGGAAGGACGAGCCAGTCATTGACTACATCAACAGATGGCGCACTCTAAGCCTCGACTGTAAAGACAGGCTCTCGGAAACCTCTTCAATCGAGATGTGCACCCAAGGCATGCAATGGGGTTTGCAATACATCCTTCAAGGCATTAAACCGCGGACTTTCGAGGAATTGGCCACTCGCGCCCATGACATGGAGTTGAGCATCGCCCATCATGGGAAGAAAGAACCGATCGCCGACTACAAGAACGACAAAGTTCTTGGGCCAAAGTTGGAGAAGACTGCGTGGAAACCCACCAAGGAAGCAATGACGGTCAACACAACTCCCGTCAAAATCCCTACACGAGGCAAGGCGATTCAAACTGAAGCTTTTCGTGATCAAGAGATGCGTAAACGCACTTTGAAGGAGCTTGAGGAGAAGACTTATCCATTCCTCGACTCTGATGTGGTTGCCATGTTAGAAGACTTGCTGGAAAATAAGGTGATCGGCTTGCCTAAGTGCAGACGGCCAGAAGAGATGAATCGCACCGACAGTCCAAGGTACTGTAAATTCCACCGCTTCATCAGTCATCCGACAGAAAAATGTTTCGTGCTGAAAGATCTCATCATGAAGCTGGCTCAGAAAGGAATCATCGAGCTAGATCTTGACGATGTGGTGAAGTCAAACTATACCACCTTCACTTCTGGCTCTTCCGACTCAAAGTTTTCACCTCAACCGCTGGGGGCATCCTCCAAGACAAGCAAAGTTGAAGGATGGACTCAAGTCACTCCTAAGAAATTGCACAAGAAGCATACGTCTCCTCCACAAGTCCGCCAATCGGAAAGGGGGCAAAGCAGCTCTTGTCAACCTTCAAAGCAACGTGAACGTGTTGAAGATGATGAAATTTCGACACATAGATCGTCCATCCCCATCACGATGCGTGATTTCTTTCCTGAAGACTTCTTCAACTACTAAGTCAAGGCTCCTTGCTATGAAGATTGCGAGGAACGACTCTCTCAGATCGCTTGACGAACCAAAGCTCCTTGTTTGCATGAGCCTAAACTGCACGAACCAAGGCTCCTCGCCTGCATGAGCCTAAACTGCATGGCACAATGCTCCTGGTCTGCACGAGCATAAAAGGCAACACCAACGCTTTTGGTCTGCACGAGCATAAAAGGCGACAACCCAACGCTCATTGCCTGCACGAGCTGAAACTGCAACACGGCACCAAATGCTCATTGTCTGCACGAGTTGAAACTGCAAACGACACCAACACTCCTTGCCTGCACGAGCTGAAACTGCAACACGGCACCAAATGCTCCTTGTCTGCACGAGTTGAAACTGCAAACGACACCAACACTCATTGCCTGCACGAGCTGAAACTGCAACACGGCACCAAATGCTCCTTGTCTGCACGAGTTGAAACTGCAAACGACACCAACACTCATTGTCTGCACGAGTTGAAACGGCAAACGGCACCAAAAGAAAATACCAAGAAAAAAAAATGTATTTTGAACTACGTTTTGACTTGATCTCTTTCTTTGGAATGGTACGTAGGCAGCTTGAATATTCAATTTCAAGTTCAGTCACATCAAAATAAAATAAAAAATGTTTCACAAAAAAAAAAAATACATATGTGATTACTTTGTTTTTTTTTTAAATAAATAAATAAGTGTTTCATTGATAAAGGTCAATTTTATTACAAATTTATTTTGTTAAAAAAAAATTGCAATTTTCTTTGTTCACAATTAAATTACAGTTTCTTAAAAAAAAAAAATCAGCAAGAAGGCACTTGATTGTGCCTGTGAAGCCCAAAGCCTGTGCAGCCCAGGCCCTTATCGAAGCCCAAAGGGATCATCACCTCCGGAGCCCAAATCCATGAAAATGAGCAGCCCAAAAGACCCTTCTTTCCCAAAGCTCTCCATCATAGCCTTCTCCTCGGATTGCAAGCATTCCACCCTCGTCCACCTCTCACTTCTCCTCACTGCCCTTTTCCTTGCCGCGTCATCACTCTTCTATGGTGCTGCTGCTCAGGAGGACTGACACCAGCACCGCCGCAGCAGCCACATTGTTAGCCATGGAGCCCTCTCCGACGAGGAAGCCCTCTACATCAAGAACCGCCAGCTCCTTTACTACCGCGACGAGTTCGGCGACCGCGGCGAGCTCGTGACCGTCGACCCCTCGCTCGTCTTCAAGAATGACCGGCTCCGGAACGCTTACATAGCTCTGCAGGCGTTGAAGCAGGCCATTCTCTCCAACTCGCTCAACATCACGGGCAATTGGGTGAGATATAATGTCTGCAAGTACACCGC
This sequence comes from Malus sylvestris, assembly GCF_916048215.2. Taxonomy (NCBI): domain Eukaryota; kingdom Viridiplantae; phylum Streptophyta; class Magnoliopsida; order Rosales; family Rosaceae; genus Malus; species Malus sylvestris. The sequence goes on along the minus strand of NC_062266.1, from coordinate 33,223,537 downwards.
AGTTTTCTGCACCAAGGCGCTCGACAACAGCACGATCAGGACCGTGGCCGGGATCGACCTCAACCACGGCGACATTGCCGGGTACTTGCCAGAGGAGCTCGGGCTGCTCACGGATCTCGCATTGTTCCACATCAACTCCAACAGGTTCTGTGGAAACTGTTCCTCACATCACACCCGCCGCCGACAATTCCCATTGGTCCCCGTCCCTCTCATCCGACCTCTACCGAATCGACGCCTGGGGTGGGCCCTACTTCATCGTCAATTCCTCCGGCAACGTTGCCGTCCGTCCTCACGGGAGGGCGACTCTGCCGCACCAGGAGATCGATCTGCTGAAGATCGTGAAGAAGGTTTCGGATCCAAAACCGGACTGTGGGCTCGGGTTGCAGCTACCGCTCATTGATCACCTGCCCGATGTGCTCAAGAACAGGCTCGATCGCTCCAGGACGCCTTCGATCTGGCAATCCGGTCACACGACTACGGCTCCCACTACCAGGGCGTGTACCCGGTGAAATGCAACCAGGATCGGTTCGTCGTGGAGAACATTGTCAAGTTTGGATCGCCGTTCCGGTTCAGACTGGAAGTCGGGTCGAAGCCGGAGCTCCTCTTGGCCATGAGCTGCTTATGCAAGGGTAACCCCGATGCCCTTCTCATCTGCAACGGATTCAAAGACTTGGAATACATTTCTCTGGCGCTGTACGCTCGCAAGCTCACCGTGATTGTTCTCGAGCAAGAGGAGGAGCTCGATTTGGTCGTTGATTTGAGCCGGAAGCTCGGCGTTCGACCTGTGATTGGCGTTCGCGCTAAGCTTAAGACCAAGCATTCGGGCCATTTTGGTTCGACGTCCGGCGAGAAAGGGACTTGGTCAGCAGCCTGCCATGGCGAATGGAATAAGAGCAACAATGGGAAATAATTATGTTATGAATAGAAGGATCGGAATGGCATCGATGGCTCGAGAACAAAGTATGCGTCATCATCGGAGCGGTGTCGTCTTGCGATGGTCATCTTCGTCGTTGATGGGCCTGCAATTCCAATTGCAGATGAGTTGGCAGTCGAGTCTACTGAGTCAGAAGCACAAGAATGGCCTGCCGCCTCTACGGTTACGCAACCTCGGCAACTCTTGCTACCTCAAACAGCGTCCTCCGTGCTCCTCCTTCTTCCTCCTCCTCCGTCTCTTGCCTTGCAGCTGCCACCAACTTCAAAGACCGCTGTCAAACGACTAGCCGGCCGAGAAGCTCTTCCTTAAACTCTAGCTCTCCGTCCGTCTTCGTCCTTCCCTACAAAATCCCTCAGCCAAGCATATTAATTTATACAGAAAAAAAAAAAGTGGTGGAGCAAAGCAAAGCACCACGTGAAAAAAGGGGAATGGTGGATCAAGCACCATGTGAAAGCAGACGAAAAAAAAAAAGTGGATTCTTGGTGGCTAGCACCATGCAAAAAAAAAACAAAGGGAAAATGGGTTTTGGGATGGTGGATCACTCCACGTGAAAAAAAAAATATATATATATATATATATATATGTATGTATATATGTATGTATGTATATATGTATGTGTATATATATATATATATATATATATATATATATATATGTGGGTATAATATATATATATATATATGTGGGTATAATATATATATATATATATATATACAGCAAAAAAAAGAAGGCATTAAGAGAAATAAAAGTCCATTTTATTTTATTTTTTCTGGAAATTTTACATAAAATTGCATTCTACATACCCAAAAAAAAAGAAAAAATAATAATAAAAAAAAAATTTACAAATGTGCAAACAAACGGGAGGGAGTCTTTATTGCTCAGGTGGTGTCTCAGTACTCGGTGGAGCTCTAGGAAAAAGAGACGTCGGAGGTTGACTGTTTGAAGTCACACCACTCGGTGGAACTCCAGGAAGAAGAGGAGCCGGAGGTTGATCATGAGGAGCTTCATTACACGGTACAGCCCCAGAAGACGAAGGAAAATGCTGCTGGAACAAACCCACAAACCGCTGATGATCAAGTAAAATCTGACCATCAGATTCCTACATCTGGTCAATCTTTCTCTTCATGTTTGTCGCATAGCTATGTGCGAGCTTATGCAACTGTTTATTCTCCTGCTTGAGCCCTCTAATCTCCTGTTTGAGACTTATCACTTCAGCCGCTAATGATTCAACTTGACGGGTTCGAGCAAATAGGCGTTGGGCCATATTAGACACAGAACATGCACACTGCACACTGAGAGCCAGAGAATCCTTAACAGCCAACTCATCAGACCGTTTGGAAAGTAGTCTGTTATCTCTGGGAGTGACAAGGTTTCGGGCCACCACCGCAGCGGTCATATCATTCTTCACCACCGAATCCCCAATGGTAAGAGGACCAGTAGGGGATATGAAGGATGGGCGCCATATGTTGTCTGGAGAAGGCGGGACTGCCTCTTCACCAAGGTTCAAATCAAAACGACGGTCGGAGGGTCCAGACATTTTCAAAGGTGTTGAAGAAAGAAGAGGTCAAACAAATCAAGAGCTTAGAAGTGCAAGAAGGGAGTTTCTACAAGCGAAAATTCAAGTGTGCTTTGAAACGAACTGCGTGCCTCTATAAAAATCAGCACTCAACAGGATTTCAGAGATCGAAGAGGCGAGCTCAGAATTCGAGAAGGCCATTCAAAAATCGAAGAGGCAAGCTCAGAAATCGGAGAAGCATCTTGCTTTTCCAGACGCGTCGACACCCGTCACACGCAAACTCAGCTTTGCGGAAATCACGGGCAATTTGTCGAAGCGCCGATCCCAGATATCGAAGAGGCGCCAGTCTTTTTCAGCCTCGTCAACACCTGTCATATGCACACTCAACTTTGCGCAAATCACGGGCAATTTGTCGAAGATTTTCGATGAAGGAGAAAGCACGTGAAGTTTACTGTTCAATCATCCAACGGTTGCCGACTAGAGTGAAAGAACAGTACCAGTTATTAATTCATATAAATGACCACCTTCACCCTTCATAGCAAGGCAGACATACAGAACCTTTCTTCATCTCCAAAAATGCTTTCCCAACGAAGCCTCTCTAGTCATTCAGTGTTCCTTATTCCTTGGGGTACCTCTGCAAATAAATGACACCAAAGCAAAAGTATCTCATATCACCAGGGTAGAAAGCAAGAGTATATCATATCATGCGTTCTCCCTATCCTTTCCTTTGTCCTTGTTCTTACCTGCAAAGACAAGGATAAAGAAAGCAATATGCCGGAACCTCCACTCAAACTCGGGTAAGGAACCGACTGCTTGGAACCCTTCCCTGATTGCCTACCTAGCACTGCTCTCGAGTACTCGTCTTCCACTGCTGCTGTACTTTCAAAGAAGCTGCCACATCTGCCTGGAGAACAGATAAGGCAAGTGAAAATGATACCTTGCAGCATGTGGAGACAACGTGCAGAAGAAACAAGCAGAGAAGAATGCGACCTGCACAGTCAACTCAGCAGAAGGAGTCTGAGATGAGGAACTCGAGAAGATGCCACATCTGCCTGAGGAACAGATAAAGGAAATGAAAATGATACCTTGAAGCATGTGGAGACAAGTGCAACAAAGCACGTGCTGATTCATCCGCTACTTCTTCAAAATCAAAAGTATCTCATATCATCTGGTTTGCAATCACTCTGGACGGTGAACTCGTTTTGACCCTCAAATTCTTGGGTCGACTTACTAGGCGTTGTGGGCTACACATGCCGATTCACCGCCCTTGAATCAAATCCTTAAAGATCAAGTCACCAACTGGAAGAAGAGCCCATCAATCTTGAAGATCATACCGTTGACCAAACTGCTCAAGTGTGAATTAGAAAGATTGAACAAAGCAACAAGTCGTCACCTCCACCTCGTGCTTGTTTGCCATGTGTTCGAGCCAACCTTTAAAAAATCAAGCCTTAACGGCCCTTGAAGAAGCTTCCAGCCGAATTCAAGATCAAGCCTCGACGGCCCTTGAGGAAATCACAAGTCCGATTCAAGATCAAGTGTCTACCACCCTTGAATCAAATCCAGTTCAAGAATAAGCTATGGAAAGTCAACAATCGGAGGAAACCAGAAAACCCTCCAACCCAGTTCAAGAATAAGCTGTGGAAAGTCAACAATTGGAGGAATCCGGAAAGTCTTCCAATCCAGTTCAAGATCAAAGCTGTGGAAAGTCAACAAGTGCAACAAAATACGTGCTGATTCATCCACTACCAAAGCCAAGGATCATCTACCACATGAAACTCCTTGTGGTCCAATTTCAACCTTCAAGATCAAGCCTCGACGGTCCTTGAAGAAATCTCAAGACCAATTCAAGATCAAACCTCAACGGCCCTTGAAACAAACTCCAACCCAATTCAAGATCAAGCCTCGATGGCCCTTGGATCGACATCTACAGTAAGGGACTTCAAAACGCATCTCCTATACGTGACAATCACATGTATACGACACGCCTTGAAGTGGGGGCATTTGTAGACATCGAAATTTCGGTAAATAAATGTTGACCGATAAATCAAAGTTTCAACGCTCATGTATTACATAAATTTTACACGTAGAGTGTGTTTAAACGAAAATTGAAATGAGTTGGAAAAGTCATCAAATAGGACACGTGTCAACACCTGGCAGAAACGACTTATTTCATCTGGGATATTATATTCAAAATTAGGCCTTGGAAAATTCTATAAATACAAGCCCATTTCATTCATTTGGGGGGGGGGGGGAAGAACCAATTCATATTACACCTTGAAGCTCTGAAGCTCTAAAACTCCGAAGCTCTCAAGCATCCAGGTTCCCGAAGAATCAAGAAAGCTCTCTTCGTTCTTCGTTCTTCGTTCATCGTTCTTCCAAGATCAGGCCCCAACGGCCCTTTGGATTAACAATCATCCACTAATTCAAGATCAAGCCCCAACGGCCCTTGAAGAAAGCACCATCGTTCATCATCCGTTCATCTAAGATCAAGCCCCAACGGCCCTTTGGATCAACAAACATCAACAAATCCACACGTCCAACCGTTCTTCAAGATCAAGCCAAAAAGCCCTTGGAGATCCGTTCATCACTGTTCTTCAAAGATCAAGCCCAAAAGCCCCTTTGAAGATCCGCTCAAATCCACCTTCAAGATCAAGTCCACGGCCCTTGAAGAACGCTCATCCTTAGATCAAGCCCAGCGGCCCTTTGGATCAATCGCACATCCACAAATCAACACCTTACGGAGATTGAATCAGAGGATCAAATTTGAGAGAGATTGTAACCCAAAATCATCAAATACAAATATTTGTTTGTGCACATTGTTCTTGTCTCTTTCGTTTCAGGAATTTTCCGTGTTCACAAAAACTCTGCATCGGAAGAATAGGTAAAAATTATTTGTGCATAACAAGGAACAAACTGGAAGAATATGTAAAAATTCTTTGTGCATGACCAAAGAACGAACTTGTATAAATATTATTGAAAACACATCGATAGTACTATATCGTTATATCTTGTTAACGACAATAACATCGACACATTAGTATTGAGATATGAACAGTTTGTTAACTATAGATGATGAATATAAACAATTTTCGTTCGTTTCATTCTCAACGGTTAATTTCAAACCAAAAAATAAAAAAATATATCTAAACACTTGTGTAACGGACAGTATTTTCGGCACAATGAAAAATTTCTCAATGGACTTAGATGGTTTCATTAACGTGGGATAGTGATTGGTGCGACCTTAAAGAGCATCAAACATATATTAAAGACAAAGATGATAACGGTCAAAGTTTCTTTTGGAAATTTTGAGTAGAATTTCATGGTCCCACATTGCTCACCACTATGGATGCAAATTTTCGCCTTCTTCTTCTTTGACAAAATTGCACCTACAAAACAATCAACACCTTTGGTCAAGGCCAAGAGCCTCACGCGCCTATGATGAATTGAGGGGGGGCTTTGGCCGAAGAACCTCCGATGCCAAAGTTAGAATTTAGAGAGAAAAGTGTTTGGAGAGTTTTTGGGAGTTTTGCAAGAGTGTGGAACTTAGCTTTTTAGAGAAAATGGGGTCCAATTTATAGAGCATGGCCGACCCTCTTTGGGAAAGGGAGTGGCCGGCCTTTGGGTGTTTTTTTGGGGTGTAATGGGTGAGTTATTTGGCAATTAATGGATTAATTAGGTAATAAATCCATTAATTGGCCAATTAACTCAATTTATATGGAATGTTTTGAGGGTTATGGAGTAAATACCTTGTAGGGAATATAAGATGAGGATGGATGAAATAATTTTGAATTTGTTACCTATTTTGGGCACTTTTGGCTTGGTTGAGGGATGCTTGCCCGCTGCTCGCGCGTAGGAAAATTGGTGTGCCTCAAGGGTAATTTTGTCCTTTTTACCTAAAAATCCACGTGTCGTCTCTTGATTATTTTTTGCTCCACAACCACCACAAGGTTTCCTCACTTTATAAGGCTTTGTCCCTTATAGAAAGTGATTGGAGTGATGGATCTTAGAGAATAAACTTGGGCTCACCTTTGGAGTTGGGCTTTGGGCTCGGGGTGTAATTAATTATTTTCAGATTTAATTAATTTTTATTTTTTACTGACAGACTCATCCTTTGGATGAAGTCTGAAGTGTGGTGAAAGAATGCAGAAAGCAAACACCCCTCTGAGAAGATGTCTCCCCACAGATGCATCCCTTCTCCATATTTGTTGCGAAGAGGCATAATCATATTATATATACATCCATCTGCATGGCATTTAGAACACAGAAAATATCAAACTGTTCTTCTACATTCCTAAACCTTCTTACTAAGAGAGCCACACTAAAATTCACTAGAAGTTAAGTTTTCTGGTGCTGGAATTCTAACTTGATCGTTGAATCCTAGTGAAGCAGACGTCCATAGAACTACAAGTACTGAGTAGGGACGAAATTTCTGTTTCAAGGACATTGCGGTACGTAAGCCTTGATCTTCAAGTTGTCTGTTTTTATATTTTTTTATTCTTGTTCATACTCTGTTAATTTCCTATTCGCATTTATTATTTATTAGCATATATAATTTTATCACAGATTGTTGACATATATCCAATGGTTTCTAGCTTTTTATTTTAAATTTCATTGTGTCGATTTGGGAACGGAGAAGAAGCTCCACTCACTGCAAATCGATCGATTCCCTTTTTACTTATTTATTAATTTACCCGAAATAGAAAAAAGTTGAAGCCAACTTCTTTTTATGTTTCATGTGGTTACATATTCTGATTCTGGCAGCAGATTATGGAAAAGCAGTTCAAGCCCTACTTCCTTGAACCTTTCTTCGAGGTAAGATCTTTGTTTCTTTTGGTCCTGGTATTGCTAGTTAGTTTAGCTTTTGCTTAGAAGTTAAGTTCTTTTTTCCGTCCAGCCTGAGCTTCGTTTCTGTTTCTTTCTATTTATAGCAAGTGGTTTTTGGACAAGGGTTTTTGCTGAAATTAGCAAACAAATATCCATTAACTTTTTTTTTTTCCTGAGAATCTTGGTAAATTTCTATTGAGTTATTGCTATTAAACAGATTGAATGTTTCAATCTTGGCTTGGTTCTTGTAAATGATTGAGATTTAGGATGAGATTGTTAAGAGGATTGACTTTGGATAGGATAACTCGGGAAGAAACGGATATAAAAGATGAATTATTCATGAAGGAAAGTTTTCCCGTCTAATCCCACAACAATAGTAGGATTAGAAGGGATAACTTCGTTCATGACTACTCAATCTTTTACCTTCAATTCAGACAAAATTTGGAGGTTGTCCTCCATTTCTAACGAACGCAGCCTTACAGTCCACGCGAAGTTGCAATACTGCTGCACACTGATCCTTATATATAATTTGTTTGTTTTACTGTTTACACTCAAGTTGTTTGGTTCAGGTCTAGTTCAGTCTCTAAGCTGAATCTTTAGTAAAACTAGTTGTGCAACTGGGATTGGTTTTCGTGTTCAGGTCTTTTCGTTTTTGGCCCGTATTGATGCTATGGTTAGCTATCATGAGTAAGATCTTCAGCTTCTTATGATACAAGCGATATTCTACTTTAAACTAATATAAATTATGGGGTTCCAATTTGAGTGCATAGGAGGGAGTACACCTACTCTTAAGTTGGAAAAATGGCAATGGCTTCTCCTGTCAAAGTGGTTCTTGGCTCGATTGCTTTTGCAGTCTTCTGGGTGTTGGCTGTGTTTCCGGCTGTCCCTTTCTTGCCAATTGGGAGGACTACAGGGTCCCTCCTTGGGGCAACGCTTATGATTGTTTTCCGAGTCTTAACTCCTGATCAAGCATATGCAGCTATTGATCTCCCAATGATCGGTCTTCTGTTTTTGGACAATGGTTGTGAGTATGTATCTCGAAAGAGCAGATATGTTCAAGTATTTGGGCAAGTTGCTCATGTGGAAAACTCAAGGAGCAAAGGACTTGCTCTGTCGAATCTGTTTGATATCTGCAGTTTCGAGCGCCCTCTTCACCAATGACACCTCTTGTGTGATTTTGACCGAGTTTGTTCTGAAAGTTGCAAGACAACATAACCTCCTGCCTCATCCTTTCCTACTTGCCCTTGCCTCGAGTGCAAACATTGGGTCTGCCGCAACCCCGATTGGCAATCCTCAAAACCTTGTTATAGCTGTACAGAGTAAGATATCTTTCGGGACATTTGTGATTGGAATTCTCCCTGCAATGCTTGTGGGAGTTTGTGTGAATGCTTTGATTCTTCTATGTATGTTCTGGAGATTGTTGTCTGTCCAGAAGGTTGAGGAAGATCCAGCTCAGAAACCTGTTGCAGAGGATGATGTAAGTTCTCATCGGTTTTCACCAGCTACGTTGTCACCTAGTACATCCTTAAACTCTAGATTGGAAACCCCGGCTGTAAAAACCTCTTCAAATGTTAATGTGAGCGTAGGTAATGTTGAGACTCTCAGAAACTGCTTACCTTCGAGCAAGAATGAAGTAAACAAGGTTCCTAGTGGTGCGATAGAGCCTGCAAGAATTTCAAGTGCATCAAAAGGGACGAAACAATCCCATCAAAAAGGTCTCCATTGAATGATGGACAAACAGATGCATTTCCTACGGAGTCGTTGGAAGGGAAGGAACATCTAACCACAAGATGGAAAAGGATGTTGTGGAAATCTGGTGTTTACCTTATTACTATAGGAATGCTGATTGCACTGCTTATGGACCTCAATATGTCGTGGTGTGCGATTACTGCTGCACTTGCTCTGGTTGTTCTTGACTTCACGGATGCCAGTCCAAGCCTAGAAAAGGTAAGTATCGCTCTCCGTATGTTAGATTAGACTACAAATGTTAACAAGTTTGATTCTCTTTCTTTGACAGGTCTCCTATTCGTTCTTGATTTTCTTCTGTGGAATGTTTATAACCGTCAGTGGATTCAACAAGACCGGCATTCCAAGCGATCTTTGGGACTTCATGGAGCCCCATGCGCAAATTGATCATGCTAGCGGGATAACAGTTCTTGCAGTCACCATACTTGTGCTGTCGAATTTCGCTTCAACTGTACCAACTGGTATGTATCTTGATATTATTTTCTGTCTGCACTACAAATATTCTCAAACTTTCAGCAGCCACTTAACATGTATTTTCTTTCTTATGTGTTGGATAGTTTTGTTGCTTGGAGGGCGGGTGGCAGCGTCGGCGGCCCTAATCTCTGCCGCGGAGGAGAAGAAGGCGTGGCTCCTATTAGCTTGGGTGAGCACCGTGGCCGGAAACCTGTCGCTTTTGGGATCAGCAGCCAACTTGATAGTGTGCGAGCAGGCTCGCCAATCTCCACAACTTGCCTACACATTGTCCTTGTGGAGCCATCTGAAATTTGGAGTCCCCTCCACTCTTATAGTCACTGCTATTTGTTTAACACTAGTTAGATGAAACTTTTGGACAACAAAGGAGGCAAGCATCTTTGTATAGTTTTATTTCTACATTTGTATGGGAAAGGTTGCTCCTTTGTGACTGAAAGGTCACGGGTTCAAGTCATGAAAATATCCTCTATGCAAAGTAAGGGTAAGGATGTGTACGATAGAAGTTCCCCTGGCCCTCGCAAAGCATGAAGCCTTATTGGTTGGGGTCCCTTTTGTTTTTTAAGAAACAATATTATTTTCGCTATGGGGGTGGGCTTAGCCTCACAATGGGCTAACAATAATGTAGTTCAAATTAGTCTTTGGCTAGAGCTGAATCTAAGACATCTCACTTACAAGTTGTTTGTACCATACTTAGGGCTTTCGTATTTAGATCTCGTATAAATACTCGGGAGACTTAAATGTAATTATGTAATAAAGGAAGGGGCAAATATGTAAGAAGTGAGGAGCCCTTATTCTATAAAATGACTCCTCACCCTCACAATTAAGGGGAGGCCAATTCCTAGGCCATCAGAGACCTCACTCTCTCCCTGAGAGGCTCTGAATCTCTCTCCCTCACAAACAAAGAAATACATAATCAGTGTGGACGTAGCCCAAACCTTGGGGTGAACCACGATACATCTTGTGTTATTTACATTTCATGCAGATTCATGGTCGGATTTACGTTGTTCCAAGACCTCCGGTTTTGTGTATCAACACAAGTGAAGAGAAATATCACTAGAACGTAGTACTAAGTGGGATTTTACTATAGGCTCAAAGCCAACATGGTTCTTGAGATTTGCATAATCAATAGAAATGGTCAATTTTAAAAGTTTTGTAACTTAATCGTTTCTTAACCAAATTCGACCCATAATATATTAAAATGAAGATAGTTAAGTGTAGAACAAGATTATACCTATTTGGAAGCCCAATTGTTGCCATAGATGGCCGGAATATAGCCTGAAAGTTGACTGGTCCGTGGGAAAACTGGAAAACTCGCCGGAAACTGGGTAAACTTTAAACGTTCATAACTTCTTCAATACTCAACGAAATCGAGTGATTCAAAAACGAAAATCATACTTCTTGACAAGACGAAGAGCATGGTACCTTTCTCTATGGCTAACTCGTGGTGATTTGGCCGAAAAACGACTCGAAAGTGGCTAATAGTTTGTTTTAGACAGTGAATTTGTGGCTTATGTTGCTTTTAGTTTGTTATTACGTTATGTTTATTTTTTGGCTTAATTTAAATGTTTGGGAACTTGTGGTTCTGAATGAAAATGTGGGTTTGTGGTATTTTAGCTCAAAGTCTCTTATTTTGCAAGCTCTGGTTTCAAATGCAATCTCTGGTTTTTGAAGATAGTATAAAGGTGGGCAAAGGAGAAGGGCAATTGAAAAGGTTACATAGCTTGCTTAATGATACTCAATGAATCTTGCAGCTGCAACTTTCTTTCTTACATATATATATATATGTACACACACATACATATATCTATTAAAATTGGTGTGATGTTTAGAGAGGCTAAGGATTGATTTGTGAACTGAATTTGTTGTGATGTTTAGATAGGCTAAGTATACATTATATATTTCTATTAAAATTGGTTTTGTGGAGCTATTAGAGCTTGCGTATTAGGTGTTTGTGAAAATTCCACATGGAGTTAGCCTCTAACTTTAAATCTGTAACATACATATCAAATTCTCAAAATATCAGATATCTTTATCCCTTTCAGGTAGTTGCATATATTAATGCGTATTAACTATTAATTATAGATTATGGCCCTGCTTTGGAACTAATGTATATGTCTTTCTTTTTCATAAGTTGGTAGTATTCTCTTGTACTATGTCAAACGAAATTGAATCCCCATCCTCAAATTTTAAGTTATTAAGAGATATAAAATAATTTATGTAAGCAGCCCAACAAGAGGCAATGGAATGACAGGATGCTTAATATACCTATTTATGATTGTTAGATCGAAGAAGGAAGTTCAATTTATCAAGATCAAGTTTTGGAGTAGCAGACACCACGTCACCTTCGATTTGAGGTATGGAAATCTCGAACTTGGAATATGGCTGCTTTCATATTGTGTTTTTCTTTGAATGCCTTGGATTGTATGTATGAAATCAAAACTGAAATGATGTTGCAAGTTACCGTACTTTAAGAACAATGTAGTCGTGTTAAAAGTTTTCCCAATATGGCTTTGGTTCAAGTTAGCTGGTAGCAGTGTAGTTATATAAAATTAGTAATAGTGGACCATGGTTCCTTTGGATCTTACATTGCTTGGGAATTGAAGTTAAGTTTGGTTGGCAGCTTTGATTGCCCTGGTAATGCTGCAGTTGACCGTTACTCACAACTGACTCCCAGCTGCATTTATAATCATTCAGGATCGATGAAAATATTCGTTGGGTTTCAATTAATTTTCCCATGACTTGGTCATGCTTCCATTCGTGACTGATATGATTGTGGATTTTTTATAGTAATAGTACAATCAGGTTTTGTTCTGAAATGGGAAGTAAGACTCATGACTCATGACAGTATATCGCCTATGTTTACCCAAAGGGTTGCCGATGTTAATATATATGCCTTCATTTTGGTTCTACGTTAAAGTTCAGGATTGGCTTCACTGGCCTTTCCTTACTATTTGATCTGCTTTACCATCAATTTTGATCACAGTTTTCATATTTTATAATTGGTGTGTAACTTGTGTCTTATGCATCAAATACCATTGGTGTTTACAATTACTGGAATATTATACTTTAGCATTAACATTCATAAGTGAATGTAGCTTTTAGCTTTGTTTTAATTTTGATGTTTCTGTTTACATTGTTCTAGTACGTGTCTGAGAGATGTCAAACAAGGACTTTGAAAATTACCTTGATGATAAAGCTAATTGGCCAAAACCAATTTGAATGTTAGAATGCAATCAAGGAATGATACTTTGTTTCAACAATTTGAAGACAATGATGTTGATGTGGTAGATGAAGAAAGCTTGGGGGCGAATCAAGAAGGGGAAAACATGCATTTGAATTACGACAATGTTATGAATGATGTTAGAGACCACATAGCCGGATTTTGATTATTGAGCATATATGTGTTGTATTAGCACATGGATATCAAAATAGTATGTCTAAGGTTTAATTTCATATGTTTTGAATATCTCAAAATAAATAAATAATTGAAAAAAAAAAAAAACTTTTTTCAAGAGTTAAACCAAACAAGTTTTCAAATTTTTAGATTCAAAAATAGTTTTTAAGTTCAATGCCAAACACGTTTTTGAAACCTTAAAAAAAACTGTTTCTAAGAGATGTTCTTAAAAGTTAGTTTTAAGAACAATTCAAGTTTTTTAGTAGGATACTAAACAGGTTTTTAGTAGTTCGAAAGAGATTTATAACAAGACATAAAGCGCAACTTTTGTCCAAATTCTAGACATCCCACTAACCCAGAAAAATACAAAATGACAACTAGCTACTCCAACGTGATCAACACATTTGCTTCATTTTTCACGTTGGTGGGTTATCCTGAGCCCCTCAAATAATTAACAAATCATCCAAACATGTTTTATGTTGGTGGGTTATCATGAACTTCTCAATAATTAATAAATAAACCAGCATGCTTTCACAGTGTATCTACACTACTTGGTTCCAGGAAGTGATAAAACTGAAAGTTGAACAATGTTTTTACTCCCACTATGTCGTTAACTTTTAGCCCTCAAGTCTTAATTAAGTTTTTTTTTATTGTTGTTATTAAGTTTTGTCTGCATTAAAACAAAGTCACCACCTCCCACTACATCATTAACTTTTGACACCTACAGTTATTTTGAATTAATAGCACATAATAAAGCTACTTTAATTTTCTTCTTTGGAATTACTTTAATGATGCAGGCATCCTTGGTATTTTCTTCTCTGGGATTACTCTAAGGGAACTTAACAAAAAGTTTTCGCTACAGTTTATTTTAACGAAAAATCATATTTTTACACTAAAAAATCAATTATGGTACTATTCATTTTACCCTTTATTTTGTCCTTATCGTTAAAACTCAAAGTTTTCAAACTTTTTTCATTAGTTTTTCTGTACTTTAATTATGCAGGCATCCTTGCATTGCCTTAAAAATGCATGCAATCTCGGACACGTAACAAAGCTGCTCACTTTGATGAGCAATTTTCCCTAAAAAAAATTGAGTGCATCACAGTCACAGATCATGGCCCATAAATTATGAAAATAGTTACGAAAAACTACAAAAGCAAGTGCCCCTTAGTTTACGTGAACAAAAGTATAAAATTATGTGAAAAAGTTTAAAAGTGTGTAAAAAAGAAGTCTAAAGATGTATGTAAAAGTTTAAATGTGTGTGTAAAAGTCTAAAGCTATGTGAAAGTAAAGACTTTTGAACACCTATGTTTTATGTTGTCGTGTAAAATCTCTATAAAAGAGATGTCGATGTACGTACAATGTTATCATCTGTTGTTCGAACTAGAACAATGCTTCTCCATATTTTTTGCATGTGAATAGGCCATTGTAAGATCAGTTCCCCAATTTTTACACAAAAGGACAATCTAATGTTTTCAAATCTTTTATCTGGAACTACTAATATGAATCAAGAACTAGGATGACTGCCAAGGGTGAATATCATTTATAACCATTTGTGTATGTCAATGACAAAGTGTTTGCTAATGTTTTTTTTTGTATAAAATGTATAAATCTAGACACTGGCCTATAAAAAATATTCGCTACATTATCTATACAGCCTTCATTATCTGTGTAAATAGTATTAGTTTGGATTTCTATGCATTTATATTTTGGGAGTTATAAATTTTTAGAACATGTTCTATAGTTGGATTTTCACTCTCGCAACAACATGCGGGCATAGTTTTCTAGTATTATGGCATGTTTACGTAAAGGTAATCGGAATAAGAAAACAAAATTGAATTCCAAATACGGGATACTCCAATATTTATTGAATATTGGAGAATAAAAAAATAGTGGGACCTACACTGTAACATCCCACATCGTCCATGGGAGTGATCCTTAAATGTATATTCTCATCCTTACCTAGCACGAGGCTTTTTGGGAGCTCACTGACTTCGGGTTCCTTAGGAACTCCGAAGTTAAGCGAGAAGGAGGCCAGAGCACTCCCATGATGGGTGACCCACTGGGAAGTTGCTTGTGAGTTCCAAAAAACAAAACCGTGAGGGAATGGTAAGCCCAAAGCGAACAATATCGTGCTACGGTAGTGGAGCAAGCCCGGGATGTGGTGGACCCGGGCCGGGATGTGACATACACAGATTTTATAATCCACCTCTAAAATTTGGAGGAATTGGATTCCCCATCAATCAATAGGATGGTTCAATTCATTGTATTCTGATTGCACAAATTAAGAAGTGTTAATATTTGGTTCCAACCAATGTCTAAAATATCAATGATATCGGAAATATCGGTAGTCTAAAAACACAGAAATTTCGTTGGAAATATCGGGATATTATCGATATCGATAAAAATTGAATAAAAACCACGGAAATTGTAAGAAAAACTTGGAAATTTTTATTGAAACTTTGCAGGATGTTTATTTAGTCAATTATCTATTAGTTTATCACAAAAAAAAATGGAAGGAAATGCATTGCATGATGGATTTAACTGATTTAAGTTGATTATATATCGAGCTGGCAAACATTGTGAGTGTAGAAAATATGTAGTAATTAATGAAAGAAGTTTAAACACATCATAATTATTTATATATAATGAATTAGTACAATATTTTACACTTTATACATTGCATAAGATACATGAGTGACTTAGTACCATATAGAGTTCCTATCAAGGTCTAAAATATCGATGATATCGGAAATATCGGTAGTCCAAAAACACGAAAATTTCGATGAAAATATTGGGATAATATCGATATTTTAGACTTTGGTTCAAACAAAATGATGGTATGATATGATGACAAACCCTAGCTCATTTTGTTCTACTGCCATTATGCCATACCCAAACAATGACTTCAATGAGTAGACACCAACAAACAAAAAAGTTGTACGAATTAGAGTTACCACTTAATAAAATCTATTAACATTGTGTAATTTAAACCCACATACCGCGTATATCGTATCTATTAGATTGGCCAAGTTGTTCTTGTTTTTAGCTTTCGAGTACTTTTGGTTTGATGAGCTTTCTAATTTAAATTCAAGATACCATTTTTGAAAATTGTGTAGATAATGAATATCACATTTATGAGAGGAGAGATCTTGCGTGTATTTATAAGTAGTTGGGTTACTCCCCATATTGTCAATTGATTTTATGATGGAACTCTATCTTCTTCATGGTATTAGAGCCAAGTTGTCTCACGTGTGAAGCTTATCGGCCAAACGTGTTTCACGTCACTCGATTTGTATTGTTCATATGTTTGACTTGAAAATTCGTCACACGTGAAAGTGTGTGTTGAGAATGAGTCACACCCTTGTATACGCTTATAAGTAGTTAGACTACTTCTTATATTGTCAATTGGTTTTATGATGAAACCCAGCTTCTTCAATTTATACATATTCTTGACGTTTTATTAAAATCATTGTCAATTAGATGGCATAAGTATGCTTTATGATGAATAAAAAAAGGGGAGATACGGCACTACTTTATAATTAAAAGTTGGGTATCAATCAAGTTGTATTTTCTTTGTTTCTTAGGCACATATAATCAGGTTGTGCCTAGGCTACTCAATTTACCTTTTCTACAATATTTTGATAAAACATACAAATGTTTTTTAATTTTACACTGACAGTTATATACTGTCACATAGTAATTTTAATTCACGTATTATAATATAAATATAAAAAATATAATATCACATAAAATATCGTGTAAATTTAGAATATAATTTATTATATATATATATATATTATAAATGAGGGAAACAAATCAATATTATAACATGATGATATGACAGTCACACTAATAAATTTCACCATTGCTACATTTTTTTATTAAAACAATTAGTGGATATAGGAAATTATGCCCTTGAGCAATTATAATGCCCTTTAGTGGACACTCGTAAAATATAGAGAGTAAAATGAAATTTGGTGAAGAGTATTTGTATTATAGCTAAAAATACGCTAAAATTAATTAAAAGTAATGTTTTTTTCATCAGTATTAGTACTAACTTTTTTTTTTTATACTATTCGATAACAAAACTGTAAGATCCCACATCATATAAGGGAGTGAATCTTTAGCCTTATATGTACATTCTCACCTCCATTTAGCACGAGACATTTTGGGAGCTCACTGGCTTCGGGTTCTATCAAAACTCTGAAGTTAAGCGAGTTCGCACGAGAGTAATCCCATGATGTGTGACCCACTTCCCAGAAACAAAACTGCGAGGGCGTGGTCGGGTTCTAAAGCAGACAATATTGTGCTACGGTGAAGTCGAGCCGGAATGTAGTGGGGGGTCCGGACCAGGATGTAACAAAAAACGATCTCAATTTTTTTTGAATTTTTACATAAAAAATCTGTGTATAATAATTTATAATACGAATAAATCTGATCATAAACGTAAATTTCGTTATCTGATCATAAGATGTCGAGAGAAAGAATTACTTTCATCAACAATTCGTATTTTAAAAGTTATAAAAATGAAAACTCAGCAGCTCCAGACAACTCATTAATGTCTTTTGAGCTCAGAATAGAATACTGTCTCTCTCTCTCTCTCTCCCTCTCTCCCTCTCTATAAAAGCCACGATTCTCTTCTTCCTTTCAATGGAAACAAACTACATAAAATTCCTCATAATCCAATCCCCTTTACGTCCTTCATTTCCAGGGATTTTGTTCTTCCGAACTATTTCACTGAGCAATCAGAAGAAGCCCCTCAAATTATCGTCGAGATTCGTGCCAGATTCCAAGTGGGTTCAGCTCGGATTTTGCAGCTCCTGAAAATTTACAGTGAGTATCGTTTTGTCTGTTATCCAAGTTTAGTAAATTACTGAGTTTTTTGAGTTAATTTAGTTGTCTGTGGATTATGTGTGAGTGTTTAAGTTTGCAAGTATATCTGTGTTGCGAGTTTGTGGCAGTGAGCAATTTGGGATCGAAACTTTTTGTTTGGTTACCGAGAAAATTGGAGAAAGAAAATGAAGGGGAAGATTTGAACGTTGTTGTTACCGTTATTTTTGGTTCTGGGTATTGAAAATTGGAGGCAATACGTCCGTTGTGCTCGTTGAAATCAGAGTCTTTGTGTTGTTTTACATGACCCAACTTATTAAGGTTTGGATTTGAAATTATGGGTTTCGTTTGCAATTTGCTGCTTTTCTCAGGAACCAAACAAAGATTAAGGCTTGGGGATTGGAAAGAAGTGGGTGTGAGCTAATTTAACTTAGCCTTATAAAGTGTGAAAACCTTTTAGGAACAAAGCCTTATAAAAATATCAAACACATTAAAAATGATTATATAACGGACAAAGCCTTATAAAGAACCAGGATCCTCTCCTGAGCAATTCCTAGGGACCCCGCAATCTTGCCCGTTTATTTTATATCGTGCGGTTAGTTTTCGTTAGGTACTATTCATATTTGAATTTTAAAATTTAAATTTTAAATGATTTCTTACCGCACGATATACAATGAACGAACAAGATTGCGGGATTCTTAGGATCCCTAGGGAATTGCTCAGGAGAGGATCCTGGTTCCCTTATAAAAATATCAAACACATTAAGAAAGATTATATAATCATTTAAATAATCTGAAGTGTGAAAGAACTAGACTTGACATTCGTGTCGTGTTTCTCGTGTTCGTGTCGTTTTCGTGTCATACCCGATATCTTAACGGGTCGTGTCGTATAATACCGTTAAAGTAAACAGGTAATATATCCCGACCCGAAATCAACCAGTTAATATTATCAGGTAATATGACTCGACCCGTTACTTGTTAAGAAAATATTTTTTAAATCAATAAAAATGAAAATGAAAAACATAATTTGACCAAAAAAAATGGAAAACATAATATCAAATTAGTATATACATACTAAATTTCGAAGTTGACCCATTCATGAAAGTTGTAAAGCTTTTCATTACAAATTATTACATTTTTCACACTTCTACAATAATATTGTTAATTTTATTAATTTTGCACTCAAATAAAAAACATTGTTCATGAGATTTGGAGAGTTTTAAAAATCTAAACGGCCATGTAACCATCATTTAAGCATTGAGCATGCAATTATGAATGTTTATTATGCTTTCACATCTTTCAGACTTATACATTAATGATTATGAATTTTGTTTATTTTGAACTCCTTTCAAAATACTATTCATGAGAGTTTGTGTGGTTTTAAAAATTCAAACGATCATATACCCATCATCAAAGTGCGGAGGATGCGACTACGAGCATTTACATATTTTTTTTCTTATTTTTCGCACATGTAAATTAATTATTATAATTTTTTTAATGTGTTTGGTATTTTTAAATTACTTGATATTTTTATTTTTAATGTGTTTTATGATTTTTAATCTCAATCTTTGCCTATAATATACTATAAAAATAAATAAATAAATAAAACTAAAATTTTAAAATTTATATAGAATAATAATTAATAAACTATATATACATATTCATTATATCTATTGTATTTTATAGTAAGTTTTTTTTAGTAGTTTAAAAAATTAAAATCATCAAAATAACTTTTTTCTTATCGTGTCGAAACAGGTTACCTGCGTGTCACTCTCGTGTAAACTTGTTAAGGACCCATTATTAACGGGTTATTATCGTGTGATCCGATAATAACCCGATTAGTTATCGTGTTGACCCAAAATCCGTTATTACGTGTCGTGTAAGAAATTGTCAGGTCTAGAAAGAACGCAGAAAGAAAACACAGATGTCTCCCAACAGATATAGATTACGGGGATTGGTTTTTGTGTTCAGTCTCTAAGCTGAATCTTTAGCAAAACTAGTTGTGCAACTGGGATTGGTTTTTGTGTTCAGGTCTTTTCGTTTTTGGTCCGTATTGATGCTATGGTTAGCTATCATGAGTAAGATCTTCAGCTTCTTATGATACAAGCGATATTCTACTTTAAACTAATATAGATTACGGGGTTCAAATCTGAGTGCACAGGAGGGAGCACATCCAGTCTTAAGTTGGAAAAATGGCAATGCCTTCTCCAGTCAAAGTGGTTCTTGGCTCGATTGCTTTTGCAGTCTTTTGGGTGTTGGCTGTGTTTCCGGCTATCCCTTTCTTGCCAATCGGTAGGACTGCAGGGTCCCTCCTCGGGGCAATGCTTACGGTTGTTTTCCGAGTCTTAACTCCTGATCAAGCATACGCTGCTATTGATCTCCCAATCATTGGTCTTCTGTTTGGGACAATGGTTGTGAGTATCTATCTCGAAAGAGCAGATATGTTCAAGTATTTGGGCAAGTTGCTCATGTGGAAAACTCAAGGGGCAAAGGACTTGCTCTGTCGAATCTGTTTGATTTCTGCAGTTTCGAGCGCTCTCTTCACCAATGACACCTCTTGCGTGGTTTTGACCGAGTTTGTTTTAGAAGTTGCAGGACAACATAACCTCCCACCTCATCCTTTCCTACTCGCCCTTGCCTCGAGTGCAAACATTGGGTCTGCAGCAACCCCGATTGGCAATCCTCAAAACCTTGTTATAGCTGTTCAGAGTAAGATATCTTTTGGGACATTTGTGATTGGAATTCTCCCTGCGATGCTTGTGGGAGTTTGTGTGAATGCTTTGATTCTTCTATGTATGTTCTGGAGATTGTTGTCTGTCCAGATGGATGAGGAAGATCCAGCTACATTAACACATAGTACATCCTTAAACTCTCAAGAAATGAACTCTAGATTGGAAACCCCGACTGTGCAAAGTTCTCTGAATGTTAATGTGAGCATAGGTAATTTCGAGACTCTTAGAAACCGCTTACCTTCTAGCGAGAATGAAGTAAACAAGGTTCCTAGTGGCGTGATAGAGTCAGCAAGAATTTCAAGTGCATCAAAAGAGGAGACAAATGATTTGTCTTCTCATAAAAGGGACGAAACAATCCCATCAAAAAGGTCTCCATCGAACGATAGACAAACAGATGCATTTCCTACGGAGTCATTGGAAGGGAAGGAACATCTGACCACAAGATGGAAAAGGATATTGTGGAAATCTGGTGTTTACCTTATTACTATAGGAATGCTGATTGCACTGCTTATGGGCCTCAATATGTCGTGGTGTGCGATTACTGCTGCACTTGCTCTGGTTGTTCTTGACTTCACGGATGCCCGTCCAAGCCTAGAAAAGGTAAGTTTCACAAGCACGAAGTTCACTCCGAACGTTAGATTAGATTACAAATGTAACAAGTTTCTTTCTTTCTTTGACAGGTTTCCTATTCACTCTTGATTTTCTTCTGCGGAATGTTTATAACCGTCAATGGATTCAACAAGACCGGCATTCCAAGCGATCTTTGGGACTTCATGGAGCCGCATGCGCAAATTGATCGTGCTAGCGGCATATATGTTCTTGCAGTCACCATACTTGTGCTGTCAAATTTGGCTTCAAATGTACCAACTGGTTTGTATGCTGATATTATTTTCCGTTTGCACTCTATAAGAACCAAAATATTCTCACACTTTCAGCTGCCACTTAACATGCATGTTTTTTTTTCTTTTATGTTGGATAGTTTTGTTGCTTGGAGGGCGGGTGGCAGCGTCGGCGGCCCTAATCTCTGCCGCGGAGGAGAAGAAGGCGTGGCTCCTATTAGCTTGGGTGAGCACCGTGGCCGGAAACCTGTCGCTTTTGGGATCAGCAGCCAACTTGATAGTGTGCGAGCAGGCTCGCCAATCTCCACAACTTGCCTACACATTGTCCTTCTGGAGCCATCTGAAATTTGGAGTCCCCTCCACACTTATAGTCACTGCTATTGGTTTAACACTAATTAGATGAAACATTTGGACAACAAAGAAAGCAAGCATCTTTATATAGTTTTATTTCTACATTTGTATGGAAAAGGTTGCTCCTTTGTGACCGAAAGGTCACGGGTTCGAGCAATGAAAACCACCTCTTTGCAAAGTAAGGGCAAAGATGCGTACGATAGAAGTTCCCCTGATCCTCGCAAAGCACGGAGCCTTATTGGTTACAGTCCTTGGTTTTTTTTTTTTAAACAAACGATATTATTTTCACTAGGGGAGTGAGCTTAGCCTCACAACGAGCTAACAATAAAATGGTTCAAAATTAGCTTATGGTAAGAATCTAACTTAAGACTTCTCATTTATAAGTGAAAATGAATATCATTAGACCGTTGTACTATGTGAAATTTTACTATAATCTGTAGGCCATCAGCCTTTGGGTTCAATTGCTTTTGAAATAGATGGATTATGGGCCTTTTGACCGGAAAAAAAAATAGAGAAGAAAAAATTATGGGCCTGTAGAGTAGTTAGATTTTGGGCCTTACAGGACATATATACTTGATTAGTGGTAAATACATATAGAATCAGTCATGATGACTATTGTAGTGCTAAATTGCTAAAGACCGTTATCAAACTTTTGGGATTGGCTATAATACTTACATATATTTTCATGCAACTATTATTTGACAATTAGATATAATTCAATAGATGTATTTTACCCAATCATCATTTGATCGTCGTGATAGTAATTGTATTAAATACAAGTAAAGTATTAAATCTAAAACTTTTAATAAAAAATAAACTAAAGAAACCCAAAACCAACACTTTTTTGTAGTATGTTATGGTTTATGTTGTAGTTAGTGATTGTGTAAATACTAATAAATTATATTTAAGATTTATGTGTAATCTAGAAGATCTTAGGCTTTCTTTTTTGTAAGACAAGTAAGCTCCTTATGTTTACTATAAATAAATGCACAAGGTAAGGGAAAAAGATACACACAGAATTTTCCTACACCTCTCTTTTCTCTCTACCGTCGCACTCTGTCTCTCTCCTTTAGTTAAATTCGGCCACAACAATTTAGTGTTTTCTGACGTTGCTTTGAGTTCTATTTTTAATTAAAAGTTTGTAACAGTTTTGTGTGTATATTCCTTGAAACATAATGATTTTTAGCTTAAGAAGAATGAGAAGGCTATTTTGTCATGTCTTGGCGGCTATCATAACTTGGAACTTAGAAGCCATTTCAAGTATGATTCAAGTAACATTGATGAATGAGTATCAATGCGTTGAGAAAGTTTTTAGACTATACCCACCTCCCTTGGAGTTCATTTTTTTAGTGTGACGCATTCTGCCATGTAATATTATTTATTTAATAATTTCATCTGCTTATTACTCAACTTCTGCTTACAATTCTTAAAAAATCACGTTTGTCTATATTATAACACATAAATTTATAACAGTACGTGAAAATATAATTATCTAACATTCCGACTTGGCCCCAACATAAAGCAAAAGCCAAATCATTACACAAGAAAAGGATTGTGGGAGCACGACACGTGCGATCCATGGCCCCACAAATTTTAGCCTGAAATAGCTTTGGTGCATCCCCTTGTGTGTAGGTTGGCCATCTTTCACCCCCAACACCAAACTCTTGCCTTACGTTTAGCAAAATAATTGGTACAAAATACAAAAGAAACAGAATTTTCCTCCAATGAAAATCAATTATAAAATAATTAACGAGAACAGGTTAAGTTAGCAAGGATAATTTTTTCATTAATTAAGGCTTAAGTTTGAGTTTCGTTGCAAAAAAATCTCTCTTATAGGCGGTCTGTACAAAAAAAATAAAAAAATAAGTGTAGGTTCTCAAAGATACTTGTAATAAGGTCATTTCCAAGCGAATGAGGGCCAAGGGACTCCTTTTAGCCCTATATCCCTATAACTCTGCAAGAAATTATATTTTAATGAATAGTGTTAGACTATATTTTATACTATCTCCAACCGAGGATGTCAAATGGTCATAGGTCAAACATTGCTCTTTGACAAAAAATCATCTTCAACCAAGGGGGCTAAAGGGCCATATGCCAAACATAATTTATGATTTTAATTGAATTAATACGGTTAATTAAATTAAACTACTATATTAAAATAAGGTTTTCGGACATATTTTGAGTGTCATTTGTTGTCAAATGAATAAGCCTCCGAATTTCTTATCTTTAATTTTTTTTTATAGGATTTCGAGTTATACGTGTCGCTAACATGAATAACTCTCCAAATTTCTTATCTTTATGTAATCTCAATAATTTTTTGGATAGGATTTCGAGTGACACATGTTGTTAAAGTGAGTAACTTTTCAGATTTCTTATCTTTATGTAATCTTAATAATTTTTCATATTGGATTTCTAGTGCCACGTGTCGAGAAGTAATTGGTTGTGCAAATTTTAGATAGGATTCTTATCTACGTGGCACTTCTTATCTTCAGCTTTCAATGTTGTAGAAATGGTGTAGGTATTTATAGGGAAAAAAAATTAGATTTTATTTTTTAAATTCGTCTTAAAAAGAATAATTCAAATTCTAACGGTAACTTGACAGCAGCATGAGGTTAGTTAGCCGCTGCTAGCTGGTGTCATGCTAACACCAGGTAACCGTTAACATTCAAATGGGTTGAGCTGGAAGGCTGGCAAAATGTCAAGCTTGACATTCTGGTGCTGGAGGGCTGGCTGGTTGGTTAGAAATGGCCAACCTGTTGGTCTGATTTGAGGGTTTGGACTCGGTGGGGCCCATAAGCCCTTTGGCCTAGCCCTCGGTTGAAGACGATTTTCGTGTCATTCCGAGCAATTTTTAGCCCTATAACCTTTTAACTGAGTTGGTTGGAGATGGCCTAATGCTTTGACTCTGAGATGGGGGAGCGTCCTCTGCCCCTAAGCTTTTAAATACCAAATAAAATCAATCCTAATTCCTAAGAAATTAATTTAGTATTTTTTTCCATAATAATATTATATTAATTCCTTAATTCCTGTACCATGTTTTCGGTGAATAAGACTACCAAAGTGCGACATATGCGACCGGATCTCTCCACCTCAAACTGTGACTAAAAATGCAGTGTGAAAACAAAAACAAAACGTCATATATTCATCCTAAGATTATCACGAATTAAGAAAACAAACAAACAAGGAGACGGCCCGCATGTATCTCGTGTGCGAAGTCAGCTACGACGAAAGATTCACAAACTTTCACAATCACAATTTGAAGCTTGAAATTTTTGGAGTGTTTTTGTATCGTAGGCGGCCTCAACTCGAAAAGCAAAGAGTGCATTTCCACATGATGTGTCCAGTGAAAGCTTTCGTGCAACCAATGCATAATCTGAGTAGTGTCATCTTTCTAATGAATGCTAGCCGCATATTTAAACAGTGAACTATCTGTTAAAAAAAAAACTCATTTGATACGTCTTATTTGCATGGAGAAGTATTGATCTCTTTACATGAGGAGAGATTTTATCGCATGTTGTTAAGGGACCGCTATATGCTCACACACCAACCATTTTCTGCACAACAACGAGAAGTGTATGAAACTCAAGGAGACCACCACAAACATCCAGTCATTGACGGCCACGATGGAGGACAATGGTTCGTTTACATGCTCAAAATTTTATTTGGAGAACAAGTGGTGGCAAAATACGGTTATCCACCTCTTTCGGATCCAGAGAGGCCATGTGGAATTTCACCCTGCCCGCAACCACAGTCAAGTAGACTCGCTAACTCATAGCATCGAATTTTGAACCTCTCACAATTTTTTGTTTATTGGGGGGACCTCCCACATGCTCGAAATTCCATTTTAGTTAGATATTCAGAAAAAAAAAATATTAATATGAAATTTAAAATAGGGAGTTTTAACAAAACACTCATGGTACTGTTCACTTTTAACGAAAAACTACATTTTTACCTTTAACTGGTACTATTCACTATACATTTAAAAATGATTTTTCGTTAAAAGAGAAGTTTTTTTGGACTTTTCGTTAGTTTTTCTTTCTTTTAATAGGGTAAAAACTATTTGACTTTCTATAGCAAACAAAAAAGAAGAACAAATATTTAAAAACTCAATATGTACTTTGATGGGTACTAAATTTTGTGAAGAAGAGGCACATTACCATTTACTACCAAAATTCTCCTATATTACGGTGTATCTTAAGTGTCATAATTTTTTGCCTTAGATCTTCGTCATAAATTTTTTATCAATGATTTAATAGCTAATATTCTCAGTGTATTGAATACCACATATCATACTCAAAATACCCTCATGTACCTCTTTTTATAATAATTTTTCAAAGTACCGATAACAACTTCCTCAATGATCTTATCCTATAATGAATCAAAGATCATTATGTAAATATTATGCTACGTTTACGTAAAGGTAATCGAAAAAAAAAAAACAAAATTGAATTCCGAATACGGAATACTTTAATGTTTACTGAATATTGGATAATAACAAAAATAGTGGGACCCACACTGATTTTTAGAGGAGGAATTGGATTCCCCATCAATCAATAGGATGGTTCAATTCATTTTGTTCTGATTGCACATATTAAGAAGTGTTAATATTTGGTTCCAACAAAATGATGGTATGATATGATGACAAACCCTAGCTCATTTTGTTCTGCTGCCATTTTGCCATACCCAAACAATGATTTAAATGAGTAGACACCAACAAACAAAAAAGTTTGTACAAAACAAAATTACCACTTAACAAAATCTATAATTAACATTGTGTAATTTAAACTCACATACCGTCAATGCCGTGTCTATTAGATTGACCAAGTTGTCCTTATTTTTTTTGGAGTTTTAACGAAAAGTCCGCGATACTATTCACTTTAATAAAAAAACCATATTTTTACACTAAAAAGTCAAACCTGGTACTATTTACTTTACCCTTTATTTTGTCCTTATTGTTAAAACTCAAAGTTTTCAAGCCATTTTCATTAGTTTTCCTTATTTTTTTTGCTTTCAAGTATTTTTGGTTTGAAAAGCTTTTTGATTTAAATTCAGATACCCCTTTTGAAATTTGTGTTGATAATGAATCTCACATTAATGGAATGAGAGACCTTACGTGTACTTATAAGTAGTTGAGTTACTCCTCATACTGCCAATTGATTTTATAATGAAATTCTATCTTCTTTATGGTACTAGAGTCAGGTTGTCTTGCTTGTGAAGCTTAACGGCTACACGTATTCCACATCACCCGATTTGTGTTGTCCACGTGTTTAGCTAGACTACTTTTCATATTGTCAATTAGTCTTATGATGAACCCCTAACTTCTATTAGTTTATACATATTCTTAACGTTTTAATAAAATCATTTTCATCTCATTAAAAAATAAAAACATTATGTATTTCACTAAGTAAGGTTAGTTGATCTTATTACTTGTGAGTTTGTAACATGCTAATTTGAATTAGATGGCATGAGTATGCTTTATGATGAATAAAAAAAGGGAAGATACGGCACTACTTTATAATTAAAAGTTGGGTATCAATCAAGTTGTCTGTTCTTTGTTTTTTAGGCACATATAATCAAGTTGTCCCTAGACTACTCAATTTACCTTTTCTACAATATTTTCATAAAACATACAAATGTTTTTATGTTTTAGAATTTTATAGTGACAATCGCATACTATCACAAAGTAATTTTAATTAACGTATTATAATATGAATATAAAAAAAATATGATATCATATAAAACATCGTATGATTTTATGATATAATTCATTAAAAATATGAATATTATAACAGAATGAAACAAATCAATAATATAACGTGATGACATGACCGCCACATTAAGGGCACGTTTACTAATCCGTAATTAAATTAAGAGAAACTGAATTGAAGAAGAATTAGATTAAGGAGGAATTGGAATGAGGTGTAACCAGAATCAGATTCCTATTAGAGTTGTTTACTAAAACTGTCTGGAATTGGAGTAAAAAAGACATTAATATATATAAACTGTTTACTAATTCTTATGAATCGGAATGAAAACTAATATGATTACTAAAATACTCCTAGTTGAACTAATCTATTTTATATGCTAATTATTTTTAATAAAACTTTTAATCTTTCTTTTTTTTTTGATGAAAAAAGGCCAAAACCCATCATTTTTTTATTTTTAGTAGAGAGAACAAATTTCTTTTTTATTTTTTAGTAAAACTTCTTTATTCTTCATTGTTCCTATTTTTTTTTTTTTTTGTGTGTGACCCTCTCTTCCCCATCTTTCTCCCGACCCTCTCCCTTTCTAAAATTTATCCCATCTTTCTCTGTTGCCTACCTACTGCCGCCCACCCCATTCTAAAATTTCCCCTTTTTTCTCTACTACAGATCAACCCCACCTTTGCGAAGAACCTTTCATGCTCTCTCCTTCCATATCCCAGCCTTGATTACCTACTAAAATTGCAGCAAGGTTCTTCTTGGTCTGTGATTTGATATACTTTTGTGGTTTAATTGTTGTGGAAGATGATGGTGGCTAGGTCTGTGTCCTGGGAAAGGCAAGGGATGTGCGACGGTGGTGAGGGAGAACGAGAGGGATAACATTAGGGACAAGAGCTTGGGTTTCTTTGGAATTTCAACTTTTATGCGAAGGCATAATGGGTATGAAAAATGGATTCTGCATCCCCTCAATCATCCGGAATCCAAATACAATCCAATTATTAGGAGTCCAATTCCTCCACATTTGGGAATAGGATTCCAAAATTTGTGTGGGACCCACTAAATTTTGATTCTCTTAAATTTGGTAAACACTGAAGTATTCCGTAATCGGAATTCAATTCTTTTTCTTGATGCCTATTACCTTTACGTAAATGTGCCCTAATAATCACCATTGCCACATTTTTTTTATTAAAATAATTAGTGGATGTAGGAAATTATGCCTTTGACAATTACAATGGTCTTTAGTTACACTCATAAAATATAGGGGGTAAAATAAGATTCGGTCAAAAGTACATGTATTATAGCTAACAATACACTAAAAATTAATTAAAAGTAATGTTTTTTTATCAGTTAGTTATAGCAAAATAGGTAGATATTCATAATATTTTTATTGGTTCCGATCATTTGTTTTATACAAAAAATAGTCTCATATTTTTCTAAATTTTTACATGAAAAATCTGTATATAATAATTTATAATACGAATAAGTCTGATCATAAACATAAATTTCGTAAATTGATAGTAAGATATCGAGAGAAAGAGTTACTTTCATCACCAGTTTGTATTTTAAAAGTAAAATATAAAAATGAAAACTCAGCAGCTCCAGACAACTTATTAATGTCTTTTGAGCTCAGAATAGAATACTCTTTCTCTCTCTCTCTCTCTCTAAAAGCCACGAATCTCTTCTTCCTTTCAATTGAAACAAGGGAGCTACATCAAATCAAATTCCTCATAATCCAATCCCCTTTACGTCCTTCATTTCCAGGGATTTTGTTCTTCCGAGCTATTTCACTGTGCAATCAGAAGAAGCCCATCAAATTATCGTCGAGATTCGTGCCAGATTCCAAGTGGGTTCAGCTCGGATTTTGCAGCTCCTGAAAATTTACAGTGAGTATTGTTTTGTCTGTTATCCAAGTTTAGTAAATTACTGATTTTTTGAGTTAATTTAATTGTCTGTGGATTCTGTATGAGTGTTTAAGTTTGCAAGTAGATCTGTGTTGCGAGCTTGTGGCAGTGAGCAATTTGGGATCGAAACTTTTTGTTTGGTTCCCGAGAACATTGGGGAAAGAAAATGAAAGGGAAAATTTGAACGTTGTTGTTACCGTTATTTTTGGTTCTGGGTATTGAAAATTGGAGGCAATACGTCCGTTGTGTTCGTTGAAATCAGAGTCTTTGTGTTGTTTTACATGACCCAACTTATCAAGGTTTGGATTTGAAATTATGGGTTTCGTTTGCAATTTGCTGCTTTTCTCAGGAACCAAACAAAGATTAAGGCTTGGGGATTGGAAAGAAGTGGGTGTGAGCTAATTTAACTTAGTGTATGGATATTATATTGCACTGTAAATTTCAATGATCCATATTTGTTGAGTTCACTAAGTGTCGTTTGAAGCCGGGTTTGGGAGTACAGCACGAGTATTTGATATAGTCATACTCCTGTGATCTACCAAATTTTAGACCGCAAGATTTAGGTGCTAGTGGACTTTACTTAATTTTGGTTGTTTTTGTAGCATAGCTTTTGGTCTATTAACTAACATAGAGATCCTTTAAATAGAGTTACTGACATGCAGCCTTTATCCCTGCAGATTTTGATAATTTGCTGAATTAATTGTGAACTCGTGTAACGGATTGGTAACCCATGTAATGGTGTTATACAATTGACTTCTAATGCTAGAAAATGAACTACCTTTAAAGCACTTTCCCTTGGATTTTGAAAACCGTGTATGAGAAATATGCCTTCATGGTGGGGGAAGTCGTCGTCCAAAGAAGCAAAGAAGAAGGCAGGAAAGGAAAGTTTCATTGACTCTTTACATCGGAAATTTAAGTTTTCTTCAGAAAGTAGAGTGAATAATAGATCAGGAGGATCTCGAAGAAATTGCAATGACACAATTTCGGAAAAAGGATGTCAATCCCCTATAGAATCAAGATCTCCTTCACCCTCAAAAAATGTTGCCAGATGTCAAAGTTTTGCTGAAAGGACTAATGCTCAGCCACTTCCACTTCCTGGTCTACATCCTGCTCATGTTGCTCGTACAAATTCTGGAATTAGTATATCAACAAAACCGAGATCAGAAAAAGGCTCTAAGCCATTATCGTTTCTACCTCTCCCGAGACCTGCGTGCATCGGTAGTAGGTCAAATCATACAGACGTAGATGGAGACATGGTCACTGATTCAGTCTCTAGTGAGAGCTCTGTTGATAGTGACGATCCAGCTGACTCATCATGCCATCGTAGCCCTCAGGCAACTGACTATGACAATGGTCCTAGAACGGCTGCTGGCAGCCCTTGCAGGTGAGCTTTCATTTATTGCACATGCCACTATGCTACTAGTATGCATGTTTTTTTAATATGCATGATTGCGCATGATTTATTTGTAATTCTTTTAGCTTGCTCATCCCTGACATTTTTTCTGCAATTTTTATGAAGTGTGATGCTCAAGGATCAGTCATCCACTGTTGCTCCAGTACTCTCAAGAGAGCCAAAAAAATCAGCTAACATTTCTTTCAGTAATCACGTTTCCCCTACATTGCCTAAATGGAGACTTTTAGGCAGCCATGTGCCAAACCTACAGGTTCCTTATAATGGAGCTTTGTGGAGTGCTCCCGACAGCTCATTGTCAAGTCCTTCTAGAAGCCCAGTGAGAGCATTTGGCACTGAGCAAGTCGTGAACTCTGCTTTCTGGGCTGCAAAAACTTATACAGATGTCACTCTACTTGGATCTGGCCACTGCTCCAGTCCAGGTTCGGGTCACAATTCTGGGCATAATTCAATGGGAGGGGATATGTCTGGACCGCTGTTTTGGCAACAAAGCAGGGGTAGCCCTGAGTATTCTCCGGTACCTAGTCCCAGAATGACAAGCCCAGGGCCAGGCTCAAGAATTCAGAGTGGTGCTGTTACGCCTATTCACCCTAGAGCAGGAGGGACTCCCAATGAGACACAGACAAGCTGGGCTGATGATGGGAAACAACAAAGTCACCGTTTACCTCTTCCCCCGACAATTACAATTGCTTCCCCTTTTTCTCATTCAAATTCAGCAGCAACATCTCCTTCTGTGCCACGAAGTCCGGGAAGGGCAGAGAACCCACCAAGCCCTGGTTCACGCTGGAAAAAGGGAAAGCTGCTGGGTAGAGGGACTTTTGGACATGTTTATGTTGGTTTTAATAGGTAGATACTAGATACCCAAATACATTTCTTTTCTCTCTCCTCTCTCTCTCTCTCTCACACAACTAAGCAATCATTTATCTAAGTACTTAGCCGTTAATACTCTAAAGGATATAAAATTCAGGGAGCTAATGCTAATGGAACGTTCTGAATGATATTTGCTTGATGATTTGGCCAAGTGTAGAAAAAAAAAATATCCATTTTATCTCAATAAATTAGTTTTTCTCATAGGTTGCTTGTATGTGAAATTTATGCCCATCTGATTTTTTATTACCAACTTTGTTCAGTGAAAATGGTGAAATGTGTGCGATGAA
This sequence comes from Malus sylvestris, assembly GCF_916048215.2. Classification (NCBI taxonomy): domain Eukaryota; kingdom Viridiplantae; phylum Streptophyta; class Magnoliopsida; order Rosales; family Rosaceae; genus Malus; species Malus sylvestris. Next base: position 33,191,727 of record NC_062266.1, on the reverse strand, counting down.
GGAGGTCACATTATTTTCTGATGATGCAAAGTCAAAGGAAAGCGCTAAGCAATTAAACCAGGTATTTTGTTTTAGGTTTCAAGTTCCTTCCTTGGACAAAAGTTATATGCTTTCCTTCATTTATTTTATTTGACTCTTATGTTGCAACGTTTTGACAGGAAATTGCTTTATTGAGCCGTTTACGGCACCCAAATATTGTGCAATATTATGGGTCTGAATCAGTAAGTCTTTTGTCCATGATATATTATTTTTAGTACACATTTAAATATCGATCTTTCATTTGTCTTTTTTGTCAATATTACATTTCTTAGTTATCACTTATGAGTGAAGCTTAATCTCTACACATTGAGAAGTTGTTAGTTCACTGGTCTATGGAGAAGCTAAGCATCGCACTCTAGATTGGACCCCATAGAGCCACATTTTCTGCAAAATTAACTTTTATTTGAAGATTCAAGCAACCACAGTAATTTATGCTGATATTCATTCCTATAACAGGTTGGTGACCGACTATATATATATTTGGAGTATGTATCTGGTGGCTCCATATATAAACTTCTCCAAGACTATGGGCAATTTGGCGAACTAGCAATTCGTAGTTATACTAAGCAAATCTTGTCGGGGCTGGCATATTTACATGCTAAAAACACTGTTCACAGGTGAAATTCATTATCTATTCTTGATCAAGTAATTTGAAGCATAAATTCAACCGTTGTAATATACTGATCGTGATGTAATTACTAAACATTAAGCATCTTTCATGTTCAGGGATATTAAAGGAGCAAATATACTTGTAGACCCAAATGGACGTGTCAAGTTGGCAGACTTTGGGATGGCCAAGCATGTAGGCGCAGGCATACTTAATCTCGATATGATTAAAGGAGTTTGACATGATATTGCAAACCATAACCCACTATCTTGTGTGCTTTTCAGATCACCGGGCAGTCATGTCCGTTATCATTTAAGGGAAGCCCTTACTGGATGGCACCTGAGGTTAGATTGCTTCTACTTTTTCTATTTTTCTCGTCAATGACATGCTTCTTGATGGGTTTACTTAGGTCTTCATTTTGGTTGCTTGCCCAGGTTATAAAGAACTCAAGCGGTGCCAACCTTGCTGTGGATATATGGAGTCTTGGGTGCACTGTTTTGGAAATGGCTACGACAAAACCACCTTGGAGCCAGTATGAAGGGGTAAGAATATATATCTATTATCTACAAACAAATACTTTTGTACATTTATTTATTTATTGGATGTAGGGCTGGGGGTTATAAGAATTTGAATTTGAGATTGAGATCATTGCGGCTGTTCAAGTATTCTTTACATTGTGTAATATTTTTCTTTTTGTGGTTAAAAGGTTGCTGCCATGTTTAAGATTGGGAATAGCAAAGAACTTCCAGCAATGCCAGATAGCCTCTTGGATGATGGAAAGGATTTCATAAGGCAATGCTTACAGAGAAATCCACTACATCGTCCTACAGCTACCCAGCTTTTGGAGCATCCTTTTGTGAAATATGCTGCGCCTTTGGAAAGATCTATGTTGAGCACTGAGCCTTCTGATCCATCCTCTGGGATTACAAATGGAGTGAAAGCACTGGTATGAATTCCATTTTTACCACAAATGTAAAATTGGTGTCTTACGGTGTTGGTAGTTTTGTGATCATTTTTTCATTTATGTTTGAGCATAGTGCATGCTATCAGGTTCTATATCTGTTATTTCCTAAATGTGTGCTAAGAACTCATGAGTTCACATTACAACCCAACCCAGTCCCAATATGTAGAGAGAATACAGATGTTGAAATCTGTGTTTTAGTGTCTCTATCCGTTGAGGGATTGAAATTCTTTCCTTGTGTTTCATCAAGTATAAAAACATTTATGAATCCTTTATTGGACTTTGATGAAGCAGCTGTTATTTGCACGGGTCCTCTCTTCTTGCCTCTTATTTTCATCTGTTGTGTTTTATTGATCATTGTCAGGGTATTGGGCAAGGAAGGAATTTCTCCAACTTGGATTCAGATAGGCTTGCAATTCATTCATCTAGAGTTTCAAAAACTAATAACCATACCAGGTCTCTCTCTCTCTCTCTCACACACGCACACACATACATTTATGTATATATCCATCTATCTCTATGTTTCTCTCCGGTGATGTGTACGACAACATCTGTGATGATGCATACGACAACATTTTGATAATGAGATTTTGATCTTATTTGCCTGAACTGCAGTGAGATCCATATTCCCAGGAACATATCATGCCCCGTCTCACCCATTGGAAGCCCTCTATTGCACTCAAGGTCACCACCACACCTAAATGGAAGAATGTCACCTTCACCTATATCTAGCCCACATACTACTTCGGGCTCATCCACTCCTCTTACAGGTGGCAGTGGTGCCATTCCATTTATTCACATGAACCAGTCCATCAACTTGCAAGAGGGTTTTGGAGGAATTTCAAAGCCCTCGAATGGTCTTTATGTCAATGGTCCTTCGTCCTATCATGATTCATGTCCTGACATGTTTCGAGGGAAGCAGCCAGGATCTCATATCTTCTCGGAACTGATACCCTGCGAAAATGATGTTCTGGGAAAGCAGTTTGTAAGGCATGCCCACGCAGAGCAGTATGATGGACAATCAGTTTTAGCTGATCGGGTGTCTCGCCAACTCCTTAAGGATCATGTTAAGATGAACCTTAAACTGGATTTAAGTCCCAACTCTCCTTTGCCGAACCGCACAAATGGTGTCTAACTTGTTTTGATGGAACCATCAATCAGTTCAAGCTCCCAAGTTAACCAGACCATTATCAACCATCCATCATGATGAAAGTATATTTTGTACAATAAAAACTCAAAAGTTGAAGAACAGCGGAATAAGGTTGAAGCTCCGGAGAGTTAGTGGCTGGAAGCAGACAACTCTTTTGCATGGCATGGCTTAGTGTTCAGGCTCGTATGAGATGGAACGGATTCCGGAATTATGCATATCAAGCTCACATCCTGACAAATAACATACTCTTGTAGTACATAGATGCGGTTTTGACTTGTAGAACATTGAGTGCTTGACTGATTGGAGCTATGAAATATGCTTGATTTTGGCCGACGAGGATGGCTTCTGATGATCTGATCCATTGCAGTTCCTCTGGTAAGCAAGAAACTCAAGGCAGCAAGAAATGTATATTCTTTGAGATGTTCATATAGAAGGAAAAGAAAAAGCTAAGAGGCAAATACCATTTAGCTTTGGAACAATTTTTTGGGTCTGAAACTGCTGTACAGAAGATGGAGACTATGCCGGGGCCGGACTTGTTAACGAAATAGTCAGTCGGGAGATTTTTGAAGCCTACACGTTCTGTTTTCGGCACTGATTTTTTGTGGGCTCATATGTAACATTGTATAATGCTGTCTTGAACAACCTATTTTGTTGTATCATCGTCATCATGTATGTAGTGTACATCATCACTCAAGTGAAATGAAGAAATCTAACTGCATGCTTCTCTCTTATGCCATTTCTGCCCATTTCTTACATTAAGATGTTAGAGGAAGACCAGAGGAATTGAAATCCGATGCGAATTTCCTAACGGATGATAACGAACTGAGATCCAATTCCATGGCATCAACTTTGGCACTGGGGATTGCCTTCACTATTTGTTCTCTTGCATCTTTACCGGCAGCCATGTTCCTCACTGCCATAACCACATGGGCGCCACGCAGTGCAAGAACGCGTGCGGTTTCGGTGCCAATACCACTCGATGCTCCTGCAACATCAATATGCAGAACCAAAGAGCATTTTCCCATAAGAATACGGAATAATAGTTGAAGAAAGCATACCATCTGCATATCAAACTTAAAGAAAGAAGAAGCAAATGGAAATTCCCACGCCTGTAACAATGGCGGTGAGACCAGTGGCATCAATCCCTTCAGTAACTTCTTCTGCTGTGGAAGATGATGAGAACCCTGATGGCCCTTTTCTTCTGAAGAACCACATCTTCTTCTGCTCTCACTCTCTCTCTGCACGCAAAGAGATGGGAAAATGTAGTTTTACTGACAGTTTTGGCGAAGTGTTTTTCTTTTCTTTGCTTTGGTGGTGGGTGCCTCGCTGTAGCCTCTTTGGTCTATCATGTTTTTAGTGTCTCAATTTTTTGATACGGTGATACTATCTACACACATCTTTGTTATTTTATGTCATTTGATTTTTTTTAATTTATTTAATTTGACGGTCGAAAATTAAAAGGAATGCATGACAAGTAAAAAATGGTGTGTTATACAGCACCCTTTAGATATACACAAAGTTTGAAAATGTCAATTTAATTACAACAACTATCCTCGTCTTATTCTTAATTTGGTAAGATTACCGTTGCTTCAAATTTAAACACATGACACCAAAATGATAGGATTGAAATGAATTATGTTGTTCACAATTTGGCTTATTTTCGTTTATCTTGTAATTCGGATTTAAATCTTTTGGAACAAACTCCACCGTCTTGTACACTGTTGCTAGTTATTGACATAACTTGCTGAAATTATTTCGCCTTGTGATATTTTCAATAGGTTGGACATCTATGTTTAACAACGGAATTTTGTTTCGAAGATGAAATTTCCATACTTGATACAAGATATCAAACGAAAAGCAATCTTGAATCAAAACGAAAAGGTTACGAGCAGAAAAAAGGAGTTTATTCACTTTGAAAGGATATTGTTCGACTTCTGATTTATAAGTAACAGCATTCTTGGAGTCTATTATTCAAACAACAAACAAACACCGCTAAGCGTTATTCCAGTAAGGAGAGTACACTGTATGAATCTTAGAACGCGTTGACCCTAAAAACGACACAGCACAAAGGGCTCTCCCTTGAGTATTTATACAGAGTTTAAGTCTTGCGAAGATCATTTAGTCAAATCCATGCTAAAATCCCATAGTTTCTTTGCCATCTCCACGTCTTGACCTTGTGGCCTTGGCTTGGATAGGTTACAGTCCGAGAAATATTAGCCGGTCACCCCCTTGACTTGGGGATGCAGTGCCGCGTAGCACGTCGTTGCTGCTCCCTGTAATCAACGAAGTTAATAAACTACACGACATTCTACGTTTACACGACTATTTGAAAGTTCATCATATTTCGAATTACTCAAATTCGCTTGGTATGTTGTTTGCTCTAGAGGTTCAAGCAGATGTAACTTACCTGCTGAACATTTTTAAGCACAGTTCTACCAAGCACATTAACAAGCCCTGCATCAAACCAGAAAGCCAAACGTCTGATTATCCGAAACTAAGCACGTAGATAATGAATATGTAAATTTGAGATTTGTAGATTGACGTCAATTTTGGTTCGGTTTAAACTTTAAACATACACTGAATACAAAGCCTCCTCAACAAGCGATAGTATGCAGTTTATATCGGAATACATTTAAATAAGACTAACATAGTTGGTTTTGTGAAGTGATTTACCGTTAATAATGCTGTAATAACGAAACAGATTGGTAACAATTGCACCAGGGTGAAGCGAGTTTGCGGTTATATCTGCTCCTTCTTCCTGTTGGACAATCACAAATAACAGAGTTCACTCAATACACCATGACTGCCATAAACATAAAATAAGGTAATGTGTGTTTATCTCTACATACAAAAGTACAGACGTATTTTCAGAATCACGATTCTGCTGATTTAACGTTGCGGATTACCTTTAAGCGTCTTGCAAGCTCATTAGCATGCAAAATGTTAGCAAGCTTTGATTGGCCATATGCACGAAAGCTGCTGTACCTGCAGATGGGCAGTCACAAAATCGGATTGGACTTGTATATCTCCCTCCATTCAGCATACGCTATAATGAAGGAAGCAAACCGAAAACAAATATACTACGTGACTAACTTGTGCAGAAGTATTGATATGGCATCAAAATCCAATTCCAAACTTTCTTGCTTAAGCTCCACCCGCTTTTAATCAAAATCCTATGTGTAGCTCATGCGCTAACACGCATATAATACTATCTAAATATCTAATAACTAAGAATTATCTCAATGTTACCCTGCTTGGTCGTTAATTTTATCAAAACGAATTCCTTCAGGATACGGGTTGCGGTGAGCTTCTGAGGACACATTTATGATTCTCCCTTCTTTGCCGCTTTTGCGTGCTGTTTTCTTCATAGTATCCAACAAAAGATTTGTCAAAAGAAAATGACCTGAAAAATCAGGAAAATAACCAAATAGATACAAATCAACTCTCCCGAATCAAAGAAGGATGAAAGGTTAGCTGAGTTTATTGATGCATATGCTCCGACACCAAGAGATATAAGGTCTAAAACTAGATTGGCGACAGATTAAACTAGAAGAAACATTCAGTCAATTAGAACAACTGAACCAAAAATACTTTTTACACTGTCAATGGCGTTCTGAGATTCATACAGCTGACTCTACTTAGTGCGATAAGGGTTGGCTGCTGTTGTTGTTGTTGTTTGTACTTTAAACTGTCAGTTTTACAGAGTAACAAATGCAACATACCTACGTGGTTTGTGGCGAACTGAAGTTCGATCTTGTCCTTCGAAGGCGTGAAAGGGGTTCCCATAACTCCTGCATTGTTACTTATGAAAAGACGAGTATTATTACCTAAAGTGGATTTTATGAACAAAGCCTCTTCAAGAACTTGTACCGTTTCTGTCCATTTCTTACATTAGGATGTTAAGAGGAAGACCGGAGGAATTGAAATCCGATGCGAATTTCCTAACGGATGATAACGAACTGAGATCCAATTCCATGGCATCAACTTTGGCACTGGGGATTGCCTTCACTATTTGTTCTCTTGCATCTTTACCGGCTGCCATGTTCCTCACTGCCATAACCACATGGGCGCCACGCAGTGCAAGAACACGTGCAGTTTCGTTGCCAATACCACTAGATGCTCCTGCAACGTGGATATGCAGAACCAAAGAAAATTTTCCCATAAGAACAAATAATAATAGTTGAAAAAAAAAGTAGAAGAAGCAAACGAAAACTCCCTCGCCTGTAACAATGGCGGTGAGACCAGTGGCATCAATCCCTTCAGTAACTTCCTCTGCTGTGGAAGATGATGAGAACCCAGATGGCCCTTTCCTTCTCAAGAACGACATCTTCTTCTCCTCTCTCCCTCTCTCCCTCTCCCTCCCTTTCTCCCTCCCTTTCTCCCTCTGCACGCAAAGAGAAGGGAAAGTCTCGAAGTGCTGTTTTTAGTGACAGTTTTGGTGAAGTGTTATTTTCTTTGCTTTGGTGGTGGGTGCCTCGGTGGATCCTCTATAGCCCATGTTGTCTTTCGTGTCTAATTTTTGGACACAAAGTTTGGAAATGTCGATTTAATTAGCACAACTATCATCATCTTATTCAAGAATTTATTATTCACGAGTTGACTTATTTGGGTTTATCTCGTAATTTGGATTTAATTTTGTTTTGCAAACTCCACCGTCTTGTACAATGTTTCTAGTTATTGACATAGCTTGTTGAAATTGTTTGGCATTGTGACATTTTTAATAGGTTGAACTTGGTTATGTTCGGCTTAGTTTATCCTCAAAATTGAAAACTAAACTAATAAGATTTATTCGGTTTGCCTCGTTCCAATTCTTGTTAAAATGTTTTAGAACAAACAAACCAAACCGAAGACCCGAACTAGTTCAGTTTCAATTTGGGACTTCACGGTTTTAAACTCTGGGTCAATCGAGCTCAATTTATAGGGACATGTTAACAATTCAATACTAACCACACCAATACTATTCCACAACTTGCATCTTAACATCATAGTACGACATGTGTAATATTTTATTACAAAATGCTTGATGAAATTAACTGTAAAATTCTTAGATATCAATTATATTTAATTTAGTCAGGTTTTTGATGCAAGAATTTACATTATTGAGCAAAAAAAAAAAAAAAAAGAGGATATAATAGTAAGTACACTATTAAAAAAAACATCTATAAAAATAGATAAAATAAAGATTCTGTTTTTGTTCCCTCTTACTTAGGGGTGAAAGTTGTTGTGTTTGACTCATACATTTGTGAGTAATTATGAGTCATGTGTTGACAACAATTGAAGACATGATGACTACCACAAGCAAAGTTATACTTTATAGACTAGGTATAGACTTTGGTGCATGCTAGGTATGCTAGGTGATGATTATGTCATGTTAACTTAAGACTTTTTGGTTTTGGTTGTTGGCATAGTTGCTAGTGTATGCCTATAACTAGATGCAATGTTTGTGCATTTAGTAATGCTTAGAAAGTGGGAAGGTAAGCATCATAGAAGCATCCAAGGAGAGAGCATTAGGCTCTCTCATGGGAAAGGTTGAACATGGGTTGAGAGAAAATCAAGAGAGCTAGAGTGAAAAGTATTCTAATGAAAGAACTCTTGGGGTAGAGTGAGGCTCTTGGGAAAATTCTATGAGTGGGTGTGCAAGGGATTTGGGATTGAGTTATGTTGATTTAACTCATGTGTACTTGTACTGTTATTCATAGTGAAGAGCAATATCTCTTCGGGGACGTAAGCATGTTTTTGTTGAATCTCGTAAATTTCTCGGTGACTTTATTTCTTATATTTTATTCTGTTCAACTGAGTGTGATTTGGTGAGGTTGTAATCTGAATCTCGTTTCCGCATTAACGAACGGGCCAAGGCACAACAAAAGTTTGATTGAAAATTTCCATCTAAATCGAAAATTTCTATTCTTAGTTTGAATATTTTTCGATTCTGAAATTTTTTGATCACATCTGAATATACCTATTAGATCCGAAATTTCTCAAACTTAGTAATATATATATATATATATATATATATATATATATATATATATATATATATATATATATACAGAGAGCTTAAGGGGAGGGATCCCCATTTTTTGAAAAAAATGGGGATTAGGTGTGGGGCCCACTTCACATCAAATTTCAACGATCCGAACCGTCTATTTTGTTAGTCTCGATTCATAGATTATCCTTGCAAAAATTCAATTCAATCCGAAACCATTTGCCTATTTAATTATCAATATCAAATTTCATATTTTCTTATATAACAAAGTATTCGTTCATTTCCTTGAACCCAATTAGATGTCTTAAACATTTCCAATTTAGCTAATATTTTGCAAGGATGATCTATGAATCGAGACTAACAAAATAGACGGTTCGGATCGTTGAAATTAGATGTGAAGTGGACCCCACACCTAATCCCCATTTTTTTCAAAAAATGGGGATCCCTCCCCTTAAGCTCTCTGTATATATATATATATATATATATATATATATATATATATATAGCATGCATATTCTTATTTTATCATGTTTATTCTTAATTTTAGATATTCTTTATTTCATATTGTATTTTAATCATACTATTATATATTAAAAATGACATAGCTTGTTGAAATTGTTCGGCCTTGTGATATTTTCAGTAGGTTGGACATCTGTGTTTAACATAGTATAATGCTGTCTTGCACTACCTGTTTTGTTGTATCATCGTCATCATGTATGTAGTGTACATCATCACTCAAGTGTAACGAAGAAATCTTACTGCATGGTTCTCTCTTTTACTTCTTCAACTTCTCTGGTCTTTTCGTAACGAATATCAAGTGAATTTGTCATCAGTCCATCAATAAGCACCCGAACAACGGCATTTTGTTTCGAAGATGAAATTCCTAAACTTGATACAAGATATCAAACGAAAAGTAATCTCGAATCAAAACGACAAGGGTTCGAGCAGAAAAAAGGAGTTTATTCACCACAAACCACCACCACTAAGCATGATCCCAGCAAGTGAGATCGGCTATATAAATCTTAGAACAGAACAGCGCAAAGCGCATTCTTTTAAGTCTTTATATAGAGTTTAAGTTTTTAGAAGATCATTTAGTCAAATCCATGCTGAAATCCCATAGTTTCTTTGCCATCTCCGCATCTTGACCTTGTCGACTTGGCTTGGATAGGTTACTGTCCCGAAAATATTCGCCCGTCACCCCCTTGACTTGTGGATGCAGTGCCACATAGCACGTCGTTGCCGCTCCCTGTAATAGACAAAGTTAATAAACAACACGACATTCTACGTTTAAACGACTATTTGAAAGTTCATCATATTTCAAATTACTCAAATTCGCTTGGTATGTTGTTTGCTCTAGAGGTTCATGCAGATGTAACTTACCTGCTTAACATTTTTAAGCACAGCTCTACCAAGCACCTTAACAAGCCCTGCATCAAACCAGAAAACCAAACGTCTGATTATCCGAAACTAAGCACATAGATAGTGAATGTGTAAATTTGAGATTTGTAGATAGACGTCAATTTTGGTTCGGTTTAAACTTTAAACATACACTGAACACAAAGCCTCTTCGACAAGCGATAGTATGCAGTTTATATCCGAATTCTACATTTAAATAAGACTCCCTTAGTTGGTTTAGCGAAGTGATTTACCGTTAATAGCACTGTTATAACGAAACAGATTGGTAACAATTGCACCAGGGTGAAGCGAGTTTGCAGTTATATCAGCTCCTTCTTCCTGTTGAACAATCACAAATAACGGAGTTCAATCAACACACAATGTGTGTTTATCTCTGCACATAAAAGTACAGACATAGTGAACCGATATATGCAAGCGGGTATTTTCAGAATCACGATTCTGCTGGTTTAACGTTGCTGATTACCTTTAAGCGTCTTGCAAGCTCATTAGCGTGCAAAATGTTAGCAAGCTTCGATTGGCAATATGCACGAAAGTTGCTGTACCTGCAGATAGGCAGAAGTACTGATATGGCATCAAAATCCAAATCCAAACTTATTTGTTGCATAAGCTCCTTCCGTATTTAATCAAAATTTTATGCATGACTCTTGCGGTAACACGTAACTAATAACTAAGAATCATCTCAATGTTACCCTTGTTGGTCGTTAATTTTATCAAAACGAATTCCTTCAGGATACGGGTAGCGGTGACCTTCTGAGGACACATTTACGATTCTCCCTTCTTTGCCGCTTTTGCATGCTGTTTTCTTCATAGTATCCAACAAAAGATTTGTCAAAAGAAAATGACCTGCAGAATCAGGAACATAACCAAAAAGATACAAATCAACCCCTCCGAATCAAAGAATTATGAACGGTTGGCCGAGTTTATCGATGCATATGCTCCAACACCGACTGTTAAAAGAAGGTCTAAAACTAGATTGGCAACAGTTAAACTGGAAGTAACATTCAGTCAATTAGGACATCTTAACCAACAATACTTTCGTAAAATGTCACTGGCGTTCTAGGATTCATATTGCCGACCCCACTAAGTGAAAAATGATTAGTTGTTGTTGTTTGTGATAACAGTATATAAAGCAAGCATAACAGCTTGTGATCGTGTGGTTGTAATAGTGACAAGTGTAGTCATCTTGTAATCATTGTGATAGCTTAGAAAGTAAGCAATCTAGTTAGCTATATACTATATAACTATCATTGTAAGAAGATGAAAAGAGTTAATGTGAAAAACAAATATCTTCTCTGTCTAAAATTCTATTTCTCTCTCTGAATATTCATTTCTTCTTCTGCAAGAATACATCTCCTCTATACCTGTCGATATCTTTACATGGTATCAGAGCGCCGGAAAAGCTTCATGCTTCACGGTTTCTTGATCTTGGTTCTTCTGCTTCCGCTCTGTTTCTTCTATTTCTTGATTTTTTAGGGTTCTCATTTCCCTTTTCTTCTCTGGTTCTCGGTGTTTACGATACTGCACACCAGGTGTTTGTTCTTTTGTCTCAGTGACATTTTCTTCGAGTTCTTGATTCCTATTCGATCATGGTGACTGCTACACAATTGCAGATTCTTCAATCTCCCATTACCTCTCTCATCTCATCAGTTTCATCTTCTGTTTCTGTGAAACTTGATGATTCAAATTACCTCACATGGCATTTTCAGATGGAGCTTCTTCTCGATGGTCATGGCATTATGGGGTTTGTCGATGGTACAAATCCTTGTCCTTCGAATCTGAGTGATTCAACTGAGTCTTCCAGTGATTTGCATACCAGTGATGCTTTCAAGATTTGGAAAATGCATGATCGGGCTCTCATGCAACTCATCACTGCCACATTATCTCCTTCTGCGATTTCGTGTGCTATCGGTAGCACGAGTGCTCGGGACTTATGGGTGCGTCTTAAAGAACAATTTTCAATTGTTACTCGGGCTACAATTTTTCAGATGAAATCTGAGTTGCAGAATATTAAGAAAGGTACAGATTCCATTTCCTTATACCTTCAACGCATTAAAGAAGCTCGTGATTACTTGGCTGCTGCTGGGGTTATGTTTGCTGATGATGATATTGTGATTTTAACTCTTAATGGTCTGTCTTCCGAATACAATACATTGCGATCCATTATTAGAGGTCGGGAGAATGTTATTTCTATGAAGGATCTTCGCTCCCAATTGCTTGCTGAAGAAGCAATGCTTGCTAATGTTTCTGTTACTCCTTTCCTGTCTGCAATGGTAGCTAGCAATATGTCTGTTTCGTCTAAGTCTTCTCAATTCGAGGCCAATTCACCTCATGATAATTACTCCAACACTGGTCCTTCATCAAATGGTGGTTCGTATGGGTCTCAAGGAAGTTTTTATCAATACAATGGGTCTGGTTCCAAGCCTCCTTACCACAGGAACAAGGGTAAAGGCAAGTATCAATACAACTCCCGGTTTGGTAATGCCAAGTCTAGTTCTTTTCATAACAATGCCCCTGGTATTCTTGGTTCCTCTCCACCAACGGCACAAGGGTTTTTTCAGTCTTCTTGTCAAATTTGTGGCAAATTTGGACATCTAGCTGTTACTTGTCGGTTTCGAAATACTGAGAATTCTATTACAGAGGCTTGTCAAATCTGTGGGAAAAAGAATCACAGTGCTCCTTTCTGTCATTTTCGAAATGCCAATCTCCAAGCTCAGCAAGTGTCAGCTATGCATGTTGCTGGTCCATCCTCTGTTCCGAGTGCTAATTCTCAACAAGTGTGGCTTACAGATTCTGGGGCTACATCTCACATGACTGCTGATCTTAATCAGTTGTCGTTGGCCTCTCCATTTCCTTCCAATGAGACAATTCAAACTGCTGGAGGTGGTGCAGGTTTATCAATTTCCCACATTGGTTCCTCAACTTTACATACACCTTTCAAACCCCTGCATCTTAATTCAGTCTTATATGTTCCTCAACTCTCTCAGAATTTGTTATCTGTGCATAAATTGTGTCTGGATAATAACTGCTGGTTAATCTATGATGCTTTCTGTTTTTGGATCCAGGACAAAGCCACAGGGAGGATCCTCTTCAAGGGACATTGTAGTAATGGACTGTATCCTATTCCTCTACCAGTTTCATACCGTTCTTCCTTACCCAACGTACACGCTGCTTTCCTTGGACAACATGTGTCTTCGAGTCTTTGGCATAGTAGATTAGGACACCCATCCAATTCTATAGTATCTGCCATATTACGCAAATGCAATGTATCTGATATATCTGATAGTAAGTCTGTGATGTGTCACTCTTGTCTAGAAGGGAAATTTTGTAAATTGCCATTTGTGGATTCTGTCTCTAAGTCCCTGCATCCTTTTGATACTATTCATAGTGATGTATGGGGTCCTTCTCCTTGTAACTCTGTAGAGGGTTTTAGATACTATGTGACATTCATTGATGAATGCACTAGACATTGTTGGATATTTCCTCTCATCAATAAAAGTGATGTTTGTTCAACTTTCATTGCCTTTTACAATTTTGTGTTCAATCACTTTGCTATTTCTGTTAAAACTTTACAAAGTGATGGGGGAGGTGAATATATTAGCAAGTCATTTCAACAATTTCTTGCATCCAAAGGTATTAAACACCAATTGTCCTGTCCATACACCCCTGAACAAAATGGTCTAGCTGAAAGGAAGCATAGACATATTGTTGACACAGCTATAACCCTTTTACAAACTGCTTCCTTGCCTTCAAAATTCTGGTCTTTTGCATGCCAAGTTGCTGTCTATCTTATTAACAGAATGCCAACACCTGTTTTACACAACAAATCTCCATTTGAGTTGTTGTTTAAAGATGTCCCAGCTATCAATCATCTTCGGGTTTTTGGATGTTCCTGTTTCCCACTCTTAAAACCTTACAATTCCAACAAGTTACAGCCTAAAACAACAAAATGTGTCTTTTTAGGTTATGCCTCCAGATACAAAGGCTACTTATGTTATGAAGTGAGACATCAAAAAATGTACATATCTAGGCATGTTATTTTTGATGAGGGTGAATTTCCTTATGCCATGTTGTCTTCCAAAACCTTAACTTCATCATCCTTTACTCCTCTTTTGTCACCTTCTATTTCTCTGCCTTCTGTCACACATGATAACCAGGTTGTCTCCATAGCATCTACATCTACTTCACCTACACTTGAGTCCATTTCTACCCCAACACATGCTGAATCCATTACTGCACCGTCCATACAGTCTGTGCTTCCTTCTTCCCCTGTGGCTGCAGTCCTGTCCTCTGGATCCAATCCTCATGATCATACTGAGATTTCTTCAGAGTTTCAACCTGAGAGTTTGCAAGTGGTTTCTTCTATTCCACCTATGAATACACATGCCATGCAGACAAGATCCAAAAATGGTATCTTCAAGCCTAAAGCTTTTCTCTCTAAAATTGAAGCTGATATTCCAATTGATTTAACTCAGGTGGAACCCTCAACATATAAGTCTGCTCTTTCATCCTCAGTATGGTGTGCAGCTATGAAAGAAGAGCTCTCTGCTTTGCATTCTCAAGGAACTTGGTCATTAGTTCCTCTTCCTTCAAACAAGAATTTGGTTGGGTGTAAGTGGGTCTTCAAGATTAAAAGAGATGCAGATGGGAACATTTCTAGATATAAGGCACGCCTTGTTGCCAAAGGCTTCAATCAAGAAGAGGGTCTTGACTATGGGGAGACCTTTAGTCCAGTTGTTAAACCTACAACTGTGAGGTTAGTTTTGGCTTTAGCTGCACAATTTGGTTGGTCTTTACGGCAACTCGATGTGAAGAATGCTTTTCTTCATGGTATTTTACAAGAAGAGGTCTATATGTCTCAACCTCCGGGTTTTGTTGACTCTCACCAGTCTTCTCATGTTTGTCGGTTACATAAGTCTCTATATGGCTTAAAACAAGCCCCACGGGCTTGGAATGAGAGGTTTACCAACTTTTTGCCTTCTTTGGGTTTTCTTACAACATTTTCAGACTCCTCATTATTTGTGAAACATGTTGGCAACTCTGTGGTCATTCTCTTGCTCTATGTGGATGATATAATCATCACAGGAAGTGCTACTGCAGCTATTACTGATGTTATCCAGGCTTTAGCTCAGGAATTTGATATTAAGGATTTGGGACTCCTTCATTACTTCTTAGGCATCCAAATTACTTATCATTCCACTGAATTATTTCTCTCCCAGGCTAAGTATATTACTGATTTGCTTCATAAGACTGATATGAGTCTTTCCAAACCGTGTCATACCCCTTGTCTGCCGTATACCAGGTTACTTAAAGATGATGGGACACCCTTTCACAATCCAGCATTGTATCGCAGTGTGGTGGGGGCTTTGCAATATCTTACATTTACAAGACCCGACATTGCTTTCTCCGTGCATCAGGTATGTCAGTTCATGCATTGTCCCATGGAGTCTCATTTTCTTGCTGTGAAGAGAATCCTCAGATATCTGAAAGGCACGATGGATTATGGTGTTCACTTCAGCAAAGGAGATTTATGTTTACATGCCTTCAGTGATGCTGACTGGGCTGGGGATCCCAATGACCGACGGTCAACTACAGGTTTGGTGGTCTATTTGGGGTCTAGTCCCATTTCTTGGTCTTCCAAGAAACAAAATACAGTTTCTAAATCCTCCACTGAAGCTGAATACCGAGCACTTTCATCCACTACTGCAGAGATTGACTGGATCAAGCAACTTTTGCAGTTTCTTCGGATTGATGTTTCATGTCCTGTCACTTTATTTTGTGACAATCTGTCTGCTATAGCCTTGGCTTATAATCCAGTTATGCACCAAAGGACAAAGCACATTGAGGTAGACATCCATTTTGTTCGAGAACGGGTTGCCAAGAAGCTGCTTCAACTTCAGTTTGTTTCTTCAAATGAACAATTTGCCGATATTCTCACCAAGGGATTGTCTACTCCATTGTTTCAGACCCACTGTTCCAATCTCAGGTTGAGCAAACCTCCTCCTGTGATTGAGGGGGGATGATAACAGTATATAAAGCAAGCATAACAGCTTGTGATCGTGTGGTTGTAATAGTGACAAGTGTAGTCATCTTGTAATCATTGTGATAGCTTAGAAAGTAAGCAATCTAGTTAGCTATATACTATATAACTATCATTGTAAGAAGATGAAAAGAGTTAATGTGAAAAACAAATATCTTCTCTGTCTAAAATTCTATTTCTCTCTCTGAATATTCATTTCTTCTTCTGCAAGAATACATCTCCTCTATACCTGTCGATATCTTTACAGTTTGTACTTTAAACTTTCGGTTTTACTGAGTAACAAATGCAACATACCTACGTGGTTTGTCGCGAACTGAACTTCGATCTTGTCTTTAGAAAGCGTGAAAGGGGTTGCCACTCCTGCATTGTTACTTATAAAAAGACAAGCTATTATTACCGGAGGTGGATTTTACGAACTAAGCCTATTCAAGAACTTGAAACATTTCTGTCCATCACTTACATTAGGATGTTAAGAGGAAGACCAGAGGAATTGAAATCCGAGGCGAATTTCCTAACGGATGATAACGAACTGAGATCCAATTCCATGGCATCAACTTTGGCACTGGGAATTGCCTTCACTATTTGTTCTCTTGCATCTTTACCGGCAGCCATGTTCCTCACTGCCATAACCACATGGGCGCCACGCAGTGCAAGAACGCGTGCAGTTTCGGTGCCAATACCACTAGATGCTCCTGCAACATCAATATGCAGAACCAAAGAGCATGTTCCCATAAGAACAAGGAACAATAGTTGAAGAAAGTATACCATCTGCATATCAAACTTAAAGAAAGAAGCAGCAAATAGAAGTTCCCTCACCTGTAACAATGGCGGTGAGACCAGTGGCATCAATCCCTTGAGTAACTTCTTCTGCTGTGGAAGATGATGAGAACCCAGATGGCCCCCTTCTTCTGAAGCACCACATCTTCTTCTTCTCTCTCCCTCTGCAGCAAAGAGATGAGAAAGTCTCGAAGTGTAGTTTATAGTGACAGTTAGTTGAAGTGTTCTTTTCTTTTCTCTTTCGTGTCTAATTTATGGACACAAAGTTTGGAAAGGTCAATTTAATTAGCACAATAATCATCATCTTATTCACTAATTTGTTGTTCACGATTTCACTTATTTGGGTTTATCTTGTAATTTGGATTTGATTTTTTTGAGCAAACTCCACCGTCTTGTACACTATTTCTAGTTGTGGACATAGTTTTTTTTTTTTTTTTTTTAACAAGCGACATTATCTACACTCAAGGGAAGAAGTTGAGCTTAGCCTCACAATGAACTGGCAATAATATGATTCAGATTCGCCTTTGATGAGAATCGAACCTAAGATCTCACTTACAAACGAAAAGAAATACCACTAGACCGTAGTACTAGTGGCAATTGTGGACATAGCTTGTTGAAATTGTTTGGTATTGTATCGTTTTCAGTAGGTTGGAATTCTTTATTTCATATTATGTGTTTTTTTTTTGAACAATTTATATTATCTACACTAAGGGGAGGGAGTGGATTTAACCTCACAATGGGCTAGCAATAATATAGTTCAAATTCGCCTTTGGCGAGAATCGAATATAAGACCTCTTACTTACCAGTGATAAGGAATATCACTAGACCGTATCATATTATGTGTTTTAATCATGCTATTATATATTAAAAACGAAGAGTACATATTATCATACGTACTATTTTATATTGTCTAATATGATTTTACGTCATACACACCTGAGATGACATGCAAATATCACAAAAATTTGGAAAAAAAATAATTGAATAGTGGATATATAAAAATTTGAAAATTTCCAAAGTCTTGCAAAAATATAAGAGATCCGAATTATGAGATAAAACGATTTCGAAATTTTTCATAAATTCCGATTTTCGAATTAGAACTATAATTTGATTTCGAAATTTTTTAAATTGAAATTGGAATGCTTGTTTCCGATCCAATCCCACCTAAAATCAGTGCCATGCATGAAATATATGACAAAGGTGAAGAGTCCACGAAAATAAAACAAACGAGGAGAAAAATCACTGTGGGCGTGGCCTATTTTACCAAAACCTCACCCAACCCACGTGATACTGGGCATCTCACTACCCGAGCCGCCCAAACACTAGCCGGGCCGATCACCTCCTCCATCCAAGTCCGAAAGGTCCGAAACCCTAACTACCAGCACGTGCGAGGGCGCCTCCTTCTTTGATGGAGTCACGTGCCGGAAACAACCGCGCAGAGACTCCAAATCGTGATATAGCTGGAAGAAGTAGTTTGTTTCTAGACTAACTCTTGGTGGAATGTAAATGGAGAGTTGTAATTTCTTTACAAAGGCTGGTGCATAGTGGTCAGAATAAGCAGTGTAGAAAATAAATAGAAGATATGGCTAGGACTGCCACACCTGGGGTTATTGGTTCTGTGGGTTGCATGTGTGGTAGTTCAAGCTAAGATGATATAGGAGTCTCCGTTGTGTTTCTCTTTTGACTCCCTCCTGAATTTCCTTATGTTTTGTGCAATTAGATGAAATCTTACATCTGGCTTCAAACTGCTGATGGCTCCATCCAACAAGTAGAAGAAGAGGTTGCCATGTTTTGTCCCATGATATGCTTGTAGTTTCCTTTTCTGTTCTTACATGATATTATTTTCCAGTTGACAATCAACGGTGAAAATCTTATGTAGAAAACTTGGAGAAAATATTGCTACCCTTTATGTGGCCGAAAAAGGGTGGTTTTGATAGTCTTTTATCCATCATCATCATGTACATGGTGAAGTCAGAAGTAATTTATGTGTTTGATAGAATTGTTATTGTTGGTATTCAAAGTTTACTAACTCAATACAAAAAATATGTGGGTGATAAGTTTTCTAACTTTATCACACATCTCACTATCACTCTCAATAAAATTGGACAAGGAAAGAAAGAAGTAAATGAAGAAGCAAACTTTTGTGTTGGACAAACTGCACGGCAAACAAACAAAACACTTTAATATATTTAATAAGAGTTTACAAACTCAATTGCTTACAAGCTGAAATGGAAATGGGATTCTGAGAGCAGTTCCACCGTGTCTAAGGCCCCCTAGGGCTATCCACTATTTAATTCACCTCATGAACAGTAACTGCCCTTAATAAACAGTAATTGCCTTTTACATCTCCACCCCTACATTGAATTACCATGGCAATTGATAATAAAATATTAATATTTTTTTCCTCACCCAATCCATCAAACATCCCAATCACCTTTCCCTTTCCCCCCTAATTTGACCTGTTATTCCTTTGTCTCTCTCCCTCTCTCTCGTTTCTTTCTATCTCTCTTTCCCTTTTTCCCCTCATTTGACCTTTTTTCCCGTCATTCCACCATCATCATCTCTCTTTTTCTCTGCTTTCATTCCCTCCTTCTTCCCCAATCTTTGTCTTCCTCTTCCACTTCCCTTCTCTCTACGTCTCTCTGGCGAAGATATCACACATAGCGGCAACTGCTCACATGGACTAGAATTTCTCCTCAATTTCTAGCGACTCGTTCTAAGTCCCAGCCATGAATCCTGAATAGTGAGCTCAATCCGACGATTCTTCTTTTTTTTTTTTTAAATTTATTGCTTGATTTATTTGTTGCCGATCGAATTTGATCCTATATGAGGTGGTTTAAAACTACAGTTTTATTGGAAAATTTAGTTTAATTTAATTTTCTGAAATTGATTCTGTATAGTTGATGTTTTTCGTTCGGATTGAGGGTTTGGGTGTGTAGATCCAGGTCAAATGAGGGGAAGGAGGATGGGGAGATGTCAAGCTCGGCGCATGCACCAATGCCGCACACCAACCATATGTCACACAGCCCTCAGGCTCTCGGGCGAGCGATTCCTGTCGGGCCTCTCCCTCGGGCATGCTCGGGCTCCCTTGCCAGCACACGCTAGACCACCTTCCTCGGGCTATCTGGCCCTGTTTGAGAGCCAGTCCATCGAGCTATTGCCCACGGTGGAACTGCTCTGATGTAATATCCTAAAGCCTTACAAGAGGCTTAGTTATACATGCAAAAAGTGACGAACCACTTAAGTGCTTTTAATAAAAAAATACAACACATGCAATGAATGATGGTGTTTACCATCTTTACACCCTTTCACACATGCACCACCTTTGGATGCACACACACATGCAGCTTTTCTAAAAGCAGTTCAGCTATCACATGGCAGCACACTGCTGTCTTGTAATCACCTTTCGGCTGACAGATGGAGGGAGCAATGATGTTTGTAGTTGTAGGTGAACAACCTGGAAAGAACTAATAGCTAGCTTTAACCATTGACAACCTGTTTTTATTTGAATTTCCAACAGTTATCATGTGCATGAGCGCAAAACTTTTGATGAGAAATTTATTCGAATGGATACAAAAAAGTTATGTGAATTGACGTCCGCTGCTGACAGCCTCCAGTTGAAGCCTTTGGTTGATCTCACCAGCCGAGCACTTGCTTGAATTATTGAAGTAAAAACACCTGAGGAGATACGCGAGACATTTCATTTACCATATGACCTCACAGAGGTTTTTTAGTATCAGAAGTTTTATTTTTTATTTCCTTCCATCCATGTTTTTCATGTATATATGGTTCAATCCAGGAGGAGAAGTTGGAACCTCTGAGAAACATAACTGTTGATCCACGTATCCGGCTCCTTAACCGGTTATATGCTAGAAAGAGGAAAGAATTAAAAGAGCGAGAGAAACTGAAGGTGCTTACTTTTACTTGACGAGTTTGAAGCCTTTACCATATGTTAAATGCGATATATGTGGTAATTTTATATTTCACAATGTTTATCATTTGAGTTGTGCAAAGTATAAACAAAATGATAGTATAATAGTATTCAGCCGTCAATAGAATGATAGTGATAATGCATGACATGTTCAGAAAAATCATCTAATTCAGAATACAAGTGGAAGGTGCTCTTACAAGTGAAGTCAAGGCAGAGAGGATGATGCGGTATCACCGGTAGAGGAATGTCTCGTAGCTTGAATCGTATGCCTCGTTCCTATGTCCTGAGGGGGCGCAAAACAAACATGAGTGGACCAAGTTGATATATATATATATATATATATATATATATATATATATATATATATATATATATAATACTGAAACAGTTATTCAACAACGTACTAACCCCCAAAGTTTTATGGAAACTCAATAGTATAATATGTAATAGGTTTTTCTGAAAACCCTAGCATGCCATAAAACCTTCGTAAAACATATATCGTATATAGTGTGTTAAATAGCTGTATTATAATCGACCGAAGCCACTACATCACCCGACTAGTAGGCCAAATATATGAATATCTTCCGACTTGTAGCCACTACCTCACCCGACCCGTAGGCCAAATAAATATCTTCCGACGTGTAGGCCACTACATCACCCGACCGAAGATAATATAAGTATCATCGCCCGTAGGCAGAATAATGACCACTAGATAAGCACAAAAACATTGAATATAATCTTTCCAACATAAGTATATATCTCAATGGAGTTTAGTAGCTCAAACATCATATCTCAAAACATCTTCATAGTATATAGTCATCCATCATATATACTACAAAGAGTGTAAATTCGATAAAGTATGGTATTCCAAAATATTCTTAGTAAAGCATGATATCTCATAAAGTGTAAAACCAATTTACTCATAAACATTTCATAAAACGTAACTATTAAATCATGCTTTTCATGTATGCATTTCTAATAGTAAAATCATGCATTTTAGAAGGGGTCCACTAACAGATACTCTGTCACAGAAGAGCCATGCGAAATAGGAATGATGGAATTGCCGCTAATAATCGCACCTAAGCACATAAAGGGTCCAATTAATAAAACTAACAATTGAATTTTGGAAAACGAACATCATAAACGGATTCAAGACGTCGAAAAACATAAAGGGGATCTCGGGTACCCTCACGTGCTGTTGCAAGGTGGTGACTCTGGCGGCCATGCGCCGCTGGAAAGTTGGTCGGAAAAGTCACCGGTGCCGCCGTGGACGGCGACGTCCACGGCGACGCGTGTGCTCTATGTGCCAACACCGGCAACCCTTCACGTGCGCCCACACACACCCTCACGCGCGGCCTGGGGTATGGGTTAGTTGGGTTTGGCCCTAGGGTTTGTTGGGTTTGGGCCTGAGCTTTGGGCTTATGTCAAAATGGTTTGGGCCAATGGTTTAATGGGCCAAAGGCCCAAGTTCTACACGGCCAAAGGGCCTAGGTTCAAAAGGATTTAGGATGGGGTTTTAACAGGCTTTGGACTTGAAAGCTCGGCTCAAGTCACTGGGTTTGAGGATTTTAATGGGTTGGGTTTGGTTGCTCAGTGAGCCAAAACCCTTAGGCTTTGGGTTAAAAGGTTTGGGCCAAAAGACTTGGGTTGCCGGGTTTAGGTTGTTTGACCAAGTTTCGACGAAAAAGGAAGACGGAGCTTCCCTAGCTCTGTTCAAATCCTATTCTCAATCCTAGGGTGCGATCTAGGTACCAAATTGAAGTGTAGGACGAGAGGAAGAGTTTCGTACCTATATCACGTCGTGAGGTGGCCAAAGTTGGTCAGATTTTGACTCAAAAGCCATAGGGCTCGCCGGAGAGGTTTGGGTGGCCTCTAGGTGTCTCGATGCTTTGTAGAGACGAAGGAGAGAGAGAGAAGGTCCACTCAATGTTGGTGGTGGTGTCGTGGTTCTTTGGGTGTGCGGGTGGGTGTGTGTGTTGCCGGGAAGGGAGAAGGAGATAAGTCCGAGAGATAGGGAGAGTGAGTTGAGAAAGAGCTTGGGGGAGAGAATAGAGAATGATATAAGGGATGGGGGGTGGTGCCACGTGGCAAGCAGAGAGAGCAGAAGAGTTGTAAAATAATGACAAAAAAAATCTAAAAAAGGGAAGGGGAATCCGGATAGGATGGGAGGATAAGGGGCAAAAATGTCATTTCATAATTCCGTTAAAATGACAAAATACATAATTTGGGACGGGATTTCACATAATTTGTCATTAGTCAATCAATAAGCACACGAACAACATAATTTTGTTTCGACGATGAAATTTCTAAACTCGATACTAGAAATCAAACAAAAAGCAACCTCGAATCAAAACGACAAGGCTTTGAGCAGAAAAAGAAGATTATTCAGCTTGAAAAGATATTGTTCAACTTTTGAATTATAAGTTACAGCATTCTTTGAGTCTATTATTCAACAACAAACAACCACCACTAAGCATTATCCCTGTAAATAGGGTTGGTTGTATGAATCTTATAACGACACAGTGCAAATGGCACTTTCTTAAGTTTTTATATAGAGTTTTAAGTTTTGAGTAGATCATTTAGTCAAATCCATGCTAAAATCCCATAGTTTCTTTGCCATCTCCACGTCTTGACCTTGTGGCCTTGGCTTGGATAGGTTACAGTCCGAGAAATATTCACTGGTCACCCCCATGACTTGTGGATGCAGTGCCACGTAGCACGTCGTTGCTGCTCCCTGTAATCGACGAAGTTAATAATCAACATTACATTATACGTTTAAACGACTAATATTGGAAAGTTCATCATATTTCGAATTACTCAAGTTCGCTTGGTATGTTGTTTGCTCAAGAGGTTCAAGCAGACGTAACTTACCTGCTGAGCATTTTTAAGCACAGCTCTACCAAGCACGTTAACAAGCCCTGCATAAAACCAGAAAGCCAAACGTCTGATTATCCGAAACTAAGCATGTAGATAATGAATATGTAAATTTGAGAGTTGTAGATTGACGTCAAATTTGGTTCGGTTTAAACTTTAAACATACACTGAATACAAAGCCTCCTCAACAAGCGATAGTATCGGAATACATTTATATAAGACTAACATAGTTGGTTTTGTGAAGTGATTTAACGTTAATAATGCTGTAATAACGAAACAGATTGGTAACAATTGCACCAGGGTGAAGCGAGTTTGCAGTAATATCAGCTCCTTTTTCCTGTTGGACAATCACAAACAACAGAGTTCACTCAATGCACCATGACTGCCATAAACATAAAAAAAAACAAGGTAATGTGTGTTTATCTCTACATATAAAAGTACAGACGTATTTTCAGAATCACGATTCTGCTGATTTAACGTTGCGGATTACCTTTAAGCGTCTTGCAAGCTCATTAGCATGCAATATGTTAGCAAGCTTTGATTGGCCATATGCACGAAAGCTGCTGTACCTGCAGATGGGCAGTCACAAAATCGGATTGGACTTGTATCAATCTCCCTCCATTCAGCATACGCTATAATGAAGGAAGCACACTGAAAACAAATATACTACGTGACTAACTTGTGCAGAAGTACTGATATGGCATCAAAATCCAATTCCAAACTTTCTTGCTTAAGCTCCACCCGCTTTAATCAAAATCCTATGTGTGGCTCATGCGCTAACACGCATATAATACTATCTAAATATCTAAAAACTAAGAATTATCTCAATGTTACCCTGCTTGGTCGTTAATTTTATCAAAACGAATTCCTTCAGGATACGGGTTGCGGTGAGCTTCTGAGGACACATTTACGATTCTCCCTTCTTTGCCTCTTTTGCGTGCTGTTTTCTTCATAGTATCCAACAAAAGATTTGTCAAAAGAAAATGACCTGAAAAATCAGGAAAATAACCAAATAGATACAAATCAACTCTCCCGAATCAAAGAGGGATGAAAGGTTAGCTGAGTTTATTGATGCATATGCTCCGACACCGAGAGATAAAGGGTCTAAAACTAGATTGGCTACAGATTTAACTGGATGAAACATTCAGTCAATTAGAACAGCTTAACCAAAAATACTTTTTAAGCTGTCAATGGCGTTTTAGGATTCATACAGCTGACCCTACTTAGTGCGATAAGGGTTGGCTGCTGTTGTTGTTGTTGTTTGTACTTTAAACTGTCAGTTTTACAGAGTAACAAATGCGACATCCTACGTGGTTTGTGGCGAACTGAAGTTCGATCTTGTCCTTCGAAGGCGTGAAAGGGGTTCCCATAACTCCTGCATTGTTACTTATGAAAAGACGAGTATTATTACCTGAAGTGGATTTTATGAACAAAGCCTCTTCAAGAACTTGTACCGTTTCTGTCCATTTCTTACATTAGGATGTTAAGAGGAAGACCGGAGGAATTGAAATCCGATGCGAATTTCCTAACGGATGATAGCGAACTGAGATCCAGTTCCATGGCATCAACTTTGGCACTGGGGATTGCCTTCACTATTTGTTCTCTTGCATCTTTACCGGCTGCCATGGTTCTCACTGCCATAACCACATGGGCGCCACGCAGTGCAAGAACGCGTGCAGTTTCGGTGCCAATACCACTAGATGCTCCTGCAACATCGATATGCAGAACCAAAGAAAATTTTCCCATAAGAACAAATAATAATAGTTGAAAAAAAAAGTAGAAGAAGCAAACGAAAACTCCCTCGCCTGTAACAATGGCGGTGAGACCAGTGGCATCAATCCCTTCAGTAACTTCCTCTGCTGTGGAAGATGATGAGAACCCAGATGGCCATTTCCTTCTCTTCTCAAGAACCACATCTTCTCTCTCCCTCCCTCCCTCCCTCCCTCTGCACGCAAAGAGAGGGAAAGTCTCGAAGTGCGGTTTTTAGTGACAGTTTTGGTGGAAGTGTTATTTTCTTTGCTTTGGTGGTAGGTGCCTCGGTGGAGCCTCTGTAGCCTATATTGTCTTTCGTGTCTAATTTATTCGGTTTGCCTCGTTCCAATTCTTGTCAAAATATTTTATTACAAAATGCTTGAATGAAATTAATTGTAAAATTCTTAGATATCAATTATATTTAATTTAGTCAGGTTTTTTATGCAAGAATTTACATTATTGAGCAAAAAAAAATTAGGATAAAATAGTACGTACATTATTAAAAAAAAACATCTATAAAAACTGATAAAACAAAGATTCTGTTTTTGTTCCCTCTTACTTAGGGGTGAAAGTTTGATTGAAAATTTCCAATCTAAATCGAAAATTTCTATTCTTAGTCTGAATATTTTCGGTTTTGAATTTTTTTTATCACATCTAAATATACCTATTAGATCCGAAATTTCTCAAACTTAGTACTATATATATAAGCATGCATATTCTTATTTTATCATGTTTATTCTTAATTTTAGATATTCTTAATTTCATATTGTATTTTAATCATACTAGGGTGAATTACATAGTAGCCCCTCAGGTTTGAGCTTTATTGCAATCTCATACAACATCTTTAAAACATTTCACTTTCATACCTCAAGTACTATTTTATTTCAATTTCATACAACCGTTAGATTTTCCATCCATGGATCTGTTAAATGCTGACGTGGCTGCCACATATATGACACGTGGCTGCCAAATGTCTGCCACGTGGCAAATAAAAATAATTTTTTAATTTTTTTTAAAAAAACCTGAAATTGGAAGAAAAAAAAAAGGTCCGAACCCAGAAGAAGAAGAAAGAGAAAGAGAAGAAGAAGAAGAAAGAGGAGGGAGGAGAAAGAAGAAGAAGAAAAAAAAAAGAAAAAAGAAAGGGGTCCGAAACCAGAAGAAGGAGGAAGAAGAAGAAAGAGGAGGAGGAGGAGGAGGAAGAAGAAGAAGAAGAAGAAGAAGAAAAAAAAAAAAGGGACTGAACCCAGAAAAAGGAGGAAGAAGAAGAAGAGAAGAAGAAAGAGGAGGAGGAGGGAGAAGAAGAAGAAGAAGAAGAAAAAAAAAAAAAAAGGTCCGAACCCAGAAGAAGAAGAAGAAGAAAGAGAAGAAGAAGAAGAAAGAGAAAGAGAAGAAGAAGAAAGAGAAAAAAAAAGAAAAAAGAAAAGGATCGAACCCAGAAGAAGAAGAAGAGAAGAAGAAAAAGGAGGAGGAGGGAGAAGAAGGAAAAAAAAAAAAGGTCCGAACCCAGAAGAAGAAGAAAGAGAAAGAGAAGAAGAAGAAGAAGAAGAAGAAAGAGAAAGAGAAGAAGAAGAAGAAAGAGAAAGAGAAGAAGAAGAAAGAGAAAAAAAAAAAGAAAAGAAGAAAGGGACCGAACCCAGAAGAAGGAGGAAGAAGAAGAAGAGAAGAAGAAAGAGGAGGAGGAGGGAGAAAAAGAAGAAGAAGAAGAAGAAAAAAAAAAAGAGGTCCGAACCCAGAAGAAGAAGAAAGAGAGAGAAGAAGAAGAAGAAAGAGAAAAAAAAAAAAAAAGTGGCAAATATGTTTTTTTTTTTTTTTTTTAAATTAAAAAATTATTTTATTTGCCACGTGGCAGACATTTGGCAGCCACGTGTCATATATGTGGCAGCCACGTCAGCATTTAACAGATCCATGGATGGAAAATCTAACGGTTGTATGAAATTGAAATAAAATAGTACTTGAGGTATGA